>NW_020447531.1:1696087-1985285 GCF_003343035.1 Apteryx rowi
GGGGAGGGGTGCTGCGGGCCTCCTCCCTGCCCGCCCGCGCTGCGGGGAAGGCGGGTGTTAGAGCCCTCTGCACCTAGTGCTGTGTGTTGTGGTTGTGTGGTGTGTGTGCCGGGGGGGGTGTCGCCGCCCCTCGCGCGGGTCCCCGCTGCCGCCGCTCCGCGGAGGCTCCTGGGCGAGGCGTAACTGGAGCCTCGTCCCTCTCCGCCCCTCGCTCCTCCGCCTCCGCTCGGGCCCGAATATTCCCCCCCCCGGCGTGGGGCTCCCGCGCCTCTCCGCCCGCAGAGGGGCATGCATGCACGCTGCGGAGTCTGTCCGCGAGAAACCGGTCGCAGAGCCTCCCAAAAAGAGTCCTTTTTTTTTTTCTTCTTTTTTTTCCTTTACACACACACAAAAAAGGCAACGATGTTGCTAGTAATCACCAGGAAATAATGATATCTCAATCTCGCTCTGCGTTAACCTGTATGCCTCTGTCTGAAGTGTGTGTCTACAGGAGCGCGCTGTCTAAATTAGCTGGTAAACAGTCGTCTTGTAAAAGAACGGCTTGCTGTTTGGTAATAAATAATCAATTGTTTTTGTATTTTTGTTTATTCTTTCGGAGTAGGGGGAAGCAGGTGAATAGGCTTTATAACTGAAGTAATATTTTTACAATATTTAAGAATAGTTCAAGCTAAGCAAATAGTGTCTGGCTGTGACAGTTACAGTGAAGCACTATTGCCACTGTAAATAAGCAGTTTAAGACTGTCAGTCTTCTTACTTAAGGCTTTTTTTTTTGTTCTTAGTTTGCTGCCATTGTGGCTGAAGGCAGTCATTTGTTTTTATCCCTTTGGGTTTTTATGTGCTGTAACTATAAAATCAACTCTAGCCAGTTAATTTCCTGGCTCTTTACAGCCTGATAGCGGAGTTGGGCCACCTGGTGGGCTCTGCTGGTGGGGGAATCCGCTGGGAGTCTGCCGAGCCGAGCAAGCCGCCGCTCCCTGCGTGGAACACTCAGAAACGCCCGTGTTGCACGCTGCTCTTAACGTCATATCGAAACTGGTGTTCTCCAAAGCTGGGCTGTCGTTTGCCTACGCGCATCTTAAGGCCAACGCGAATAGAAATTGGTCGTTCTAGCACAGTTAATGTAGTTGTTGTACCTCCTGCATAGTTTTGAGGTCATTTGCTTGTTTACATCAGTGGTGGTGGTGTCACAAATAGGGTGCATCACATGCATGCATGTTGATCTCTACGTACGCACCCAGGCGTATATGGATGCTCACGCCTTTGTGTCCCTTATTTTAGCGTTTGGAGTACAGCTGCTTGGGGACTGGAACATAGAAGTCAGCTACATTATATTGTATTATAATGAGATGTAAATTGTCCCCCCTCCACTGGTTAATGGAGAAGTGCTATGATAAGCTTAATGTTTGTGGCCAGTCTCAGTGATTTAGGGTCTTAAACGAAATACTCTGTCATGGAATCAGCTTAGATTTATTTTTCTGAATATTTTGATAAAGATATTCAGAACAACTTTAAAAAGAAAGGCTGATTTTTTTTAACTATAAATATTTGAATAAGCAAATAATTTTTAATATGTTTGTATCTTGGTTTGGTGAGCATTATGCAATAAATGTCTGAAAAAGGTGGTGTAATCAGTTCATTTTTTCAGACAATGTGTACTTTTATTTCACATAAAAATTGGGGATTTCTCAATTTCATATTTTCTGAAGCTTGTGGTCTTCATAAGCAAAAGGATCCATGTATAACATGCTTCTAAGTATCTCTGCCGTGTCTGAGGACACTTTTTTACAAAATCAGTATTCCAGAAACAGAATTTCCCTATGTTCCATGTTGTGTGTTCTGGTGTTGCCAGTGCTGTATTGGAAACTCAGACATTTGAGGAAGGAACACTTTATAAAGGATAAAACTGTTCAATTGAAGTTCTTAAACAGGGACCTATATTATTTGAGAGAGTGTTCAAAGATTATTCCCTGTGGAAAAAGTGAGGAAAAAAACCTAGGGATTTGTTCCCATATAATGTAGTGCGTTACATTAAGCTCCAGCCATGAAGTCAAAATTAATTATTTAAGAATAATAAACATGTTTTACAATCATTGAAGATGTAGCTTGCTCATTAGAAGGCCGAAAGGGTCTACTGAGAGAGAGACATGTGAGCAGTGTTGACATTTGCAACTTTTCTCTCTCAAGTTTAAAAAAAAAAAAAAAAAAAGTAGGCTGTAGTCCATCTGCAAAGAGCGCAGGGTTTTCTGCAGGCGGAACAAAGTCCCGGAGGAGGCAGCTGCTGCTGCAATGCCCAGGGGCTCCCGGGCTTTCTCTTTGTTGGTGCTGTCACCCGGTCGGTCGCTGGCCGGACCTGGGGCTGCGACGAGCCCGCTTGCTGCAGAGCCTCACATTGCAATTCCCCAAATTGCGACTGGCCTGGGGCTGCGACGAGCCCACTCGCTGTAGAGCCTCACGTTGCAATTCCCCAAATTACAGAGCTTTACGGGAGTTAAGCCAGGGGATACCTGGTTTATAAAAGCAAATAAATAAATAAATAAATAAAAAGCTGGAACTAAAAACTAGCACCACGTTTAAATATAAGCATAACTCTCTTTGTCTGCTGAGTGCTGATAGGGTGTGCACTGAATAAAGAAAATACTGAACTAAAACTGGCTTTGCAGTGTTCGTTCTTGGTGTGTTTAGTGTGATTGGCCTCTCTAAACAATGCAATTTGTATTCAAGTAGGCATAAAGTATTTAAAAAATTCCACGTGTTTCTTTAGTATTCTCATCTACGTTAAAATGTTCGGTATTCATTTATTTCTATGTTTGGTTTCTGAGGTCGAAGGTTAGATGTAGTGTTACAGTGTATATGGTCCTGTGTGTGACATAACATTTCTGTCAATGTTACTCTGTTCTTAGTTTTTTACCTTATAGAAAGTATATTACAACATCCCTTTGGCCACCCGTTTTCCACTATTAGTTAATTTAGTTACAGATGGCTACTCTGGCAGGATCTCTTATTTTCATTTTTAAATAAGATGTGAAGTTCAATGCATTACTTGATTTTTTCTAGTTATTAAAACATTCTCATACTCCTGGTGGCAGATAATGACAAATCCTTCAGTGTAATGCTGGGAGCAAGGGAGGCGGAGAGGAAGAGGCAGGCGGGGGGGGTGGTGGCAGCAAAGGAGCATCGAACAGGCTGCAGGCAGCGCCGCGATGGGCCTTTCTAAAGCCTCAGAAATCTGCTCCTGAGGTTCTCAGACCAACAGAAGGGGGGGGGGGGGGGGGAAGAAAACCCTCCTGAGCATATGGAGACATCCAGAAAAAGATGTGCATCGTCAGCTGTGATTCCATTGTGTGCTTGCAGATAGGATCTGAGCTTCTCTTCTCTTGGGAACGGAAACCTTACAGAAGTATTGTTTGACTGTTGCGTGTCAGGATAATCAAGCTTAGAAAACAGATATTTCACAGATTTATTATAAATTATTTTGATAATATTTTAACATTTTGGTGAATAAATACAGTTGCCAGGACTCCTGTTCTGTATTGGAATAACATATTGAGCAGACATACATATTGGTGAAAGGTAACTTCGATGAACGATAAGAATAATTTCTAATATTACATCAGTGGTTACATTTTATTAAAGCAGCTTACCACTTCTCTGGTTAATAGTTTGTCAGCAGTATTTACATTATGCAAACACTCCCTATTTTTGCTGATTCAGTAGCATAGCCATTTCAAAACATACCAAGTAGATACGTGACATGTTAAGTGACAGTTTGTATAGTTTAATCAATTTAGGGTACAGAATTAAAAAAAAAAGAAAAAAAAGCTCAGAGTGTTTTAAAATGTATTTTGTCAATGTTGCCCGTATTCAGAAATAGTATCTACACAATGAAAAAAATGGAGTGGAAGAAATTAATTTTCTTTTACTCAGTCCTGTATTTACTTATTATCTAAAGCAGTGTTTCCTCTCATGAGTACTTGCGTTTGAAATATTTCTGCTGTTTTAATAAAATTATTTTGAGTTGATGAATAGTTTGAAAAATATATACTGAATATGGTGGCTTTACTGCCTTAAGTTTGGTTATTGTTTATGATTTTTCAGTCTTGTTCTATAGCAATTGCTTGCTATTTAGGTTAAAACTAATAGAGTTTTATGGAAATAATGTGGACACAATTCCTATGGAAAATGTATGGTCGGGGGGTGCTGGCTTTTTGAAGTTTGAAATTTGATTATTAATTTAAATGTCTAAAGCTATACAACCACATGCTAACAGCGCACATGCTTTTTTCTTATGCAGCTGCATCATTATACTGTTGAAAGTCTTGCATTTCCTTAAATGGCTTCCATAACAATCTTCCATTAATACACTTACTGGCAGATATTATTCTTGCTTTGCTCTCATTTCAGCAGTTATAACTGATGGTAAATCCCACTATTTCTGTGAGTGTACTCCAATTACTTATGTTTTCAGAAGCCTTTTTGGAATGTGCATTTTGTTTTTGCAGGTAAAATGCCCTCTGTAGAGCCTGATTACATTTTTCTGTGCATTTTTGAACTTCACAAGTTACTTCCTGTTTGGAAAGGATAATTTATATTTTGCTAAAATAGTCCACGTTATATTGAAGCCATTACTATATTAACAAAAGGATAGGGAGTACAGGTGACAAATTAAATAAAGATATCAACTGGATCTGTTGATTTATCCATAAATCTTAGGTAGTACAGATCACATGAGCTTCTGTGAGGGGATCCCAGGATATAGTGAGGACATATATCTAATGCAGTGATGACTGAGAGTTGCTATTTTGATGCTTTTTTAGTGAGCTATGTAAGACATATTGTTACTCCTCGGTAGGATTTATAGTGGGCATATCACAATTGGCTGCTTTATTGGCTGCCTCAGTGGAAAAGTCTGGGACTGAAGAATGGGCATGGAAAGTGAAATAACATTTTACTTGTTGGGTCAGAATTATTATGGAATCTTATTCAGTCTGTGCTGTAATTCATCTGTGCATGAATGGGCTTCGTTTTTCATCGCTGTCGGTATTGATCTCTCATGAGTCTTATACATAGATTTTGAAGAAAATCACTTCAATTAAAAACAATGTAGTCTGGCGCTTATCTGTAGCTTGCTGATTATGTAGGAGGTACTTAATAGCATTAAAAAAGAAAAGTTTGTGAGGAAGGAGGAAATTCTGCCTATGAATAAATTTGATTGTATATACTGATGAACTTATAAATTCATCTTATGCCTGCATGGCAGAATCAGATAAAAAAAAATTCAAGGTCATATGTTTTTAGTACTTGTGCAAGTGAGAGAGTTCAAATATCACCCAGTTTATGATGGAGATTACTTTTGAAACAGCAAAAGGATAGGAACTGAAGAGCTGCTGGGTGAACTCGAAACATGGCGGAAGAATTGTGAAGAAAAGTAATGTCAGGATTTGCTGACCAGCCACTTACATTATTCCCATAAATAAATGTGCTTATTGTCAACTAATTTCACTTTCTGCTGTTAGACAAATTTGTATGTTGGTCTCCAGAGATACAAGCAATGTCCTCCTCCTTTCCTATCCATTTTCTAAAATTGATCCTTTGAGGAGGAAGATTATGAGCTTATACAGATAAATACATTATTTATTTTAGCCGATTCCTCCTTGAGAATACAACTGAAAAGCTCTTCCTCAGGTTTGAATCTTTGTATTATTTACAAAATCAAAATTTAGAATCAGAACTAAGCTATTTTGTTTCAACTGGGCCAGAATATTTGGTGCCTTTATTTTAAGATAAGTCAACCTGTTGATTATTTACTGGCTATAGAATGTTGTGTAGCTCTAATAATATAGTTTAAAACTTGTTTTGTTTTTGTTTTTTTTGGCTGCTTGCCAGTTTGTGTTGGCATTTGCAATGTGAACATGCTTTTGCTTGTTTTGCTTTTTTAGAAAAAAATATGGATTACCTCAATGCAAAGATACTGAATTTCTAATGAGGCTTCAGAATATTTTCTTGCTACAGTTCTGCTTGATATTAGTATAACTGCATAATAGTGAGATCATTTTTGGAACCATTTGTTCTTAGTGTAAGTCAGATGTTAAGGGAATCTGAAGACTATATATATGTGATCAAAAAATATATTAATTAAACTTGTACACTCTAGATGACAGTCTCTTCTAAGTACATCTGAAAGTGGTAGTCTGTCACTCCCTTTTTAGCTAAGCAATAGTTTGTAAGAGTTGATATTGGTTGTTTTGTTCACATCGTCTTTGCAGGGCGAGGAAGTAAAGCACCTTCGTCATTGCCATAGGTAACTGGAATACAGGTGTCTCTAGCAATTGCTTTCCTTTACAATGCAGTATAGATTGAAAGGGAAATAAAGATGTAAAATGGTTTAAAGTCAGAGAATTAGGCATTATTATGGACCTTCTGAGTTCGGTTGTATTTTGTCATATTTACCTTTAAAAAGCTTGCTTTTTTTTACCCTTTGGGGGATACAAGAGTGAATGGTGGTGTTGGAGAATGATAAGTATGATATATCCATTTGTAGATCAAATCTAATGTTGATAGTTTGTGTGCTTTTCAAGGCAGAGACTCTTTTCTTCAAATGTTTGCATAAGGCCTACGTACAAGCTTTTGAGCACCACCATGAAAACATTACATTACTGTGATGGCTCGCTATATACAGGAGTGGTTTCCACTGAGTTTTCAGGGGCACCCCAAGAACTTTCTGACACTGGCAGCGATGTCCGTACTTTAGTAGAGAAGCGCAGAGATTGTGTGGGAAAATGCGCCAGCATCGTCTTTGCTACAGTGTTTTTTCCTTTACACTTCAGAAGGGGCTTGAGAAACAACAGCAAGGGCTTGGTGTACTGTGGAGACTAATGGATAATTTTGGTGTCCAGTGCTCATCAGTTTTCTTCACTGGTAGTCCAGTTAAATTAATTAAAAGAATAAATCTGGACTATACCAGATTATATAAATATACCAGATGATACATCTGTTATGGTATTTTATTTAAGAAGAAAAATAATGTTTCTATTGTGAAATTATCATGTGTTGTCTTGCTTTTCAGACAGCCTAACTATTATTTCTATTTTCTGTTTGTTTGGCAAACAGAACAAATGAAAATCAGCAAAACGTGTCACTTCGCGTGGGCTGTAGGGTAGCCGTGGGGAGTCGAGTTACTCGTGCACGCACCCCACCAGCGGCAGTAGTGGCAGGCTGTGCAGATCAGAGATGAGGACCCCAAATTAAATTAGCGGTGACAAAATGCTAGAGAGCAACTGCTGGAGTTGTCAAGAAACGAGACGGGGTTAGAACAGTGCCTGTTCTCGTTCATGGTGGTGTCGCAGCTGGCAGACAGGGTGGAGGGACAGGATGCGTGGCTTTTCAAAGCCAGGAGCGGGAAGTGGAAAGAGGGGGACCCTTTTGCCCACACAGGCACTCTTGTAGTTTTGGTGAGTCTGTGGAAAAGAGGCCGCTGCCGCGGGTCTGCGCCTTGTAGCCGCCTGTGCGCGCAGCGTTCGCAGCCACCTCGAGCTCGACTCGGGGCTTGTGTCTTGGACCTGCCATGGCAGGCAGCGGCTCGTCTTCGGCGCACCACCCTGAGCGGCAGGTGCCTGACGCAGGTTTTCAAGCGCTGGCAGGTTAATGTCCTTTCGACTTGCAAAGTCTCCCTAATTTGCCAGAGGATCTAGTATCTTAAACTTGAATCTACAAGAAGATCGTGGTTTACGTGAATGAGGATGCACTTGAAGCCCCGTGCTCGTGATCTGTAGAGCCTGTGAACTTCTTAAGCATTGCTGAAGGACTAACGTATTCTGTGCATATCTTTCCTAGGGATGTTGTCTGGCTTGCCCGTGCTTCATCAGTAGTGGCCGGTTACTGCAGTCATAGCCTGTCTGTGGCCTGAAGAATTTAAGCAGTTTGTAGAAGTTTTATGTAAGATGGTAGAACTGCCAGAAAAAATGTAGTGGTTTCCAAATTCCACTTTTTCTTGAGGCATAATTAATCTTTACTCATTGTTTTTTTTTGTTTTTTTTTCCATTGGTCATTCTTGTAGCATATCTTCCATTTTCCTTATGTTCTGGCTTTTTTTGTCTGTTGGAATGAGAAGTTAGAAAACTCTTCTTTGGTTGTGTGCTCAGTTAGTTGCATGTGATATAAAATCCTGTTTGGACTGCGAACAAAAATCTGTGTGTAATAGTTATGTGGCTAGTGTTATGCTAATGTTACCCCTCCAGTTCCTCTCCCCTGAAGAAATGTATTTGGTATGGATATAAATGTCCTCTTCTCAAATCTTAAGTTCTGTACTAATGAAGAGCTCTTCATTTATTTGCCCACTGCCCATCATTCGTGTCAAAAGTATTGAAAGTGGAGCTTTAGAGAAGAAACATACTTCTATGCATACAACTTTTAATAATGGTTAAAAGGCATTTTATAAAAATATCAGTTTCTCTTTTTTTAGAGATTTGAAACTAACGTGTTATAAAGTCAACCAACCAAGCAGTCAACCAAAAAAGGAACCAGCAACCTTTGCAGAGAGCTGCTGCAGACTCTTCTGTGAAAACAGAGTCCAGGCCATATAAATTAATGGAAACCTCTGGGCTGCTGTCACTGTGAATGTGCAGTAGGCAGCAGGTGAAGAGGAAGTTGGGTGCCTGGAGTGATTGTGCAACTGCAAATAGGTTACAGTTATCTCTGGAAAAGGAGATAGTGCTCTGCAAAGTTTATAATGCTTCCTTCGCTATGTTATGCTTAAAACTGAGATGTGTCAAGTGTCCTATCTTTGTTTTTTATGTATGCCCCTCTCCAAAAAAGGCTAATCTTTCTCTTTCTCTCAAATTTGTTCACAGCACACTTGAGATGTATCTGAGCACTGAAGCCCAGCACGCACACAACCTGTAGGACTCTGCCCGCCTCACTGAGGCTTGGTGAGTTATTTGTATGCTATTACATATAATTGTACCGTGTCACAGTTTTATCTCCTTCACTGGGAAATTTGATGGGACAAGCTTTAAACTGATTGCATGGAAAGAGCACAACAAACCTTGGTGCTAAGTAATGGATGATATTCCAGAGTCAGTGGACAGAACATTTTAGAGACTTCCAAAGCGGTGGCCAGGCTGGTCATGGAAGCAGAGACCTCACTTTGTGCCAGGACCAGGAGTGGGCCTCTGTGCTGAGAAGAGCTGAAGGTGCTCAGCATGTGGTGGTCTTTCGCATTAAGTCTGTTTGATACCTTATGCTACGGAATTGGCGTTTTTTAAATGTGCTAATTATGGTCTGTCTTATAGCAAAGGTTGTGTATGAAAGAGTGTAAGCTTTTCCACCCAACTGTGCATGGTTAAATTACTGAAATTGAGGGCTGAAATAGATATAATGACATTGATGACTTAAACTGCTTGTTGCTCAAGAATTACTGTCTGATATCCATCAGGCAGTGCTATGCCTGTTTACATCTATTCACAAGAAGGGTTAATACCACAGAGATATAGGAAAAGGGACCCCTGCAGATTGTTTAAATGCAGACTAATAATAGTTTGGTAGTGCAGTGATGGAAAGTGTTGCTGTGATGCAAGTGCAGTGCAGTGATGGAAAGATGCTGTGTTTTTATTTTAGGTATGTTTAATATAGCAATATACTCTGTATACATCTTTCACAAATATGTGTTTGAGATTTTATGTGAGAACCTTTTCAGGATACTCATGAATAGATGTTGCCTTTTAACATGTAGAGTGACTTATTAAGGTCAGAAATATGTATTTTTGAGGCTTGCACACTAAATATAGAGGTGGGGAATGAGCCAGCTAAGAAGGTTTTTAGTTGTTTTAGGGCATAGTTGTTTATACAATGTCGACCGTTTATGGGTAAAATTATGTAAGTCCACATCAAGTATCATTTCCTCTTTTGTTAATTAGATTGAGCAATTTTTGCAAACAGAACTTTTCTTTAAACTTACTGAATTTTCTAGCTCCAGTGAGTGAAAACAGATTAAGAAGCTTTTCAGTTCTTCTCTATTTTGCCTTTTTCCATAGCTATTTTGATGAAATAATTCGTAGTTCATTGCATTCAATGAAGGTTATAGTATTGGTTAAATATTTGTTCATATATTAACTTGAAAATACTGTGCCACATAGAAAAATCTTATTATTTATTTACACTGCATATTTATTTGGGCTACATAATTGTCATAATGTGTACATGCAGGTCTTCTCAATAATAAGTTATTTTTATGATCATTTAAGTGAACTGGACAGTTATCCAAGATTCATATGATAGTTCAGTAAAAGGGAGCTGCATAAGACAAGGAATAGCATAAAATCTTGGTCCCTTTGAATGCTTGGGAATTCTTCCATTAACTTGTGAAGTACTGGCATTTCAGCCCTGTTATTCAACATGCTCAGGTGTTCTCATTCTCTAGCACAGTATCAGAGAACTGTAGTCTGGTTTATATTAATCAGTATACAAATCTGAAATTTTGCTAGTGTCTGAAGTTAAAGAGGATGAATCAGTTGGAATTTCATTTAAGAAATTCTAGGCCTAGCTCTTGACCTCAAGGGGGATTTCCTATGGTATAGGTGTTGAATTGGATTGTGTATTTTAAGTGAGACTGTACAGTGATTGCACATCACGAGTCATATGTGTTCAGCCTAGCCTTTGCTGCATTAAGCTTTTCAAACAGCGAGACTCCTGCTTAATACTTAAACTATTTTTAAAACAATATAGCATGTAAAAGCTTGAATCTAGGACTGGTTAAAAGGCGTTTAGAATACCTGCAATCTATCAGAAATAATTGAAGTGATGGAACTTGTGGCTGTTTGCTTGGAACCTTGGTAATTGGGGCATTCTGAAATAGCTGCTGTATGCTATTAAAAAGGCATGCAATCAGAGCCTGTGGGAAGTTCAAATTTTAGTTAAAAAGACAAAAACACTAACTTTTATCTCCTGTCTAGAAGTTTTCAGATGGAAAACGTTTTTCCTTTTGTCCTCCTTTTTGCATGAAATGGTTTCCTTCGCAAGGCATGTTTTTCAGAAAAAAAGAACATAGATTAGAGAAATCTCAGTTCTCTTGGCACCCCCAGTTTTGCGGGTCTGTTTCAGTTCAGCTTTGCACTGATTTCACTGGTATTTGTATCATAGTGTCAAGTGTGGTGCATGAAAAATATTTGTATCTCTGTTTTTAATGAGTTATAGTACTCCTTATTATTGTTTAGAGCAGTAGCAGGTAAAAAGGATTCTGGCAGATGTCTCATTTTTAAGTTGACTGTGCCCTCCTAATACATGTAAATGTAAAGAGAATGCTGTCAGAAGGTAACAGGTAATACTGAAAGTAAGATTGCCTTATTCTGAAGTAACTTTTAAGAGTCTTCAGTATTAGTTTAAAGCTTCAAGTGAGGAAAGAGTACAGTAGGTTCCAAGCATCGAATATAGATACAAGAGAGATGTTGCTGCTGTTAAGGTGCTGGGACGATGCCTGGAATTCTGCAGTGAGTTGAGAACACCTGAATTGCCGGGGGAGCGATAGGTCTGAAACATCTGAAATAAAACATTGTTATTGATCATAGTTATGGCGCATCTTTAGTTGACTGGGTCTTGCCATTTGAAGAGGGATCTGTGAGGGATTTTCAACTGAGCTTGAATCTGTTTGTGCTAAATGGAGAGAACATGTTCACGTTCCTACACACACGTAGTCCTACATTCAGCATGGAAATTGAGGAGTTTTGTTTTGCTTGAAATATGATCAGAATTTTCTGTGTTCAGTCAGCCCTATTCAGTAATGACATTAGTGAACATGGATTGCCTATAAAGATGCCTGTAAAAGTAGATGCTTGGTTACAGTGAATTTTATACAGTCAGGGTTAAAATGATATTCCTAATCCACAAGTGAAGTTCTTTGCGGGTGGTATGATGAGAACTTTCAACAGAAGTATTGAGAAATGAGCATCTGTTAGGATTTTTACAATTATATCCCCATAGGTTTGTTTCTAGTATGGGGAATGTGAGTTTATGGAAATCTTTTTTTTTTTCCCCTCTATTTTGTGGAAAAAATGAAATTTGCACAAACGTAATGCTGCATGTCCTTTAAAAGTGAAGAAAATAATATTGTAGAGAGAAATCTCATCATGCTTGCAACTAGCATAAATAATTTGTTAATAATGAAGGCAGATCTAAAGTACTTTAATAATTTGGAGGAAGCAACATTCAAATTTGTTTTAAGTCCTGAGTATACCACCCTTAAATATATAAAACTCATCAATTACTGTGTATTGATCTAAATGGAATTCTTTGTCAATGAACTTTTTACTGAATTGATGACATTGAACTTCATATATATCTAGGACTGTTGAAAACTATCATTCAACTGGTTGAAATTTCCCTTTGTATGTAGCTATATATGGGAAGATTACTTTTAACATTTGAATTTGAATGAGATAAAAAATATTTAGGAAATGAGATTGCTAACTTCATTTTAGTCACATCTTAAATATTTGTTTTGACTTAGTAATGGGTCTTGATAAGAGTTTTTCATTTCTTACCTTTGATAGCTACCTTTTTATGTGGGCAAAGGTATAGTATATACACATTTGCAGAAGGAATAGCTGTCATTATCATCTGTGGAAAATCAATATGTATTTTAAATATAGATTGATGACATTGTACCGCCAGTATTGGAGCCTGGGAATTCTGGAGGGGTCAAGAACAGGACAGCTGAGCACTTGCATCATCAAAGAAGATGAGATGCATTTACTTGGGCCAATTTTCCTCTGGGCCTGCCTTTAGCCCCTGAATTGGGAAGAGTGAAATATTTACCCAGCTTGGCTCTTGACAGTAAATAGTATTAATTAAATACAGGGCTTGAAAATGACACTGGATTTTGGATAAAGGCCAGTAGACTTTGCCTTGGCTTTCTGGAAATTGAATTCCACTAGTCTGTTTATTTGACAGAATTATAGTACAATAATTTGAGGTTCATGGATATTTCTGTACATTAATGTGGGTGAATTTTTATAATACCACAATGCTGGGATGTTAAGCTCAGAAGACTTATGTGACTAGAAGAGTAAGTGAATTTACAGCTGGTTAGTATGAAGTGTGGCACAATGAGTTTCCATTTGATTAATTTACCTTTATATTAACTGGATTTGCAAAAAAATATAGTTTCTTTTAAAACAAACTTTGGATGTAGTTAAAATTCAGCTGAATGGTCTTAACTAAGTTACAGATGACTATAAAAAGTTATATGTGATCAAATTATTTAGAAATATCTCTAGAACTATACATATCTTGAGAAAATAATTTATCTTAAGAATTTTGGAGGAAAAAAGGTATTTTGAGTATTTTCCTCTCCCAGAAAAGACAGCCATTTGTGACAGCCTTGTTACACACATACCAGATTTTAGTGTGCATGTTTAGAAAGTCTGCTTTCAAAGATTTTAGCAGTTCTTTTTTCCATTCCTGAAGCTGTTTATGAAAATAGATATAATTTCATTAAGCATATTTGGAGGAAGGAACCAAAACTGTTTCTGTTGTATGAATAAAGTTTCCTGTTTGTGTTTTTATTAAAAAATAAGATTGCCATAAAGAAACACTCTAATCTAACGGTTCCATGTGAAGTCTGTAGTTGGAGTCATGGACTTTTCTGAAAAGTAACTATTATTTTTCTTCTTTCAAGTCATATAAACGATTGGCTACAACCCCATGATAGAACAGCGTAAGAGCTGAATGGCTGAAAGTTTTAAATTTTCTTCTCTGTATAGAATTCTCCTGTATTTTAAACATATATATATATATGTTATATATGTAAAAACATGTATATGTAGAAACATATTATATATATAAAAATATGATTTTTGCTTGGTGAGTTTATAGTACAATTATGAAGTGCTCAAACTATTAAAATTATTTTTCAAAATCCTGCTTTAGTCATCTCACAAGGAAAAAGGAGTGCTTATGTCTGTAGTATCTGTACAGTGAGTAAGTGCATCCGTAGAACTCTATGTGCAACTCTGTCTGTGATAAGTGAAAAATATGCTCTGATCATTTCTGACATCTCTATTTCTATGGTCCACATTCTACCACTTTTTTATTTTTAGTACTTTTGTTTCTCTAGTAATCCCAATTCAATATGCTACTGCGTTCTATATACACCAAACTGTATATTTCAAAATGGCAGCAATAGGCAATCAAGGAATATTTAAGATTAGAACTGAGGAGAAGAATTAGTTTTGTGGTAGGTGTTGGAAATGAGTTCATCCTTGAGGGAAACTCTAGTGGTGTCATATTGAGTTAAAATGCTTCCATTCCTGCTCTTTCAGCAGGTTTCCCTTTTGAGTGTATTCTGACACTCCCGCCTAAATTTTGGATTGTCGGCCTTACGAGTAACGCACTGAGCGGCGATTCAGACGATCCCTTCCTGCATCGAATTCCTTTGTCCTTCGATCTTGAGGTACCCGTCTCACATCTGCCAAAGGGTGAGGGGTGCTGTCTTTCCCCTACATTTCTTTCTTTGGGTTGTAAGCCTGAAACTCTGCTGTGTGTTGCCATAGTTGGTAGTATCTTAAAATGGGATTAAAACACTTATTTGTTTTACGTTTCTCTAAAAGTCAGTGGCCAACACATTGCAAATTTCACTTGGGTTAGTTTTTATGGCCTTTCAGTTTTCAGTTGTGGTTTTTTGCTTGGCTTCTCTTTGCAAATCCTGGTTAGCTCTATTTTTATTGCTGAATATTGCTGAACAGACTCATGTAAAACCTTTTCTGTCTGGAATTACAATATTCTTCCAGAATGTATCCTATAGCAAAATAGGGCTTATGTGCAGCTGGTGATACATGAGGTTTCATGTACGACTACTGAAATACTCCTTGCATGTGACCATGATTCTAATCTTTCCTTCCTTGTGAGCTCACTCTTATATCATCATTGGAGTTCTCAGCTCCTGATCAGCATGGAAAAATTCGGGGAATTGATACACGTGAGTCTATGGTACAGCGTTTATGATTGCCACACTTGCACATATTTGACACAAATTCACAGAAACAAAAAAAATATAAAGTTAAGCCACTTTATATGACATACCACGTGCTCTTCCACCGCTGTCATGCATCAAGCATTCTGCCACGACTACTGTGTGCCACAGCCTAAATGGTTTTGTTCCATTAACTTTCTGTTTTTGCTGGTTGGTGTGAGGTATGCTGTGTGTGTAGCACATTGGATTCACAGGAGTATTCATTTATTTCAGAGTATTTTTATAGAATCAAGCATGGGGTGCTCTTGTCCTCTTTTACGTATTCTAGGCACTACCACCCCCAAAAAAGGAACAGCCTGTTGCTGTTAAACTTGGTTCCAGTAACTGCAATTCACAGGGGTGCCACCTACATAGTCTTCCTCTTATTTGCTTCATCACTCCATTTCTGAGCTATTTCCTTCCGCCCCCAGCTTCCAGGAGAAGTGTTTTTGTGCGTCTCTTTTCTTCTGATATAATCTGATAATGCTTTGAGATAGTCTGTTCTCATTCTCCTTTGCCATTGGTCAAAATCCCCTAGCAGCAGTTTAAGGGGAATGATGTTTTATGTCAGGACAGCTCCATCCATGGTTGTGACACTCGGTAATAAGAGGGGCGTGTGTGTGTGTGTGTGTGTGTGTGTGTGTATAGACATACATACATACTATATGTATGTGTGTGTGTGTGTATAATATTTGGGGGAGGGATCACTTACAAAAATGTATTTTCGGCCAGCTTGAAGCTATTAATGAGTTAGTTGGCTTGCATCTGATGAATAGCTTCATTTAGGAAGGGGGAAAATTCCCTAGTAATCAGAAATGCTATTACAGCTCATTTAGGAAATTCTGAAGTGAAAAGGTTTTTTTTTTAATTAAAAAAAAAATTTTTTTTTGAGGCTCGATTCGCAGGAAGATTTAATGGTGGGTAAGCGGCAGTGTGGTTCTGAAGGGGGAGGCTGGTGGGAGCCACAGTTGGTGTCAGAGCTGGGGCTCTTGCTGAGCTGTGATTTCAGGCGGACCCGCGAGCCGGGGGCAAGTGCTTTTTTGCAGGGGCCAGATCTTTGCTGTGGTTAGAAGCGAGACCCTGTTTCTCCCAAGTGCGGGGCAGCAGCTGCCTCTCCCCATTGCAGCAGGCTGGTAGCTGGCCCCGTGCCAGCGTTTTACAGCTGTGGAGGATGGTGGCTCCTGATGTAACCTGCTTTATTTGGAGCGACGGCAGGAGTGCGGGAGGCTTTTCCTGCGCACGCACCGGAGCTGAGGTTATGCCTCTCTCAGGTTTGGAGGGTGGGGAGAGGCGGAAGGGCAGATCGCCGCGCATTGGCGATCGGCACCTGGGCACATGAAATGGAGGAGGGAGCCGGGATCCCTCCGATTTGGAGCTGGGATTTCCATGGGGTGCCCCGGCTTGGAGGAGGTGGCCACCTCCCCGGGGCTGCTGCGTGTGTTGGGGTGGAGCGTTCTGTCTCGACCTCTGAATCATTTCTGCTCTGCATCCGTGCCTAAAGACTTCCTATTGAAGACTGTCCTCCTCCATCTGCTGTGAGCGCCCTGTCTGCCCTGGGTGCCATGTGGGAAAGGACAGGAGTTTCTCCACTTATTTATTATCTCTTTGAATGCTACCTACAAGCCTGTCTTCTCGCTGCAGGTACTGCAAAGGAAGCAAAGGTATACATTTTCAGATATTTTTAGTGAATAAATCCCCTTGTGGATGCTCTTAAGGCTTTGAGATAGCTTGCTTCATGTCTCAGTAGGGTAAGCTCTCTGAAACAAGGGCATTTTCACTAGTGAATTGAATATTTATGCAGCTTGAAACAGTTTTAAAATATGTGGGTTTTTTTTTTGTTCAGTGACTGAAATGAAAAATCAATTATATGCACAACTCTGCTCCTCATATCAGAGATTTCAGTTGTCCATAATTAAATGGATACATTTGACTACAAAGATTTAATATAAATTAGTTTTACTTGGTTGCCACTACTTACGCCATCTTTTTCCCAAATGCTTTGATTAGGTCAGTGTGAAGTATTCTGCCATGTAAAACAGTGTTGAATTCTTGAAAACCTGGAAAGATCTCAAGGAGACATACTTAGATCTATCACTATTAGAGAAAATGAGAAGTAAAAATGTGAACTGTGTATAACAGGTCTGACAAAGTTAAAAATGCACCCTTAAAATTAAAAAAAAATGTTGATAAGTGAGTATTTTGCATTATGGTGGGAATGGCCAAGTGCCATAACAGTTTGGGATGCTGATGTGAATTTTGGACTGTTCCTACTATTTTATTTTTCTGGAAATGTATTTGTGTAAGCATAGTGGTAACTTTTTCATAATGAGCTGTATTCCCCTCTGTTACACTTGCGCAAATGACTTCTACTAAAGTTATAGTGAATTTTAGAATTTCCTCGGGGGAGGAGGGACTTTTTTAGAAAGATGAGATTCTGAGAAGGGAAATAGGGAGGGTTTCTTGAACAACGACTGAGCTAACTAGTGAGACAGAAAAGATGAAAATGGTAAAGTCCAATACAGGGTAAGATTTTCTTTCACCAATTGAAAATATTTCTCACTTTCATTAGCTGAATGTACAGAAGGCATCGTGTAATGCTGTTTTTAACTGATTTTGCCTTACCGCTGACAGGGAAGGAAGTCAGTAATAGGGAACTATTATTTTGTCATATAGACAATGTCTTGTGGAGCAGAAGAGAAATAGATTGAATTAACGCAATGTGGTTTTGTGTGAGTGAGCGTACCTACAAAGATGCATAAGAGTATTCTTCGTAGTTTAATACTTGAAAATTTTCATTTTTCTCTGTGTATGCTTGTATGTTATAGATAATGTCTAAGTATATAATTTATATGTGAGTTTATATGTTATATATACTTTTTGTATTCATTATATTGTAAGCGTTTAGTTCTGGCATGTTGCTTTGTTCAGGGTATCAGATAACCTTAGCCGTTTATCTGCCATCCTGGTGATGGGCTCTGTAGCTCTTTCTTGTCAAGCTCATGTTATTCTTGTCTTATGCAGTTAAGAATTTCTGTTCAGGCTGGCTGACTGCCAGCTATGAAAATTAAAGGTTTTGGTACTTTGGAAAACTTTTTTTTTTTTCCTTTAATCAACAAATAATTTGGACTAGATGGCAGCAAATATTTGGAGAATTTGAGGGCTTACGGAGTTTTGCCCCCGAATGAACGTTTGGATTCTGTGATGGAAATTTCCCTATAATTATGCCAATAGGAGTTATGGTACATGGATAACAACATGAAGGGAGCTATTCTTGACGCATGTGCTAGAGAGCCAGGAACTTATTTTTCCATACCGGGTTTGCCACAGATGTTTTAAACCAGTCACTGAAACAGTATGTCCCTTCGCTTTCTTATCTGTAGAATGGGCTCAACCCTCACACCATTCTCCATGTGTAGTATACCGGTTCCTTGATGTTTGTGGATAGGTTGGGGAAGAAATATAAAAAACATTTTAATGCTTTTAAATTCCCAAATATTAATAAAATGTCAGGTTTTTGTCTGTCTGTGTTGGTGATATAATAATGAAATTGTAAGAACTGCTAGAGGAAACCTTCCTGTTAAAATGTTAGAGCAATGGCCTTTTGCCATTTTATTAAACAAAAATCAACCTGAATTGTTTTGAATTATCAGTATTTTTGTCTGCTTATGTTATGAGATAAAACATTGGGTGTTGATTTAATTTTTAACTCTTCCTGTGTGAAATGTGAAGTTATCTCTGTAAAGGGTCGCTCTGCAGAGTTACTCTTGGAAATTCTCATTTAACTCTTCAGTATTGTGTCAAGCTTTCTCTGAATCCTCTGCAGGATTATTTGGTTTGCTTCCTGGTTAACTGCAAGGAAAATGGGATGTCTTTAAAGTACGAGAGGTGCTCGCTATTGCCTTATAATGGAGTCACATGGGAGAAGCTGTTGTTCTAAGTTAAGATTGTCACCTGATGACCTAGGAATTACATGAATGGGGCTTATTTTCTAAGATGTACCTTGAGGTTGAAAGCTGCACTTCCCTCTCCCCTTCTTTTACTCACTATCACATGTACCACTGTAAATCAATGTAATTGAGAGATAAGTGGAAAACACCTTACTCAGAAGGGGGAGGGAAAGGGTTAGGGTTTTACTATTTGTTTTGTGTCTTCATTGCCATTTATATATGGACAATTTTGTCTGTTTAGTTACCAGTTTCTCTTACTTGCATAGATCTTTTATTCCTCAGTGAGGAAAATCATTATTTTTTTGTAATAAAATTGATTATTAAGTGAAGCATATGTGACTGTGGAGCAGACAGAAGTTCTGCTTTTTTTTAGTAGACAAAGAAACTAAAACATTCCTCAGGTTTACATATGTAGCCTTTATCCTGACAAAACCTTTACAAGTAGTTTGCTAAGTATTCAAATGGAATACTCGATGTTTTATGCTAAGTGTCATACATAAAATAAAAGGGATATTTAAAAGTTATTTAGTAACTTGAATTTGGAAAAAAAGAAAAGAAGATGAGAGGATAACAGCTAATAATGAATTCATACTATAATTTTACTTTTTGCTCTATTTTATGTTGGATATTCTGTTCCTATTGCTGTTAAAATTTTTTTCAGCTGCAGATCACCTTTAAAAGCCATGTAACATAGTTGTATTTTAGCAGGTGGCATATTTCTTTACCTTACAAATTAAATTGAATTTTTAAACATGTATAGTTTGTGATGTCATAAGGTATAAATTAATACAATGAAAAGCTTAATGGAATAAATCATTTTTAACTGCACTTAGTGTCTCTTCAGGATTATTGAGTGGAGGCAAGCTGTGCAGTGTGCATTGCCTATATTAAGAAATATCATAAGCCTTTTTTGACATAAGTTTTGAAATGAGTTACGGGCTCAACTGCAGCACTGCTCTGAGCATAGCCTGTCCTGCATATTTTCCCATTAGCATTTTATCACATACTGCATGTCTTTATTTCAGATAAGATTTCTGATTTGAGTAACTGTGGCTAATGTAATTGAACACTGCTTGCTCACTGTTACTTTTGAGAATTTTTTTAACACAAATTATTGATTCTTATGCAGTTCAGTTTATATTCATTTGTAACAATATGTTGTGGCATGTTTTTGAAGTTGGCAATAGCTGTGGAAATGCAAGTCTTGACCAGGCTAAGGACTCTTGATTTTGGGGGGAAATACTGGATCAAAGAATGTAGTCACCAGTTTTGTGACTTTTTAGGGGAGGGAAATTTTTTAGGATATGAAAGTTGTTCTGTGCTTTCTAGGAGCTGACAGAGAGATATAAGTAACATAGTGCAATAAGGAGTATAAAGATAGACGATATGCAGATCTAGTTTAAAATATTCCCATCAAAGGCTTGATTTCAGATTTACTTGTTAAAAAGCAAGACAAAGACAAAAAAACCCTTCTTCTATATACTCAAGTTGTATATACTGAAGTGTTTGCTGCAGCAGGAGCCGGCAGGGCCTGGCTCACGAGCTTCTATTTGAAGAATTGCTAGTATGTAAGAATTGGACTGCCTTAACACTTCAAGTTGGATATCTTTCTGTTGATAGGAGAGGTACTACAGTTACCCATTTGTTAGTCACTAAAAATAGTGGTGCTAGAGTAAGGAGAGTACAGCAGCACAACACCCAAAAAAAGGCGGGGTGGGGGGAGGTGGTAGCACTTCAGCTAGTAAACGCTTTAACCAAAGGCACCATCTCCCCGGTGCAGGGGAGGGTTGCAGGCCAGATCAGCCCCCGAGTCCAGCCGAATAAATTCAGCGGCATGCCCTGAAGGTCATTAATTTGAGCTTGCTGGCTGAAGAGAGGGTGGGTTCAAGTTGCAGAGGTAAAAAAGCCTGTGTCAGGAATGCTTGATTTGCTTCTATCCTTTTTCCTAGAATGGAAATTTGAACGTAAGTATCTTCTCCAACCCCAACTCTAACAGTAGAGTATGGGAGTTCACACAGACAATTTCCAGACAAAATCATCAAATACATTGCAAACTTGAGCGGTAGAGTGCCAGGCAGGGATGTCATGAAATTTAATGCGTTACAGTTGTGAAATACTTAGAAGTATTCAGATCAAGGCAGCTACCAAGTGTGAAGAAGAGTGATTTTATTATTGGTAGATGAAGTGCATCTTGATTTGTCTTTCCCTTAACCCTGTTGTGACCCTTTAAAAGGTGCAAGGTGCTTCAAACTCCTCTATTAGCTGGGCTCTGGGTATTTCCGGAGAATAGACTTGCTAGTTGTGCCAAATTATATGACCACAAATCATCGGACTTCCGCTAGAATTTCTGCTTGGCCCAAAGCTAAGTTTTGAGCAAGAAAAAAAAATAGCACTCGGTAACGTAATTTACACAGACCGTTTCATGTGACAACATTTTGCCTTTGTTAGCTGTTGCTGTCTGTATTTTTTTAGTAGTGGGTTGGCAGTTTAGGCTGTATTTCAGGTATGCCTTCTCTCCTGTATTTACATACACTGCACCACTAACAACAAAGGAAGCAATGTCATTTTTTCAAGCTTGCTTGTAGCTTGCATGGAGAAATCGAGAATATGTTCTAAGTTTTAATGGAAAACTTCTTCAGTACTGCATGGAATTTTTTTGAGTGGTGGTTTTGAGCGATCATTTATCATGACAGAATAGCTACTTGGCAGATTTGGGTAGTTTAGAATGTATTTTGATAGGTAATCCATAAGATATCTTCTCTTCATGAAAACATGATTTCCATCTGATGGCTACAACAAATGCTTTCATGTGAAACTGGTAATAAGAACACAACTGATGTATTTTTATTTTTCTTTCAATGCAATTAAACATCTGGAAGTAAGCAGAGCCATCGTCATGTGACTGACCAGCTTTCTCTAGAACACTAGGAAATACTCTATGGACCACTTTTTGGAAATGCCTGCTACACTTATCTGGTGTCTATTTTTTGTTCAAAACAGTTAAGTTAGTGGCCTGCGGGCATTGTCAGGATTGGTTTGACATCTGGACAGTATTTCTTCCTGATAAGTATTAAGTACTTTTTATTGTGCTTATTGCTCTGTGTGAAATGAATATATATCAAGCTTCACTACTGCCTTGCAAGATGGGGGGGAGTATGTTTGCTTTTTAAAGGTTGAAGAAAGTCAGTGGCAGAAATTAGGGGTAAGAACCTAAACTGTGTGTCTTCTAGATTTTAATGAGGAAATCAGTAGGGCAACAGCTAGTTGTAAATAAGATGGTCTAATTTGTAATAATTGGTAGTAGTTTAATCAACCCATAATTCGTACAAGCGCACTGCATTGCAGAGTGCAAATAGTATCTGTGTAAATAAGTTCCCTTCTAGTGAACTTTTTGCCTACAGACCTGTGCTATATTTGTATTAGCTTTACATACAGAATAAATGAACAAGAAAAATAACTCTCTGGCAATGACTAAGGTGAGCATTTCATAAGGTGTATAAGAAAAACAATCTTTATTTCCCTCTCTTCCCCCCCTTACTTCCTTGCCTTCACAGTCTCTGCTTTCTGGTCGTGTCCCACTACAATAATACAGTAAATGTCTAAACCCTAGCAAGTAAGGCTGTCACATTGACGTTTAACTGACTTTGAAACAGTGCAGCTGTGAAGGGGAAATGAATTCTGTTCTCTGTCAAAGCCTGTAAAAGAGTGTTTGTTTTAGCAGCTACTGAAGATGGAAGTGTTTATTCCATGACTACACTGGTTGTCAGAGCTGGACATATTTTCCTGTATTAATAATATTTGGAATTTTTCATTAGTTATCATTTCCTGTTGTTTTCTTAAAGGAGTTTTGAGATTCAGATCACTGTACCAGTCTTTTCAGGTCTTCTTTTTGCATTTGAATAGAAGTGCTGGAATTCCATTCGTGTGTGTGTATGCATGTGTAAGTATGCATGTATATAAAATTTTAAAAGCAGTTGCAAATTTCTCATACTTCTCAAGCTAAAAAGTCAATGACTTTCTGTACAGGAGACAAAGGGCCAACTCTTCCAGTTTGTCAGGCGTTGGAAGAATGTGCCTAGTATCTGTGAAACTCAACTGATTGCAATAATCTTTTTTTAATATGACTTCCTTTGCAGGCTTTTGCTCCCAGTATATAGAGTTCTCCCCTGATGTTAAAAGACTGACCAGTGTCTGTATACTAACTCTTACTGAAATGTATGGTATTCTATATAATTTATTTCAAATGTAGCTTATCACAGGCACATAACAAATCTTAGCCGTTGATCATAAACGAAATCTTCCAGAAGTGTGTCTGGCACATTATTGCTATAGTAGGAAAATAGGCTGAAGTAATGGGGCTGCAGGGGTTTTTTTGTTTGTTTGTTTTGCTTTTTTAAGATAGATCATCTAGAACTGAAACTTAATGAAGTGTAAGGGCTCAAAATTGGAAGCAATAACCATACTAAATAAGCCTGAGTCACGATGCCGGCGTAGTCTATTAGAAGGAAGAGCAAGTGGTGGGGGCAGCTGGCTTTTGTGCTGGTGTTACTTGAAATTGCTCTGTGCAGCTTACCGACCATTTTACAGTAAAAGTAATCGGGGGGAAAAGCCAATATACTGCTTCCCTGGTTGCCAGGGAGTCTTGTTTCAAGGAGATTACACTTCCCAGTGTTCTCACAAGATTTGCATGGAGACCAAAATCTTTCCCAAGCTTCTCTTTGATGATCAGTACAATGTAACAAGGAAGGATGACCCAAAAGTGTAGAGGAAGGGAGTAGGAGAGAGATAAAAGGTGTGAAAATAAATTAACATGATAGATGCATATTTATGCGTCTTCCCTACCCTCCTCATTTTCAGCCTGGTTTCCAAAGGAAATGAAACTCATGTGATTGTGCTCTTGCCGAGACAGGACACATTTAGGTGCACGTGTTGGCTAGCGAGTGTTTGCTGTTTCCTTCCTCTGCCCACGAGAGACTGCATTGCTGCAGATGTCCAGAAGGTAAGCGATCAGGTAGAGGACTGTGATCCTGTTAGTGAAAGAAAGACTCTACCTGCTCGCAGCCCTTAGTCAGCGTCAGAAAGTCGTTGTGGGAGAGCGGCGTTACAGATGTTTGAGGGCACAACGTCGGTCAAGTGCAGAGGGGTCGGCGTGATTGTCAAACTGCGTTTTCATGCCTCTTACTTTTTCTACTTGTCAGCTGGGCATTGAAACAACTGTGAGGCAGAGAATTTGTGAGGTTTAAGATATTTTAAAATTAAAAATAAAAAGATGCTCTGTTGATAGAAGTCATGTAACTGAACAATATTATGTATAACTGCATAATATTCTGCATATAACTATAATCTGTATATCTGGGTAATAAAAGCATAGAATTTTGTTTCTTGGAAAGGGGTGTGAAAGCTTTGCATACATTATGAGAAATTCAGTTTGAACATTTAGATTACAAAGGGTCCTTTAATCCTACTAAAGTTAATGCTGGTAGTTGTAGTTTCATTTTTCATCGATGGGCCAGCCGTAATGCCACGTTTTAATATCCATTATTTGTTACAAGTCTCCATTGATTTTTCAAGGTAAGGCAGGAAGAAAACATGCAATATTATGGTAGTGGGACAGTAGAGGCCTACGTTTGTCCTTCCCCGTTTCTCACATAACAGTTTTGGCTGTCAGCGCTGCAGGTTGGTTGTTTCAGCCTCAGATAATCAATCTGATTAAGTATCTTGACAGTACTTGATATTATACAGAAAATGTTTGAAATGGCAGAGAGGCTTCACTGAGCCACTGCTCATGTGGGAAACTTCTTTTTAATAGTTTTGGTGATTAAAAAGAAACTTGCCAGAAAGAGTGAGGTGGATAGATATCTTTTATTGCGAGTGATCTTGGACATAAACCACTATGAGAACTTTTTGTTGTGTGCTTAGTTCGCAGAGAGGTTTATGTAGTTAGCCTATTTTATAATTATTACTTAATTAAAAAGTTCAGGAAAAAGTAATGGACTCAAGCTGTTCCTGGCCAGCTCTGTCTTCAGCAGAGATTGCTGGTGGGGAGAAGGTGTGCTTTGCTCAGGGCTGTAGCCCTGGATGAAGCTGGCCAGCTCTACTTCAGGAAGACCTGCAAATAGGATGTCTTGTTTCTTGCCCTGAACTGAGATTCTTCAGTGTGATTACAAGTCAACTTTAACTTGGCTTTATGTAGCTCTTAATTTCAGTGATTGGATGGCTTTGCTTCAGTGTATCTTGCAAAGTGACAATTAATTTTTTTTTTAATAATCAGATTTTCTCCTAATAAGCCCAAGCATTCTGATGGGTGGTGCAATGAAGCTGTCACATCTGACCTGGAATCAAGTCTAGTACACGCTGCAGTACCTCTGCAAGCCAATATTCTTACAAATTCATCCCTATTTTCTCTTCCCATCTTCTCTCACTACCTCACTACAGAATCAGTGTAAGAAAGGCTAAACATTTTTTACGTCGTAACACCAAAGCAGGAATTATTTTACAAAGGAAGAAGACAACCCAACCGGAAATAAACTTGCTTTGTAGTAAAGACTTTGTTCATTCACCTGCCTCAGCTTTAAGATAAAATGGCACGGCGTGTCTGCTACGTGAGTAAATGCAAGCCTAATTTAACTTCCTGACTACAGCAGAAGAAAATTCAGGCATACTTTTTAAGGAATGGTTATTTAAAAGTAATGTGTTTTTGTTGCAGTATGATTATATATTTAACAGGAAACTAGGTTGCAGTCTTCATGACTAACTCTTATTACTGCTGCTCCCTTGGTTTCCAGGATATGATGACTATAATGCTGTGTAAAATCTTGAGGTGTGTAGCATCATCTCGGTCAGTTTTTTGTCCAGTGTGATTACTGCTCAATAATTATTTCATATGGAAATGTGTTAAATTCAAAACCTGTATTTGTTTCATTCCAATGTTTTCGTTTTCTTTCTAACTCCTTATTTTTGGTCTAGGACCATAATAGTACCACATCCTGAGTTTTTTCAGGTTTTTTATTGCTTCATATGCACAAGTGCAAAGTATATCTGGAATTTGTGTTTTACAAGGAGTAAAAAAATTGGCTTTTTATCAGTGAGATTTGGGTAAAAATTGATTCTAGTAAAACATACCAAAATAATTCACCATTTGAGCTAAAACCAAGAAAATAATTGGTAGGGAAAATGTTATTTTTTCCTCTTTTAAAAAAAAGCCTTTTTTAAAATGTATATTGACAAGGGTAAGTACATAATGGATAGCATTTTAAAGCCCTCTGTTATTTGCTGGGTAGGAACGGTATTTACCTACATGAAGTATATAAAGGATTGCAGGTGTAATTGTTCAGAACTCTGTCTCCCAAATGAAACTCTTTGCCAGACCAGGTCCCAAATTTGGGAGTCAGAAGCGTTGAGCATTAATGTTTTTATAAAGACAATCAGCCCTATTCAATTAGTTTAGTAGCAATGCAGATATTTTTCTTATAGCTGTATGTATTTTATGATTCTTTAAAATACTAGGAAGGTTGCTGTCAGCATGCCTTTTACCATCATATGTTACCATGATTTGACAGCTGAAAAAAACAAGCATGCAAGGTCTGACATTTGTGCCAGATGTCTTTCATTATATATTTTGATAGGCTTGATTTTTCATATATATGCTGTATATTGGCAACTTTAATATTTTTGCAGATGAAGCTTAATTATCTTTCTTTTATGCACATTTACATGTTAGCAGATTAAAACTTAAATGTACATGTAATTTAATTTGCTGTGCAGAAAACAAAAGCTTGCTTAAAAGATGACCTAAAAGAGTTTGACCATTCTTTAGCCTTTAGAAAAAGAAGTTGAAAGCATTTAATTCTGATAGAGAAGCTTTTGACCACTTCAGGAGCTTACGCTATATTTTTCCTTATGGTGCTCCTTCAGGAAAGTCTTTGTGATGCTCCTTCTGTAAGGGGCAGACAGAATCCTGATGTCCACAATTAAGTATATAATTTAAATTTTTGTAGAGACTTATCTAGATTCTGATGATACATATTTTACAGTGGTCACTGGATGCTTGACAGACAAATAAAGTGATACCAAAGCCTGACTTCTCTCTCCTCTTTGGCCCTTTGTCACTTGGTTTCCTAATGCTTCTGGGAGCATCTCCCAAGGAGCAGCTAAATGTAAGCGAGTTCTGCTGGGGTCAGATAGCTGCTGGTGTATGTCCACATCTGCCATCAGCCCCTTTTCATAAGGATATTTTAGGAAATAGGAGCAAAGGGTAAGACAAGTTATTTAAGGCTTTAACGTATGTCAGGAGTTAAGCAGCCTAGGGCTGAGTCAGATTTTTATTTTCCTTTTTTCAAAAACAGTGAGACATCTGATATGTGCTTGTTATATAAGAGGATGAGATTAAGGTTTCAGAAATTTTCACAGACTGTATGGATGAAAGAGAGAGTCTGAAATAATGAATAGCCAGTGTTATGGTATTCTCCTGTGTTGACAGGGACTTGGGTTGTAAAATTGCCAACTTGCCCGATTCAAGTCAGGGATTTAAACATCTGTAATGAGCACAAGGGCTGTTGAATGGGTTGTCTTGGAGTGATATTCTCTTTGACACTTGAAAGTTCATTCTGAATCTTTTCTAACAGATTCTTGTAAAACTGGAATGTTCTTGCAAAGGAGCTGTCTTTGATGGTGCTTTTTGATGGACGCCATATATTAGAAAATCTGTGTGCTGCGAATCCAAGATTGAAAATTCTGGAGCTGCAAAGGTGTCTTATATTTTGCTTTCCATCCCCTTCTCCCCACTCCATTGCGGTATGAAAATAAGTGCAGCAGAACAGAAACTGGCTGCCACTGTTCCTGCCATACCGAGTTTACGGACTTCTTCCAAATGTGATTTTGATTCTGGAGGAAAAAAAAATTGTAGGAAGAAAGAACAGTGGTTGCAGCAATAAGATGGTGTGGGAATCCAGTAAAGTCTGCTCAGTATGATGGAACAAAATTTCATGGGTATTTTTAAGACAATAAATATAATTGTTGACTCATTTGTGTATTTCCTTTTACATAATGTCCCACCCACGCGCACACACTTGTTTTGCTCTACTGTACTTTACAAGACTCTCTGCATTTGTGTGAAATGCAGTTGCTGTAATCCTGTCCTTCCTTCTCTCAGCTTCTCCCTTAAGAGCTTTTAAATAATGGTTTGAAATGTTCACACTTTTTTTTCGAAAATACTTTTCCTCATCTTTCAGATGAGCACCACTTCAGCTTATACTTCTGATACTTTTCATTTCTGTGTGTTTAAAAAGCCCAATGGAGCACTCTCATTCTTTGTTTTTCCTTAGGTAATGGAACGCACACAAATGCATAGGACCTAGTTTCTGTCAGCATTTCAAAATTGGTAACAGTATGTGCATATGTTTAGCATTCAGAATTTTAGTTGTCTGAAAAATCTTCTCTCACCTCCCTTTGCCAAATGCAGATTTGGGGTTCATTTTAATATAACATAATCATAGATAACTTAAAAGATATATACTGATGTGGAAGGGCAATAATATGAGAAACTTGAACTGCAAAAGGGCTTTAAAAACTTACCACTTCGGATGCTTGTTTATTCTCCTACTCAAATGACTAATGCATTTGGCAAAGAAACCATTACGGCTTGTTAGTTCAGTTGTAAATATACTAATTTGTGTATTTGACTGCAAATATAATGATGGGTATTTTATACCCTCCTTGAAGAACATATTTTATTTTAAAATGCTAAAATCCTAAAGAAGTTTTAAATTTCTATTCTGTAATTTGTTTCAGTAATAGCCAGGAAATTCTAAATTAAGATCTACTCTTATTTTTCACGTACAAGTATATTCTAAGGTTTCTGGACCCAAAACTAAATCCTATAAATCAGGAGGTAAAATGGTGACTCCCAAGAGTTGAAAATTCCCTTTTTGTTTTAATATAGACAATGTGTATGGCATTGTCGAAACATAATTATGTGAATTAAGTGTTTATATACTTTCTGTATATCTCCAGATTTGGTTAATTGAATCACCAGAGGGCTGGACTTTTAACTTGTTCTAAGAAGTAAGTAAATAAATAAATAGTCATAAACTTTGGCAGAAGCAAAAAGATTGGGCTCTTGCATTCAGTACTGTTCTACAAATTAAATGAGTGTTTAGCTGTCTCCCAAGTGTAATACACAAATGGATGTTACTAAAATATGCACTGTTATTACTGGGCAAAAGAGTTTATCAGAAAAAATCTTTAGAGTAACAATTTTACATTTCACATAAATGCGTTTTAGTCCTCTCCTGCACACTTAGTTTGTATGTCCATTTTCTGTCTCCTGGTATTATATCATTTGCACACTTGCTTTTTGAATGTTCTTGTGAAAGTATCGCGCTATTACTTCCAGCTGAGTAAGTGCTCAGTTGCATCTCATAAGCTTTCCAAGTCACGTCTCACAGCAGTGACAACCCTGGTAGGAAAACAACTGAGTTTTTGAAGCCCGGTTCTTGTTCTCGTTCATGAGTGATGCTCTGCGTTGATCACAGGCCTAGCGATGAGTGATGGTACAGTAATTTTAATTCCTCCATTCAGTGGCGATGTAGATTTTGGTTGGTTTCTGGACCCTATTCCCAGTCCTTACAATAGCAGTTGGCCACATGTGCTGGCTTGTGCTGTTCAGGAGCAGTCGTAGGAGAAAACTCGTGTTAAGACAATTGGGCCTATAGTTTATATGTTTCCTATGTAACTGGAAAGTAAAGAAGAAATAGGCAAAAGCAATGACAAATTATCACTGGTCTCCACCAATGGAAAGCAAATAAAACATCAACCTTTGATGAGGCAAAGTAGAAGACTGATTTCCTAGATCCCATTTTGTAAAACTTGCATTTTAAATGAAGTTTTTTTGCCATTCAAATGCTCTAAGTAGAGAGGAAATTTTGGGATTACGTGCACGACATTTTATTCTAGTGCCAGTTTTGCTACTCAGCGTTAACGTCAGCGGTTTTTGTCACCAAGAATGTCACATAAGCAGCAGCAGATTCAAATCCCTGTCCCCCTGTCCGGAGATGCTGCTGCTGCTGGTATGAGTTAGTGAGAGTTCTTGGGAAGGAAGCTTTGCACATTGTGAGTGCGCCACTGAGTATCAGCGCAGGCTCCAGCTGGCTTTAATTTGCCTTACTCAACTGTATATTGTGTCTGTGTTTGCTCCTAAAAGTTATGCCTAGATAATTATTTGTCATCCTGCAAACAGACAGCAAAACTTTGATTGCAAAGCCAACGTTGAATGGGCTGTCCGAAAAAGGAAAAAGAACCATACAGGTACTTTGCTGTGCGTTTAGTTTTATTTGAAATTAGTTTTTGTTGGAAATTTTGCTTGTGCTGTTGTTCTTTGCCTCTGTAATTTCAGAAGACTACCATACATATAGTTTAGATCCTCTTGGTAAACAGGGTACTCTTAAGTCCATTTATTTTCTAAAATTCTAACATTTTCTGCTGAATTATGGATGTTTGGGTTAGTTATCTTGCTTTAGCCAAACATTTTTGTCTGATACTGCCAATTTCATATGATCTGTAGGGAAGGTATGTTTAATTTAAGATCCAAGGACGCTTGTAAAAGGCTTGAGTGTGTGTGTTCAAAGACAGAAATAATAATAAATCCTCTGAGGCTTTTTTGACCTTTTTAAACTACAAAAATATGTTTTAATTGGTTTCCTCAATACTGTGGTGCGTGGAAGCTTTGTACAGTTTTTGTTCTACCTTGTTCTTAAACTGCTTTTCATTTTGTCTTTTAGTGTGACTCCTAGGAAATAGGAGAGTCAGATTTCAAATGTACAGCATGTTGGAACTGGTTTTACTACATCTCCTTTCTTTCCAACTTGCTATGTTTAGGTACATACAGATTTTACAAATATCTAGCTGCTTTTGATGATTAGAACACTTAATTTCTTTGCAGGGCATAAAAGAAAACCTACCTGTGTAAATCAAATTTCTCTGTCTTCAGTTTAAGCTCTTGTTGTTAGGTATTTTTATATTTCTGATAGATATGACCTGCTTGTTTTAATTAAATCTTGGCCAGAAGTCAGCAATACTGAGAGAGAAAGACCTCAGCCAAACCAGGTGCATGTTCAAACTGATGGGGCAGCTAACATTTTTTGCTTACTGTCAGAAGTACTTGCAAACTACACTACTTTTTTTTAACATTAAAATTAGTGTCAAGGCTACAGCACTTTTTTTTTTTCCCCCTCTCCTTTTTGTTTCTTTTTTGAAAGCTCTTCACATTTGGGCTAGTGGTGGGTCTGGTGGACAGTACAAGCTCCTTCCACTCTTCTGGCCAAGCTGCAGGTCGGTTGGTTTGTCTGTCTGTTTTTTTTTTTTAAAATGCTCTTGCAGAAAACTTTAACAAAATAGGGATTCTGCAGTTGAGATTACAGGGTACTCCTTACTTTTTCAGCAGATTTATGCCTTTTAGCAGTTTTAATGGGAATCAGGTATGATTATGCAGAATATGTTCTCTAATCATAAATTGTGCATGTGATAGTGTTTGTTTCTGATGTGATAGTGTTTGTTTCTAAATACTGGCATTCTGAGCAGATTTAACTGGCATAAAGAAAGATATATGGTTTTTAAAGCATTGGTTGAAAATTTTGTGATGCTAAAATATTATACTATGTCTAGAAAACAAAAAATAAAACAGCCAATTAAGACTTTTCATTACTCTTGAGATTAATGGGGAAACATTTGTCCAGAACTAGAAGAAATAATGAATTCTGAGGCTTCTTTAGTATATATTCAAGTCCTTTTTAGCCTTGATTTTCATAAAGTAGTGTGTGATTTTTGAGGTCTGAATGACTGCAAGGAGAAATGTTCTTAGAATTTTTCGTGTAGTTCTTTTTTCATGCTATTTATACGTGTTGTTTGCTTAAAAACTCTCATTAGCTGTTCTAAGCTAAACCAAAGAAGAAATCTGATAATATTCTGTAACTTCTAAATTTTTGCCTTACAGAATCAGCAGTTTAGAGAATTTGAACATTTCATCTTGTGGTTTCATAGGGGCAAGGCAAAATCAACAAAATCATGCCATCTCTTTAATAGGAGCATAAGTTGGAGCAGTTGCTTCTATTATCCAGCTTTCTAATGTCCCTATCATGATATCTGGTTTTGTGTGGGCTTGTTATTTATTTTGGCTTAGTGATTTATGCTTTTTTTTTTTTTTTCTTGGAAGAATTTCCTTTTGGAGATGTAGTCTCTTTGCTGACCCGGTAGAAGCAGGCTAGAGAATTGCTTGCTTTCTTGGAAGAGATACAGTGTCACATTGTAATTTCATTACCTGTTACTGCTGGGTGGGGGGCTCCTAAGAATGGATGCAGAAATGGTTTGTTACTCAAGAAGCTTTTGCGCTGTGCTTGTGACATGTGTATCTTTTCAGAGAACTCTGTGACGCTTCTTTAACAAAAACTGTGCATCACTAAGTACCATCAGTTTTTCATTTAAGAAAGCCGGAACATTTGTATCTGCACCAGTATTAAACTTAAGAGTAGCTGGATACTAATTGCATGCTTAGTTCCTCAGATGTTACTTGTGCAAAGATATTGATCTTCAGCATATTTAGCAATCTTTGCCAGCCCCCTGTGTACATTCCAGAAATTGTCACACACTTGATATGTTTCCTTGGAAAAGTGCTCGTTTTCCAAGAGGTTCTGTGTTCTCTGATTTGGGACTTTTCCGAATGTTATGAAGCATGATTTAAATTTTGCAGGAATGCTCAGCCTGTAATCTGTGTTGTCTAACTTTTAAAGTATGTGGTATTAACATTTTAACACATCAGGCAAACCTAAATGTTTCCAGCTGTTACTTGAAATCCTGGTTTGCAAGGACAGTTGTTTCAGGAACTGAAACTTGCTGTATTTATGTAATACCTGAAAAAGTAAATGTGCTACCCTATACACTTGTTTTATTAACAGCATAATTTAATGAAAGTGTGACTATTTGGGACAATACTACTTGAAAGAATATTTGAAATAATTTCTCTCTTTATCATTTTTTTACAAAAATGATAATACTAAAATAGAGGGTTTGCTGACTTGCCTTTTCACCATATCATGGAGTAGAGAAATCTTGTTCTGTTTTTTATTTAATTCTACACAAAACCTGTGATTTCTTGACTTCGCGGATTAGCTTTTAAACCTCAGTGGCTGGAGGGCGAGGATGCACTGACTTTGCGCTTGCTGTGGTCAGGGGAAACGCAGAAAAAGATGGCGAGCGTGGCGAAGTGGAGCCTGTTCTGTGTTGTGCTGCTAACAAAATTTAAAAACATGTCTAGCTTTCCAGTTGTAAATGGTGCTTGTGCAACATACGTGTCCCCTGGGGAAGCTGTGCTGGCAGTGACCGAGCGCGCAGAGCTGGGGTCCACGGAACTTTGTACCCTGCAAGTGTTTAGCAACCTGCAGAGATTGTAATGGCAAACATTTTAACCAATTCTGAAAAAGTTGCTACTACAGGCAGAAAATAATCATTTAACCTTAAATAAACACTTTCTGAAACTTGTTAGGATGAATGCAGCTTTATTCTTCTTTGGTTTTGTTTCAGAGTAGACTGTGCACATTGCAAGGGTTTTGCCTCCTTTTTGATATAATAGTTCATCATACTGGCCTTAGAGGGTGGTCAGTAGCAGCAGCATTTTGTATGTAATACAACTTTATAAATGATAATCAAATTATGAAGAGCAAAAAAAGTTTGCTTAAAATACAACTAACTCGGAAAGGAAAATCAGATTTTGACAGTATAATGTAAATCTCACTTATTTTGGACAAAATACAATCTGGAACACATATACCCAGTTGTTGCCAATCTTATGTGTGTGTCTTGGCAAAATGCATATTGGCTTTTTATGACGTGAACAGAGTGAAAAGTAAACTCAGCAGGTATCGGGAAGACTAGAAGCTCAATTCTGGAGTAATAAATTCTTGTCAGGGGATAGTTATTAGAGGCCATAGTAAGTTTAATAATAATAGTGAATTTGTTACCATTTTGAAGTCTGTTGTGCCCATCTGCAGGTAGCTGAGATGATAGGAAAGGCATTCTTTCATCTCCTTATAGCCCTCAAAGTACCTTTGCAACAAGTTGGCCTTAATGACTGGTACAGTGGGGCCTGCAGGTAGGACACAGGGTGTCTGGGTCTCTCAGCATTCAAGAGACAACGCAGCCCATAGTGAAGGAGAGGGGACCAGTTCCTAATAATTGTAGGTTGTCTTGAAATGAGGAATTAAGCTTGGGTCTCTGGTAAGAGTGGGAGTTTACCTGACATCATGCTAGAGGTTGCCTGTCCTAGTTGGACCTACTGCTGTCCAGATGACCAGTCCATTGGGGGCTAGTCAGGCCTTTGGCATCACTGTCCAGCTTTATAAAGAGCCTGGCCAGAAGCAACAGGCCTCGTCCCTGCTGCCTACTCCTTAAATGTGGACAGATTTATCTTTGTTCCCTATCCTACCCTACTCTACGAGCCATATGTTGAATAAGTGACAAAAAGAAGAAGAAAAAAGGAAAAAAAAGAGCTCAATACCTACTAGTTGTGATGGACTCTTTGTTAGTAGAAGAGACTTAGGTTTCCCATGCAAATTTAGCGTTCTGTATGTATGAGTGACTGAATTGCCTTTAGCCATCAACAGATTTTTGAATGTGGAAATATTAGTGGGGCATGCTGTATTTGGGGTATTTGGGGTTTATTGTTTCTACAGGTGGACCGTTCCAAGTGGCATGATTCAGAGGATTTGTTTGTCAGCAACGGATCAAATGGTTGTCCACTAAATACCCTAGCAAGTATGAATGCGGCATGGACCTATGGGCTTTGTGTCTACTTGAAGAGCTACTGCACCAGGTTAGAGCAAAAATACATGTTGTGATACAGATTTGGGAAGTTCCAAAATTTCTATAGTGGCAGAAATTGCCCATGCGCTTGGGACTGGTTCAGACTAAGGGATAACTTCCTGCTTGGCTCATGTGTTTGTATGTCATGTTTGAATTCTTAGTAAATAAAAGCTACAGCCAGTCCATTTCTGACAAATCTATTACTTTACTTTCTCAGTTCAGTGTATTGTTTAAGGGTTCTTGGAAGAATAAAAGATGCCTCTTATTTGTTTACCAGTGATAGGAAGTCCATGTATAGAATTACAGCAAGCAGTTCAAAATCAAAATTTAAATATTGTATAAATACTGTTTCCTAAACAATTATTTGAACAAAACCTTGTCTGAGTGATGTTCAAAATACATAATTTAATTGGCTTAGAAAACTAATTAATGAGAGGGACCTTGAAAAGCCCTGAGATTTTACATTTGTTTTTCACATGTGAAAAAGGGTTTCAGAAATGAGCAAGGGTTAGAGTATGAGCAGTCTAAGCAATTCAGATTGTAAATGTTACAAAGAAAATAGCTCCAAAGTCACCAATTTGCTAAAATACTTTGGATGTGTTTGAAAACACTGTTAAATAATTACTAGTTTTGAGTTTGATATTGTTGCTGTAGACCTCTCATGGGCATTGAATAGGTATGAAAGAAAAAGGTAACTGCTTTTATCTAGATAACCAAACAAAATGATTTCAGTTTTATTCTTGCAAATAGGGAAATGAAGTTTTTAAATTCAAGCGTAAATGTAAAGTTTAACTTAACCATAACTGTATTTTGTTTTTGTCTTTTCTTTTTTTAACTTAAACTGACCAGTGGTTCCCATATACTTTTTTTTAACATTTGAACAGCTCTCAGCATTCAGTATTTTCAAGACCACCATGCACTTCTAACACAGACTTACAAGGAAAGTATTCTAAGTAGGACCATGTGCTGACCATGGCCTTTTGGACCACCATTTGGAAACTGCTGCTTTTTAATATTTATTTATTAGTCTATAGCAGAACTCTTTTGGCCACAGCATGAGCATGCATTTTAACAGTGTTAGTACTATAAAAATCTTAACACTGACTGTCTTGATTTTTTTCTTAGATAAATCTTTCACTATTATTGTTCTACTTTTTTCATAGTTGATTTGCTGTATTGGAAAATGTAAGTTATCACACTTGAATAACTGTACATGTGGAATCATTTAAAAAATAAAAAATACATTTCCACATATGGACTTTTCATGTGCCTCGATTTTCAGAACAGTGATTAAATACATGCCCTTTTTTTAAGAACATGTTTACATAATATTTGACTCAGTAACATATGCTTTTTTTAAATTGGGATATCTCCTGAGCTGGAAATTAAACTTGTTAAAAAAACCTGACATTTACCCTTGATTCAATCTTCATGAAATGTGATCAAGCCCAGCTTTTGTATGGACGTATCAACTTAGATATTATAAAGTACAATTATGGGATTGCAAACAGCAACTGAAAAAGTGCTAATATTGTAAAATTTGTTCCCATGCTCAGGCTCAGAAATGGCTGAATGAAATCTGTTGCCTTTAGACTGAAAGCTTTTAGTTTTGGGTGGATGCTTTCTTACCTGTACTTTTTTGAGAAGACTATAAGTATCTGAAAATAGCAGCAATGAATGAAAGGTTTTTCAGTCCTAACTGTAGTGCTGTTACTGTGGTATTAGCAGACCTCTTGAATCTAAAATTTTCTTGGCTTAATTTTAAAATCAATTTCTTATTAATTAATATCACTTGATTGCACTCACATTGAGTTGAAACTTGGCACACAAGGCGTGTGTCCCCGTTGCCCACTGTAGGTGTACACGCAGAAGGCCAGAAGTGCACAGATGTGCAGAGCTAATTCAGGGGCTTTGCCTGTCAACAAAGACATAACAAAGAAAGTGGCATTAATTAACTGTCTCTCTATCGCAGTTCCCTTTACCTTCAAGATAGTTAGGAATTACTTTTGCTAGGGAAGTTCTAGTTAAGCTCGTTGGTTATTAGCATAATGTAAAACATACGTTATGGGGCTTTATTTTAGTGTTGTACCTTAGTACCAGGATTGGTGTTTGGCAGCAGTCAGGAGCTAGGTGGGCCTGAGAAGGTCCACGCATACCATTTGCCCTGGAGACTCTCCTTCTCTAGCGTACCACTGTCTTGTGGGCTGCAAGCGGTCTGTGTGTGCTAAGCTGCTGAGGTGCTTGAGGGTACTCTGACTGCACCTGATTTCTGACCTCCTTATCAATGTAGATAGCAAGTCTGATCTTGTGGATGGCCTTGGGGCAATCCTAAAGAAGTAGTGTAGTTACAAGCTAAGCATTAGTCTTCAGGAGATGCCTATTGCTGTAGGACAGGCATTCTGAGGGCCTGTTTTCTGGCATTCCACCTGTCTTCTTTTTCTAAGTGCTCAAAGGAGACTTTTTGGAGATACCTGTCTAAATTTATTCTTAATGAGAAAGTCCATGAAGAGTTAGTGCGACTCTGAGGTGTTGGCTCAGTAGCAGACTCTCCTACTTTGAAGTTGTCTCTGTTATGTGTTTTGGCTGTAAGAGCCAGCTCCAGCAGACAGGGAATCTGTTGACTGTAAGAAACTTCATGCTATGAAGAAACTCTCTGAACCACTTCATCTGTCTGGGCTGGTGTTTACTCCTTCTCCCTGAAGCAGGAAAGATCAAAGATTCCCAGGTGTGGCACAGCATTATTTGCTTTCGCAGAGCTGGCTAAACAGAGGGATAAGAGATTTCATGAGGGTTTCTCTAAGCAGGCACTCCCCTGTGTCAGAATTACATCAGCTCTGTGGGGTTGTTAAAGTTGGAGGATTACGTACCCTGGAGTCAGTACTGCATCCTTCGTCTTTGCCAAATGAATCCAAGCATGACTGTTTCTGGGACTTGATTTATCAGTACTTGTTGGTAAACTTGTTGTTTTTGTCTACCAAGATTGCTTCATGTCTCATGCAGATCTGAATCTTCTACCAAATGTAGGTTTAGTCTCCATGTATCTCATCTCTTCATAGTAATAAAAAGACAGCTTTTCCCTCTTAGCAGATTTCTTCCTTCACTTAGGCATCCTTTGAAGAAATCTCATTGTTAAAGATTCCCAACTTTGAGAAATCTTCCCTGCTTTCCTCTCTTGTTGCATAAGTAGTACTGATGGAGCACAGGAGAGACTTTGTTTGCCTCATGCAACCCTCTGCCTTTCACCTTGGCTTCCTGGTCAGTTCCATCAAAAGCAAAATCAATCTTTTTTAAAGGTCTTGGAAGACTCCAGCATCCTGTTTGCTGAGACCATGTCTTTGATTGCTGTATCCAGGACTTTCTCAAGTTTTCTGAAAGCTCTTTTGAGGTATCATAGATATCATATGAGGAGATCTCACAGATTTCTTCAGTATTTCACAACTGAGCTGCTCAGTCTTGTGCAGCCATTCTCATTGATGAAGGCCATCTTTGTAATGTGCATCTACTGTGAGCTGTAGCAGGCCCCTATCTCTGTTCCAGAATTACATAGATGGGCACATAGCATTTATCAAGTTCTCTCCAAAAGGTGTGAACACTTCTTTGCACATTTTAATTGACCCATACAGAACCACTGAGTTCTAGCCGTAGATAGGTTATGTGAATATAAATAGAGTTGGTTAGAAGGTCTACTTTAAGAGGAGTAAGAGGAGGTGACTGTGTTCCGGATGCTGTGGAAAGCCTGGTCCTTTCAAGTGGCTTTGAGCATGTGCTGTCCCAAAGTTGGATGAACCATTCATGTTCTGAAGCAAAGCAGGTCAGGAATGCCCAAATATTGTGTGTTTGGATGGTCTCATTATAAATGAAAGAAATTACATAGACTTTGGTCATTGTGTCCAAGAGGTTGCCCAGAGAGGTTGTGAGAGTCCCCATTCTTGGCGATATTCAAAACCCAACTGGACACAGTCCTGGGCAGCCTGCTCTATCTGACCCTGCTTTGAGCAGGGGGTTGGACTAGACAATCTTCAGAGGTCCCTTCCAACCTCAGCCATTCTGTGATAGAAAACATCACAATGATTCCAGTGTAAATTTTCATTATTTTTATTTTGCTTAAGGGGACTCCATGCAATTAGAAGCAACAAGAAGAAAGTTTCAGGCAGTCTGATCCCATTGGTCCCTTTCTGTTTGGGTAATACCTGCAGCTCTAAGTCTTCCTAAGCTAGAATCAGCTTAAACCTGCCAGCTGAGAATCAGGACCTTGGGCTGATTCCCACCATATACCCCTTTTATTCCACTGAGTGGGATCAGCTGTTCTGAGTCTGTAAGTGGTACCTGCAGGATGTGGAGAGAGACAACTGGGAAAGGATAGGATAGATGTCTATAAAATCATCAAGGGCATAGAGAGATAAAAAGAGGGTGGTGGTTAATTGTTTTTTTTCAGTACAAGAATTACAGGCATCAAATAAAATCAGCAAGAGATGGTTCTTCGTTCAAAGCGTGATGAAGCTATGGAAACCCTTGCTTTTGAGGAGGAGGGGTATAGTTGCATGCCACTCTGGTGTTTACTGTCACTTGTGAACTCTGTCATAGCGTAACCCTTTGTTCTGTGCTTCTTTATATGAAAACAGAGAGTGGAAAAAAAATTTCAGATGTTCAAGATTCCCTAGACCAAAGCTTCTTTTTCTTGTTTAATACTGGAAAAAGTCTCCTGACTTTTCAAGAAAAATAATGTTACCAGAAGAGAAATCTTCCCTTGGCAAAGAATGAGAGTATATTCTTCCTCTACGAGTTACTCTAATTGGAGGGTCCTGGGCTGCTCGTATTTGGTCGTTGCACTGGTTTGCCCTGCTTTGGACATTTGCATGTTGTTTTTCTTCAGAGTAAAGAAGATAAACTTAATGAAAGAATGGTATTATATAAGTAAAGACTCAATCATAATTCATTTGCATGATGGGGTAGAATATCCAAAGCAGCACTGACAGCTATAAATCTACCGTTTCCTATGTTTCAAAGTCTTGAACGTGTAACCTAAATTGCGTTCTTTAATATTTTGTGCAGGAGCCTTCCTGGGTTTAATTAGTGGGAAACAGTAAGATGTTAATTTTGAACAGCAGCAGTAATGTCTCAGAGTATTTGACTGAACTACAACACTGTCAGTGCCATCCCTCTTCAGGGTAGGTAGCTTAGCAGGATGAATAGTTCAGTTTAGGGTTTGAGTTGTTGTATGGTCAGGAAAAATCCTAGCTGGTCATGCGCTCTTTTCCCTTGTCCAAGACTTAAACTTAAGTGATACTCTTTTTGTAACCCCCTTGCAGAATATTGTCTGCCTGAGCTTAACTGCATGCTGAACTTGTTTTTTAAGATCAATTTCACGCACTTGGAGGTAAGGGATCTTCTGGCCCCCATGGAGACTTCTGGAAGGTAAATTGAGAGGACATGGGAGGAAAGAGTTTTCTGCTGACCAGTTAAAGTCATTCTGGCAATTCTGCTGCTCCTTTCATGGTGAAGGGAGCCCAGCTTCACAATGGTTGGTTATGAATATGGTAAGCTGCCAAAAATTTCTCAGGAATGCAAGAGAGAAGAAAAATTTTGACTTTAACAGTTTATACATCCTGCAAAAGCAAATGGAACTTCATGGGACAAAATGAAAACATTTATGTAGCCCATGGGGATTTCCTCTGCTGAATTGCAAAGGTATACTGTAAACCACTGCGGTGTAGGCACTTCTGCTTGAAAAGGTTTCAGGATCCTTTATGATGGAAAGTGTTACAAGGGTTACTAAGAAGTCTCATTATAAAGTAAGTAGTAGTGTTATCTGAAATGTCCCATTAACCTCAATAGGTCTTTGTTTTATTTCTTTTTTATTGTTGCTGTTCAACATTGAGCCTGTGTTGAAAAGATATTATGATTCAATGTTTTGGGGTATGCCTGGTGCTTTCATTGCAATGGCCTGGCTCACACTGGACTAAATTCAACTTTGGCAAACAAATGTGCTGAAATGACTAGAAATTCTATTATTTTAAAATTAGGTTTTGAAATTATAGGAGTTTGCGTATCACAGATTCTGAAGTTTTTAGGCATAATACTTTGTTCCTAATTAGATGTGCTCATTCTAGTGCATGTGTATTACGTACTTAAATGTTGGTCAAAGAAGTATTATGATGTGTATGAGAAGATTGTAGTGTTTTCCAAATCTGCAGAAATTCCACTAACCTGATTCTTGCTACCCAGCAAACAGTAGTCTTGAGAATGTAATGACTTAATGATAAGGAACCCCTGCAGGGTGCCCTGAACTTTCCTAGAGGATCAGTATTTATAGCCTAAGCCTTGCAAGCCAGAGGCTGTCATCTTCTGTTTATGTAGCTTGCAGAACAATGAGACTTTAATTCTACAGAACATCTTTGAGAGCAACCAAAATATTTGTGAAGAATCATCGTTTGACACCCTGCAAGATCTTGCCTCTAACAACACTAACTTGTTCTGTGAGCAGTGGAACTAACAAATTGTGGTTTTCCACAAATTTTGCCCCTTGTTTCCAGTCTTGCCACTCTTCTGCTCAGGTATCTGGGATGCTGTTTTCTCTTTTTCAAATTTAGTGGAAACTGGCCAATGGGGTCAAAAATTGTTAGGGAGGACTGGCAGACGTTGCAATTTCGTATGTTTTGCTTCCTTCGGTATGCATGCTGAAAAGAAATGTGTTTATTAAAATTGTAAAAGGCAAATGCAGTTGATAGTTTTGAAAAATAATTTGTTCAGCATATGTGGATTTAATCAGAATATGACTGGAACTTTGTTAACCTTGTCTAGTAAACACCTTCACTGACTAATTGTAGCTTGACTTTTGGAGCTCCTGTTCAGAGACCTAGGAATCAAATAGTTAATTAAAAACAGTGTGATGAGAAGAGCAGTTGAAGACTGAGGAGCTTTCCAGTTTTCATTTAAAAATATATTTTTAAAAAGTCTGTTGTTTCTGAAAATGATAATTCAGATAAGTTAGCTTCCTTTATATTTCTTCGAAGTTATATAAGCTCAGGTATAAATGTTTATAATCAATCTTACTACTTAAATGAAAGCTTTTCAGAAAGTAGTATTCCTGAAGGCTCTTGATTTTACTGGTGCAGCCATTCATATGAATGCCACTGTCCACTGGGAAACAAAATACAGAAGGAAGTGAAGGTAAATAAAATACTGTTCTTTACTAGTATCACCACCTAAATTTATAGCTTTTTTGCTAAGCTATGCACAGGGCTCTGCAGTTGAGCAATAGAACAGCCAGCATTTTTATTCCACCAGCCTGGCCCCATATAATCTACATTTATACGGACAGACTACAGGTTACTAGGTCAGGATTATCTTGCTATTGAACCTGTGATCTCTACAAACTGCAGTACCACAGTTAGGTTGGCTGTGTAAGCGGCCACGTTTGCTGTCTGGATGGAGATTGAAGCAGAGGGTTGTTTCATGAGCTGCCTGCGGAGCTGCCTGAAGACATTCCTTAATCCCCAAGCTTATGTTGCATCCATTCAGGTGAAGCAGGAATGATGTTCCTCAACATCTGCTGTGTATTGTTGGTTTTTTGTTGTTGTTTTTCTTTTTAAGATATTCTACAGCTTTTGTGTTTGTTTTACATAGCAAGTCTAGGGGCTTTATTTGTTTATGTTGATGCATTCCTCATCTGTGCATAGTGTTCTAAGTATGTACCTTATAAAAAAAGGAAACCTAAGGACAAGGTAAAGTAAAAAGTATATAAGCAGTAGTATTGTTTTAAGAGAACATATTAAGAGGGCAAAGGATGTAAAAAATAAGAGGCATAGCGAGAGGGTCTGTATATAAAGATCTTGGCTCCCATTGCAGCTAGACTGACTGTGACATAGCAAAATTACATACAGGAATGTAAGGAATTAAAAACCATAAGATTACCAAGAGTTCTAAGACTCTACTGATTGTAAGTATAGAAAAATATTGTAATGCATTATCGCTTTATTAAAAGTCAGCAAACACAACTTGCAGAAGAAGACCTAGAAGAGTCACAACTCTAACCCAAAAGCACTGACTGATTTTTTCAGCAGCAGAATATTAGTAAAATAAGTTTTAAATCTATGCTCTTAGTAAGAATCTAGTTCTAGAGTTGTATAGCAAGGAAAGCCTCCTTTGAGACATTAGGTTAGCTGTTAAATCTTATGAAATTGTGCATTATTTGATAAAAGAATCAAATGAAAACCAAAGGAAGTAGAGATTTAGAATAATCAGACTGAACTGAACATTTAGTGCTTGTAGTATCTTGAGGGATGTTCAGCACAAGTTCTGTACGTGTAAGATGTTTGTGTGCTTACTAGTTCAGCTGTCTTGTTTGAAGCTAATGGTTAATAGCTTAGAAGTTGATTAACTTGTCATACCAGTCTCACCATACTTCTGTTTTTCTCAAACTAGATGAAAGGTTCATTTAAGTATGGTTACTGTAGTACTGCATTCCTGATGATGTTGGTAGTTAATGACCCTCTTTGTTGTAGAAATCAGGAAATGTGGGTTTGAGCCTCTGGGATCTGTGTGGCTGGGGTGGGAAAATACTATGCCTTAAATGACAAGGTGGTGCTGGAACAACTTGGTACATAACATAGCTAATAATACCTATCTGTAGTTTTTGCTTCTCAGCTTAACTTACTCATTTGATGTAGCACTGCTTCACTGCCACCCATGCAAAAATATTGCTTCTAAGACTAAAAATATATTTTATAACAAGACTTTTCCATCTTTCTCAGGGTTCTTGATATGGGTGTATGGCTTCTCTTACAAGTACTGTCTGATTGCATTTTTATTCAAAATCTGTTGGACACACTGGTTATGGTTGGTTAAATAGGCTGATGTTTAAAGTGAATTAATTTTATTACACTGATTAAAACGTCTGTTGTGGTATGCGGCCTTGTATTTCTATTTGAATTTTTAATTTAAATACAAAGAATTTATTCATAAACGTTTACATAATAGAATGTTTGTCATAAAGTGCATTTAATGTATGCCAAGCTCAAGCGTTCTCGCAGTAAGAGTGTGAAGAGGCTGTGAGACTCTCTTGCTCATTTGGCTTAGTTTTGGAGTTTCCAGTGACGCGTGGGTGGGGCAGAATTGGCACTGCTGACCAGAGAAAGGTTTCTGGATTTGAGATTAATTTCACTGAAATACTAGGACTTGTGTGCATTTTTTTAGAAGATTTCATTTTGACGATGTTTAATGAAAAGTGAGATTATTTTACTGAAGTGGTTTTGCCCCGTCTTCTAGTTAAATACTTGTGTCGCAAGTCTGATGTTTATGGAAGGTGATAGATTGCTAGTCCTCTGTCTGCAGGAAAAGAAGCCTATGGAAGGGCAGCACTCTCACTTCTCTGCAGCCCCTGCCAAAGTGCCTCTTGGGGCTGCTGCTTGGGTGAGAGGGTAACTTAGTTGCTTTTCCCATCTCTGGTGTCTCTACTGAGCATTAGACATCACTTGGGAACCTTTCTGTGTATCGACCCCATCGTACCTGGGTGCGTTAAGGATCAGTTCCTCAACTGTGATCGCCGGGGACAGCGTGGATGGTTCAGTTCTGCTGCAAAGCATTGCATCTGCTCAAGGAAGCTATCGTCATTTCTGTGACACATGTCGCAGTTTGCCTCCTGTGTCCCCATAGTGACTCTTAAGTCGTTGCTATGCCATAGGGACCAGTTCCTTGTTCTAAGCCACGTCCTTTGGTGCAAAAATATAAATGTAAGGATGTAAGAAACTATAGGTTTTTCAAGCAAGCCTGAACAGACTATACTAACTATGGTATGTGTACAGTTAATTCCATGGATGCCTCTTGTGTATTCTTCTTTCCTTCATTAGAAGTCATCCCCTAATTTTAGCAGGATTCACTTAATAAAGTCTGGTGATTCTGGTTTTCATGAAGACTCAAATATTAAAAGAATTTACTTAGGACTAGTGATGAATAATGGCAGCCCCTTGTAACATGTTTTTCCTCTCTGTCCTTCCTGGAGATGGAGAGTGAGAGCGATACTGAATGGCAGCATTCCCTCTTCTGCAAAGAGACCAGCACTGTGTGCTCGTGTCTGCTTCTGTATACATACATGGCCAAATTTCATTACGTTCTGCAGGTTTACTAGACAGCTGTGAGGTGTGAGGAAACCTATGCGACTCTAACATAACCTTTCAAATAAGGTTGTACTATTGATCTGAGGAGGAATCTGGAACTTCTTCAATCCCCCGCCCCCCCCCACCCCCCCGCCCACGTTGTGCACGCACAGAATGGTGAAAAAATCCTAGGATTTTTAGCTCTCCCGATTATGTTCACTTATGCAGGGAGCACCATTTCTGAATACTCCCACTATCCTAATTCAAACTACTACTTCTATATATATATATATAAAAGTATACAGTAGTGTTGTACTTATAAAAGTAGTAAGTTAAATAGTTAAGTAGAAATTTATTTGTTGAGAAGGCTCCAAAAGTTTGAAAGAATGAATTAGCCACAGATTTGAACTGAGAAAGTGGGTGAGTTAGAATATGACAGTTGGATTTTGAAAGTAGATTGTAGATAGTAGAAAATTAATTTCCTAATTGTTCTAAAAATGTCAAGATTCACCCTTATGCTTTGCCTGTATTTGTTTATTCAGTCCTTAAGTCTTTTAGTTTAAGACATCCTCTATATGATCTTTAGAAAGTGCTTGCTAACCTAATTGTTACTCAGTGGTGCAATGCTGTCTTCATTTTATTGCTTTAAAAACATAACATATTTTGCCTCGTATGAACACCATGTTGGTTTCACATCTGCATTAACAGTTGACTTTAATGGTTGCGAGCAATGTTTGACCATAAAGTTATAGCCAAACTAAAAATACAGCACATTGCTTGTTTTGTTCCTAGTTGACTAGAGTATCTTTTAGCTGCAACCACACTCATTATATGTTGAAGAGGATGAGGGTGTAAGAATGTGTTATTTCAGCTGTAGGCAGGGTTTGAAAACTGTTATTGTTTGGGGATTTTGTTTTGCGATATTTTTTCTTTTTCACTTTGTGGACCAACGTGTTAGAAACCTGCCAGGCTAATATGTAACACTTCAGATTATAACTTGAAATTACAGATAGGTGCATCATACTAGTGGAATAAAATATGCATATCTAGCATCTCTGAGTTTTCCGGAATGATTATTGAGTTTGAGGAGAAATAACAAGATGATGAATACAACAGCTTTTAAAGGTTTTGTTTGTCAGCTTTTCCATTTTTTTTCTGTTACTTTTTATGTTGTTTAGTTTTCTTCCTGTTTCAGTATGGTTTTAAGTACTGTTTTCTTAAGAATCACAAAATTTTAGCCAATGTTAGAAAATCTGGCTATTTTCAAATATTATCAAATCTAATCTAGGTATTCATGAGCTTGGAGCTTGGAGGAGGTTCTGTGACTTGCCAAGGCAGGAAAGATTCGGTAGTACATAAAGTGGAGTATATTGTTTAAAAGAACAGTCTTCAGGAAAGCATTAGAGTCTCTGATAAGAATGGAATTCTGCTGTTAGTTATATCGTTCATAGAGATACACGAATACAAAGGCTATCTTGAACTTAAATTACCTAAGAGAAGTCCAGTCTATAGAAATACTCTCTTTTTTGGCTAGAATATTGCTATGTCTTTTGTGTTTAATGTGTGCAATGCTGAAGCACGCTTGAAAGAAAATTATTATATATACTGATTTATTTTGCTTTTTTTAAATGTGATTTAGAACAATCTAGACATAATTTTATTGTAGTCATTGAACATTCTCCTTCTATGAAAACTTTAGTCTATTTGGGCTACTTGTTACATGACTGGGAAATAAAACAGAAAACTCTTAAAGCATGCATTTGTTAATTCGTATGTAGTGCAGTTATTGCATTTAGCCCTGGGTTCAAACTCTGGAAGAATACAGTGCCAGTTGAGACACACTCTGCAATTGGGATCTTCCTCTTTTTTCTTTTTGTTCTTTCAAACTTCTTTTTTTTGATAATTTACATTATTTTGCAAGAGTCAAGGGAAAATTCTTGAATAACTGTTCAACAATTTAAATAGGACTTTAGCATGGCATCTTTCATATATAATCAGTGCTTTGGATTGATTCAAACATGGAAAACTTTGCCCTTATAAGGGAGATGAATGGAAGAAAATCCTAATAGGAGACTTGGCATATGCCTAACACCTTCAGAAGGGCATGAAGGTGAGGACTGTTTCCAACAAGATAGCTCTAGAAAAATCTCAGCATTTTAATCTGCTCTGAGTCTTGGGCAGCAAGATTTCCCAGTTGTGCGATAACCTCAAATAAAGGTGCTTGGCATCAAAAAGCTGGAGAACTCCTGGTGCAGAAAGTAATTTTTGATTGTTCTATCTCTTTTTGAAAATAGAAATATGAAAGGAATAAATGCCTCTTGTAATCCTCTGCGAAATAGCCTGTATACTGTGGATGCTCATATATCCTGCTGTTCTGGGATCTTTGTACGTGAAGCATTAGTAAAAGGAAAATACAGCTGATGCCTCTACAGGACCTTCTCTTTCCTTCTTCAAAACTACTCACTCACGTGTTGCATACATGTCCATGGAGTAATGAGCCATCTTTTTTTCTCAGTTAGAATCAGTTTTGAAAATTCACTTAGTCTGGAGTAAGAGAACTCACACTGCCATGGTGGGAGCAGGTTACTGGTCACCAGTTAAACCTCGGTAACTGTTTCCTGTGTGTGCTCTTATTGCCTTTGCCATTATTTTTGGTAACTGCACAGTATAGGTTGTCTCTCAGGAAAAAAAAATAGACTTACTGCAAGGTGCTATGGAGGTAATACCATGTACATGGATACCAAGTTGACCACAAGGAACTTACTCGACTACAGAATTGTAATTGTGAGTTAGGACCAAAATCAGTTTAGATAATATCTTGTTAAAGGATTTGTGTGAAGGCATTAGAGCTGGACCTTATTATTTAAGTAATGTTGGAAGGTGGTAGCCTGGATCCAATTAAAAAAAACAAAACAAAACAAAAAACCCGTGTGTGTGTTGAATTTAACTAGTATGTGTTTATTTAGCCCGACATAAATGTCACCACTTCTCATGGTTACAATAAACATTTAATCTGTTTAGATTATTGAACCTTATAGACATTGATGCTTACAAGCCTAGTGGGATATTTGCTAGGCTGTTATTCTAATAAGCATGCTAATAAATCTATCGACTAAATATATTAGGGTTAGGCCTTGTCTAGTGAAGGCTTTAAAGGTGTGATCCTAATTGATTTACCTTGCTTGATCTAATTAACACCTCTAGTTAATGGAGTTAAGTCCTAGGGGGAAGCTTAAGCTTTGACTTGTGAGGTTTAGCACTTTTTGAAGAACATTTGCTTTGTCTCCGACTAGAGTTTTTAGTAAGGAGTTAATTAGGTCAAACCAGGTAAGGGATCTAACATCACTTTTTTTAATTTCTAGGCAAGACAGTGTCTTAACTGTGCACTTCCAGAATTTCAGACTTTCTGTTATTCAGTGTGATTTTTTTCTGTTCTCTTCAACTTTTGAGAGCTGTAGGTGGTACAATGTAAATGTGATGAAAGGTGTTGTGCTTACTCTGTATACCAAGGTATCTTTCCCTTAGAAAGGCATTGATTTAATGACCTCTTGAAAATCTGAAGTTCAATATTTAGCCTTGTTTTCCATTAAAAACAATGATTATGCTGTCTGTCTCTCTTTGAGTTTCGTTTCTAGTTAGTTTTGAATTATTAGCCATTTTCGATTAAAATTTGACAAATGTCTCAAAGGGAGGAGGAATAAAGATCTCAAAGACCTTTATAAAGACAGAAAGTTGAATAAAAGAGAGAGACCTTTTTAGTGCCTGTATGGAGGAAGAAAAGGCGCAAGACCCGAAGAACTGGCATTGGTAAGGGCAATCTCAAAAATGTCTCAGGCATGGGAAGAACTTTAATCTGACCAAAATCAATCAACCACATGACACAAATCCATAGGAAGCTAAGCTTTGGCACTCACAGTGCTGGCTGAGTGAATTTAATACTTTATTTTACAGATAGCTTTTCCTTAAACAATCTGTATTAAACAAGGTGGCTATGGGAAGTCAGCAGTTTGTTGTGTGTGTGTTTAATTAACTGAAAAATTAATTTTACATTAGATTTCAAAGGTGCATTCAAGATACATTACCTTGTCATTAGTAAAGTCAAAGCTTAGTTTGAATACTTTTAATGTTATTTCATAGACATTTTAAAAGCCATTCTATAGGATGATTGAAACAGCTCTTATTTTTGTCAGGTTTACTTCCCCGCATAAATGTTTTTATCTCTTCACTAATAAGACTTTTCAAGTCACTTATGTCAGATCGGAGAGGTTTTCTTTCCATATATAACAGTGTAAAATTATGTAGGTATAATTCTGGGGGAAAGATGCTTCAGCTTTCTGGGAAGCATCAGTCAGTGATCACATTCAGAGACAGCAAGAAACTAGTTGACTAATATGAATCTTTCATGTTCCTATTTTTTTGCAGAGTGACCTGGTTCCTTGATTTTCTCAGTTTGGGAGTATGCATGAGGCACTTTTTCTTTGAGTCTTGACATTGATTATATCACTGATTATATATTATCACTCTTTATTATGCATACAAATCAACATGTATATATATATTTATATAATGGATGTGTAATGGCATCAGTAGGCTGGTCACTTTTCGGCTGTATATAAAAGTGCTTAGCAAAGGGCATTTTTTAATGATGTTTGTTTTATTTTTCCCATAAGACGACTGTTTCATATTCGTAATGTTATCTGTTTGTTTAGATAATCAGGAAGAAGTGGAATTTTCTTTGCCTGCAAATGTGTCGTCTTTTCTGTTAATTCAGAAGCTCATTTATTGTGTGATGGGATGAAGCCTCTTTGACAAATCTCAGAACTATGAAGTCCAGTATCTGCTTCTAACATTTTCAATGCCTTTGAAAGATTTTAATTTAAAGCATGCAGAAGTGGTAAACTGATATTGGTTGCTTTTAGTTACAATTTTTTTCAAAAAAAAAATACAATTAACAACGTATAAAATGTCTTAGAACTATTACAGTGGAACATCTTATGTTAATTATTTTGTCTTTTTCTACTTTGAGAACATAGCTTTATTTTTCCTTTTTTCTCCTCTGTGCTTAATTACCGAAAGGGATCGGTATGGTTCCTATTGTTTACATCTCTGTGGACTGAGATTATTGCATTGTCCTGCTTTGCTGTTTTATTCCCTTATTCATAAGGAAAATAAAGGGTTTTTTTTTGTTTGTTTTTAAAAAGAGTAATCCAGAGTAATGAGAATAAACTGACTGGAGGGGGTAAGATATACTGTGGTCAATGAGCAGAGATGCAGGGTTGCCAAAGCCCTCCATTCCTAACTGATGCCATCAAGAAAGCAAAGCAGCTAAACTTCTTTGAAATTATAACCACATTCCATAGAGAATGTTGACAAAATTAATGGATTTAATGTATCCTCAAACACAAAGTAAAATTATTTTGGAGGGCGTTAGTGATGCTGGCCTCTAATTTGGGCAAACTGATGCAGTTCTTGTGCCTTGCACATTAGCATACAGAAAGCAGTTCTGTAGCTGCACTGATTTAAGTACAGCTGTGATTAACTTGTGCTGCAAAAAACTGAAGTAGTCCCCAATTTTGCCCCTTTCTGCTTCCCATTTGAAAAACTTTTTTTTCTCTTTGTGCTGTGGTTGGAATCTTCCTGTTTCCATTCCTTTCACTTTCCGTTCCAACAAGATGAAGATGATGGTGGAGGAAGTGAACTTTCTTCCCCAAAAGACAGCTAGCTGGAAATAAGCCAAGGAACCAGTTAAGTCATTTTTTGAGAAATCATTGTGGACTTTTTAGGATAGAGCTTCCAGTATATGGACATCTGCCATATATTTATAACTTGAATCAAAGAAGAAAAAATGTATTTATACAATGATTAGGTTTTTTTCTCTCTTAGAAAAATGAAACATTTATTTATATAAAATTATTTATTAATTCCAGGAAAACCCCAAGAAAAAAATGCAGTTGGTAAGATTGATTTTTAGATTACTGACTGATATCTCTCTTCTATGTGAGGAAGCTATAATAGCGGGAAAAAACATGGTCAGTAGAGATTTTTGTCTCATTCTTTTCAATTCCTGGTTGAAAGAAGATTTAAAAAATTCAACCTTTAGTGTAAGGAAACAGGAATGTAGTCTAATCAGGAAGAGCAGTACTACAAATTCTGTAACTTGCATGGGACTTTACTAATATGCAGAGATTGCAGGTATACTGAGTGCATATGGCTTGGGCAGGCTGTTCAAGCAGGCTATGATTTTTGCACTTCCTTTAAGTTGGGGTGTATATTCTTTTATAATGTGTTCACTACGTGTAGGAAATCTGTGGACTGCTATCCGGAGCAGCAGACCACTAAGATCACACCAGAGCTTTAACTTATCACTGAATTCCCAGTCAGAGAGGTGTGAATACTTCTGTGTGAAAAATGTGAGGGGGACAGTGTAATGATTTTTGACCCAAAAGTCTACCCTGAGGGACATCTACCTCCAAGAGTTTTCTCTACATCATCAGAAGTAGCCTATTCAAAATGCACAGTTTCCAGGAAAAATCTTTTCCCATGCTTAGAAAAAAAAAAAAATCACATGCAGACTTATGATTGGAAAACTAAAGCAAAGACCTAAGCCTATTCAGGACATCTCCCTTTGTGAGAAACAATGTCACTTGTGATTTTCTGACAACACCGAAGGAAGTGATTTTAGATATTTGTGACAGAACACAGACAGAGCGTATAAGGTCAAGTACTAGATTGTACCTGCCAAGGATCAGCCAGTTGCTCTATAGAAGAGCATGGTCAACTCCACGCATCGTGGAAGAGAAGGAGAAAGGGTATCGTGGGAGATTTCAAGCGGAGTAGTATATACTCAGTCTCCCTCTGCTAGTACCATAACTTTGGAAATTCTAAATATAGAGCTGACAACTGTAGAAGTTTTCTTAACTGTAGGAGTTTTGCGCCCTGCCCTAAAGAAATGTCTTATTACATCCCGTTGTGAGAACTAATGAAGGATTGAACAGAAAAATGAAAAAAAGAATAGTGCTACAGGTTTTGTGATGTGATGAAGTCAAAAGCAGTTTTAAAAAATGTGTATCTAAAGATAGGTACACATAAATTCATGTGTTTCACATTACAGAAAGCAGTTACAAGCCACATGATTTGAGTTGTTTAAAAAAAAAAAAAAAAAGCAAAAAGCTGGAACTCCAGAAATGAAAAAGGATGATTTGAAAACATTGAGTATAATGAAGGGAATTAAGGCAATTTGGGGATTGATATGTAACAAACTAAAGAAAGGAGGGGGGGAGAAAATGCATCTAAATCAGAAGTTTGATTGTATAAAATTGAAAAGAGAACAAAAGAACACAAGGAGAAAAACTATAATTGATAGATTTGGGGGGAAATATGAAGGAGCTTACAGTAAGAACATGCTATATTAATCCCTTGGTGAGAAAGAGTCCTGGTTATGCTGTGTTTCAACTGGAAATGATCACTTTGCAATTAGTAGTACAGGATGTGAAGAAGTGTTCAATAAATGTCTCTTCTGTATTTTGTTAAAAAACAAAACCCCCATGTGATACCATGTGATGATTATGAAACACTTCCATTCCAGTACTAACTCAGGGGCCTGTGAAACAGCAGTGTAGTTAGATGTGATGAGTAAGTTTGCTAATTTCTGTCTAAGAAGTTCACGGGATTATCTGCAGAGCACTCTGAACTGATGATGCTGATTTTCCCCCTTCTCCCCCCTACCCCCCCCCCCAACTTGAGTATGGAAAATTTAAATATACTTGGACAAATTTTTATGTTGTGTATGCAGGATGAGTTAGTTATTCTAGACTTAACAGCCTGACTCTGACCTTAGATAAAAATCTCGAAATGGCTGATCCAGGACTTGATTAACCAGGAATTAAGAGGGCAATATAATTAATGCTAGGCAATATAGCTTATTGGACAAACTCAGCTCTGATTTTATCTGGAGGAGCAGTTCATAGTTTTCCTGTAATACGCTAAGATACATACAGTGTGTTCTGTATTTACAACGTCGCTTTATGCAAATTCACATTTTTTTGTTTTGTTTTTAATCCAAAACAATTAACCCAAACAAAAACAAATAGTCCTGGGACTGGAGAGCAGAAGTCAATATTTTTTCTTCCTCGATAAAGCTCCCTAACTCAAGTCTAAAAAGTCATGATTGCTATTGCACATTTTGCCCATGTTTCTTCCAGCCATTCTGCATGGTGAAGCCACTATAAAAAGAGCAGATGAGGAGGTTTGGGGTATTGCAAGGATTTAAGATGTCATTAGATTTATGACTCCCATTCTGGGTGAGTTCTGAGATGACCCTGTGGATCATGCAGTCTGAGTTGGTGTTGCACAGAATTTTAAGAAATTAGAACAATGTAAAATTCAAAATGATATGTACCCAGTACACTCGTGATGGCTAACATGTTCTAAATGGGGAATCATCGAGTGACGATTTTAGCAGAAAACTGAAAATGAATTATTTTGTCTTATGCTCTTTGTTATTTGTGATATGAAATAGAACTTCATGCATGAAAAAAGTTTTCAAATGACACAAAAGTTTGTGAAATGATAAGCGGTTAAGAGAACAAGCAAGATCACTTGGACAGGTAGTAGCAAGCTAACAAAATCTGCATTTGAATATAGTCATGTATGAAGTCCTACATCCAGAAACAAAGCGGTGAAGATGGTTCTTGGAAGGGTGATGGTGAGTAATAAGCTGAATCCTCGAGTTCCTGGTATGATGCTGGTGCAAAGGACTAGTAAAAATGCGGTTGTGTAAATAAAGAGTACAGGACAGATGTATATCAGTAATCAGGATGTTGTATCATTTCTGTATTGGACTAAGGCAGTTATTTCTCTGTTGCTGGTACCCACAACTCAAAGTAATACATTGGAAGTGCTCCAAATCTGATCTTTTGGTTAAAGAATCAGAAAACAGCTGAAGGAGTCTAGCCCCTCAGTGTGTTTCCCTCGTAAAAGACAAGGCTCAGGCTTCAAGAGAACACCTTTGCCTGCCGCTATGTTGCACAAGGATCAGGGCTGTGGTAGTGGCTTTGGAAGTTAAGCAAACAAATGTAGAGCCAGATCCAGGGGCAGGAAGGCTAGAGAAATTTAACTCAAAAATAAAGGTGCAAGTTTTTATAGTAAGAGTAATAACAGCAGAGCATTACGTTGCCCTATATGGTAGTGGATTTCACAGCAATTGTTAATCAAGATCAGATGGCTTTCTCTCAAGAAAAGCACTACAAAGATTAAGTCAAAAAATATCTTAGTTTTGTGGTCTATACTATAAAGAAAGCCAAGATTATATGATCACAGTCGATCTCCTGGCTTGCTGACCTGTTATTCCGTGATGAAATCAGGTGTTTGTGTGCAACACACATTAATGGTGTGAGTCTGGTGTTCTGAGGGGAGCTACAAGGGAAGGTGGGAAACCTCATCATATGAAATCCATGCTTCCCCAGCATGATGAACATCTGGCTCTTCGTATGAGACTTGGATTAGTTTATTATTTTTAGTTCACAGACATCTTGAAACGGGGCTGTATAATTTGCACATTGCTTTTTTTATATTCAAACTTGTGCAAGTTGTCCATAAATGAACAGTTTAGTAACAAATGTGATGCCAAAGAACCGTACTTAGAGTTGCCTTTTCAATGTATTTTGAATTTATTTCACATTTGGTTGAAAAGTTTTTCATCAAACCTTTATTTTTTCCAAAATGGATGCTTTTTTCTTTCACATTTTCTTTACTTGAATTATAAAACATTTTCTCATAAAAAATCTAATTTCTTCATATTGAAATAAAATTTTATATTAGAGTCTTGAACTATCATGTTTATTGTGGCTGTTTTTGAAGGCCAAGTGGGAATATACATGCATACATATATACAGACATATACATACATACACACATATATATATATGCAAACTCACAAATGCATAAAAATCCATAGCTTGTAAAGCTGATAGTCTAGATAAAAGGGGCAAATATTTAGACAAAGTAATATTTTAAGCCAGATTGTTAGTATGATGTCTATAGTTCACGTCACCTGATAGATCTCAATATGAATATGAAATCTTGTTTTCAGTTTCTTCATCTTTACGAAATTTTCATATCAGGTGTCTACTTAAAGCTGAATTATTTAAATACTTATTCTTTATTTTTAAACTGAAATAATCTGTCTGTTCCTGAGAATGAGACTGGCTAAAACCTTATAGTATCCTTTTTTTAAAAAAAAGCAGTTCTGCAGTCTCTGTGCTTCAGAGTGAGGATTTGGATTTTGAAAGAAAGGGTATGTGCTGTGATGCATCTTTTGCTGTCCAAATGAAAAAAAGCATCCAGATTTGGCAAAGGCATAAGCTTTAAAATACTGCTTTGATTTCCATAGATAAAGCATCTGAAGATGTCCTTATCAAGTGTACTTGTGCTTCGTTCAGCTGTATTTGCTGAATACATACATTATCCGCACAGACCAGCTCTGCTCCATTTTCTTTACAGCCCCTCCTTGTCTCAGACGGGGACACGATGTCGGACAAGGGTGAGACCTCTGATGAGCGGGGTCTGGGACTGCCAAGGCAGGGGAAGGGAGTCAGGTCAAGCAGCTGGAGAGAAGTTAAATGCTGCAGACCATGGTAAAGAGGAGGCAGGAGGAGATGCAGTTTCAGAAAACAGTCTGTGTGGGAATGAAGTTAAAGATGAGAAACTCACCATCTTTCTGCTCTCCGCAATATTGGTGAAAATAACCCATATTAGCAAATGGCACTCTCGCTTGCTTTTGTTTTTTCTATGAGCTCAAAGTGCAGGACATCTGTTTTGTAATAGTAAGGTTTTCACTGTCCCTGTGCTCATCGTGCTTGCAGTCACAGTGCCAAAGGATGATTTGTTGTTGTTAGCATTGCTTTTTCCAAAACTCAAGAAAAGACATACCAAAAATACTGAAAGAATGTTAAGGATGCGAAAGCTATCACGCAAAAGTCAGAGATGCCAAAGTTAAGGTTGTACGTGCAAGCTTAATTCAGTTCCATCCTTGCGTGCGTATTGTAATACAGGCCTTGACTGTATGCCTGGATCCAGCTTTACTGCCAGACACCTGTTTTATTTAGCACATCTGATGGACCTGTTCTGCATAGTCATGCTGTTGGATTGCTGTCTTACCAGTTGAGGAAAAGGGGTGGTGAGAGCGAATAGGGCAAGGACTGCAGGCAGAAAATAGTAGTCGCCTGACTAAGGCAGCTGTAAGGAACTGAATTCTGCCCTGGGCTCTGCCACTGAGTTCCTGAGTGATGCCAGCATGTCACATTTTTAGGAAGTCATCACTAAGTATGTGTTTTAGTTCCTTGCACTCAGCTTTGGGCTGATTTGCAAAAATGCTGTGTGCTCAGTATTCTCCAGGAGAAGACAAACTTTGAAGTCAGGAGGAGATGTGTTTTGAATATTTAAATAAATACGTTTCCTAAGTGAAAAATAAGGGCCTAAGTTTCTATAATAACCACCTGTATTTTTTTGCTGCCTGTGCCTCAGTCAGTCATGCTAGCAGCAGGCATAGTGCTGATCCTAAGCTCAGACGATGCTGTAGGTGAAGCACTTTGACTGCTGATAAACTTCACAGCATATTCTCTTTGGAAAGTAAGCCACTGAACAGTTCTGAATACTGCGGTAAAAGGTACCAGGAGTCATGTAGTGGACAATGAACGTAAAGTAAAATATTGAATATGGGAATATTCTGGTGAAGCACACAGGGCAGGGTACTTGGAAACAGGCTTGTGTATGTGTGCCTGAATGTTACGTTTTAATCCATCTACATGAGGAGATTGATTTGTTCAGACAAACTCAGTTAGGTCCTAACTCTGAAGAGCTTGATTTTTCTATTCCTGTGCTCTGTTTGGGTTTTTTGAGTGCATTAATGTGGGAAGTGAGTCAATGAGATGATAGCCCTTAGTGTTGTGTTTTTGTTGGTACTAAGAGATTTTCTGGGTTTTATTCATGCACTTTTCTTTCATGGTTTTTTAACTTCACTCTCTTGAACACTAAAAAGACTTGTATGGATAGAAAGGAAGCAGAGTCTCTTCAAGATATAAAGATATCAGTAGAAAAAAGTAGCCCTAGGATCACTTACTTCCACTTGCTTTCTGCAGATGATTTTAATGGCTTTAGTGGCCTGCAGGTGCTCAGTTACACTCATGCCAAATTAACTATTATCTTGTAACTGGTTATAAATAGAAATAAAACAACTCTGAAGAAAGCTAATTTCTGATTTGAACCCCACATCTGCTCTTGTAAATACTAAGCGTTTCATTTCATTCCTCTGTATCAATGCCTTGCCTTAAGTATTTTGTCAGCTCTTTGGGTGAGGGTACTCCACACACATTGCCTGAAATGAAGGCTTCTGGGCCATGACTAGCACTCTTAGGGGTATTGCAAATACAACTAAGTAAAGATTGTATTGATTCTGGGGGGTGATATGTAGTAGAGGGTTTTACTCTGTCTCTGTGGGTGATTGGCACATACATTGTACATGTGGCATGAATGCCCATGCTTTTTTTTTTCTTTTTTTTTTTGTCTTTTTATTTTTATTCTTTAAGTTGGGTACTTTGAGAAGAGTTCTATAAGCTCAGAAAGAAAATTGCTGCTTTGGAAATGAAATGAACATTTAAGGATGGCCACTGTAGGAAAGATAAGTACATGTCATGTAGTTTGGTTAACAGTTTGTTGTACCCCTTCCTTCCCCCCAAATAACCAGCAAAAAACTTCATTAGCTGCAGTACTTGTGCACAAACAAAAGTTAGTGACTGGATCAGCTCAAATATATGGTGTGTATGTAACAGAAAGGAAACTAGTTTTGGACAAATACTGTAGAATTTCTTTTTTGTGCTCCTCCATGTAAAGTGAAGCTCTGTAGTTGCAGGAATCAAGCTGTCCACAAAATAAATTAAAGTTTATTGAATATTCAAATATTTAAATAAATAAACCTGCAAGTATTAACCAGTATCGCTTACGATGGTTTTTTTAATCTGTTGGTTTTTTTTCTTCGTGGGTTTATTTTTTCGTGTGTGTTATTACTTGAAAGAAGGCTTATATAAGGGGTCTGTGCTTTCCACTTTAAGAAGCAGGGTGGGTGCATCTTACTTGAAACCAAAAAGTCAGTTGCTTCTAATGGTATAAAAGTCAGAAGTTAGAAAGGAGAAGAAAAATGAGTAAGGGCCTATAAAAGGTAATATACACACTGGAATGAATTCAGTTCTTTGGATGGCTGACACTGACATATATTTAGATCATATAATGTAATTTTAATATCTGAATTTTGCTGTTCCATTGCTAAAACTCTCTATTAAAACCCACCATTTTTATTTGACAAATAAAATAATCTTGCTTAAAAGAACTTCAGCAAACAGATAATCAGCCAGCACTATTGGCAGAGCTATGCAAATTTTTGTGTATATTAATTGATAGTGATGGTCAAAAATAATCAAGTAAACAGAAGTCGATTTGATATACGGATGTCAAATTGGTATACAGATGCTTTCCTTCTCTGTGTACACAAAAATATGCCTCTTCTGTCTTGAAAGCATGTTTTAAAGCAGTTGCTTTTTTGTTAATCTTAGGTCGTGTTATGTAACTTGATTCTAAATATGTTAACAGGTACTGCTGAAAAAATGCAGTTGTTAGATTCCCAACAGAATGACAGGTCAAGCAATATCAGTATTCAGAAATGTGCCCTTCAAGATGTGTATTTTCTTTCTTGGTCTCAGCTGCTTCTCCTCTTGATAATGTTTCACGCTTGTGATCATGTCTCCTCTTAGCATCCAGCTGAATCTTTCAAGATGATTTACATAAACGTAGATGTGTTTATTTCTGTGTTTTGAAATAGAAGTAGATAAAGGCTGCAAAGTGCCTTTTTGGCATTAGTGCAGATGCTTCTCACAGGGAAAGTATTACGGCGAAAACTCAGGGTCAGACCTCCAGTTCTTTCTTGTTGATGTTGCTGCTGTTAATTGAACCCTGTGCAGCAGCAGATTCTGGTTGTGAACTTACTACTGCTTCCTCTGCTACTTGAGCTTTTTCATTGAGCTCTGAGTGCCTTTAGCGTATGTCTGAATAAGGACTCAAAACCAAGTTGCTACTTTTCTCAGTGACAAATTTTAGGCAGCTTTTTTTTTTCTTTCTTCTGAAGTGAACTGTTTTAAAGACTAGTTTTAGAAACTCCATGCTGCTGCCTCTTGGTCAGAATATAACCTTTTTTGGCCCAGGTCCACTGCCAACTTTAAAATTAAAATGAAAGTGAACATCGCTAGTCAGTTTAAATATCTTGTGGGTTTTTTAATGTTATATTTAAACATATATGTAATGACTGTTTAGTTTTGTCTCCCCTTTTTTCCTATTCCAAGGAAGCTCATATGGTCAGCTGTTTAAAAATAACCTTCTGAGAAAAAGTCCTAGAGTCACATTTACTAGCACAAAAGCCCAGCTGAGATTGGCCTAACGTTGAAGCATGAAAAGTTGTTGCTGCCACTTCCTCCTTTCCCGGCTCAGGCCCGTGACTACATTTGTAGCACTTAGTGGTTCACAGCTTTTCAGCCAGTTAACCTCTGGCTCTTGAGGACTGCCTAATTTTCTTGAGACAAGCATGATGAGTCGCCTTTCTTCACTTGTTTGCTTGTTTCTAACATCCTGACTGGACTGCCCCAGTCTTTCCTCAATGCATTAATAGCTCAGTCTTTCCTCAATGCATTAATAGCTCAAATTCTACACAAGGGGGTTCAGTCCCTCCCCACCAGATCCGTTTTTGCTCCTTCTTAATAAACTAAAAAAATCCTAGGAAGATTCTGTTCAGCAAAATTGTGGACCATAATTTTGATACATTTGGTATTTAGAATATTTAATGTAGTGCTTTCATAATGTTGTTGGTATTACCTGCCCACTTTAGGGCAGTGGCTTGCATTAAATTTGTTACTAATGGATGCAGAACTGGGGTAGGTGCAAGCCAGTGCACGGAGTCTGGTTGCCCACTATTCACTGGTACTGGAGCAGCATTCGTTCATGGTTTTAGTTACTGTGATAGGGCCCTGTATTTGCATACAGATTTCCTTTGTTTTTCCATGAATCTGCTCTGACTAATCCCTTGGCCTGTATTTCATTAGAAGTGCTGACTACAGAATGATGGTTTTGGTAACAGATGAAACAAAACTTTTTCTTTTTTCCTTCGCATGTACAAAATAAAAAGTACAGGATGACCATTTCTATTCGATAATTGAGCATGTGTCTCACTTTGTTAGGAAAGCCATATTCTAAGGATACAATTCACTGCGGGTCTTTTTGTAAATTAATGCCAGTATGGTACATCAGTTCTCACTCCCGCTTATCCTCTTATTCTCGCCCCTTCCCAACCCCCACTCCTCCCTTCCTATTTTTAGAGGCAATACAAAGCTGTTTTGCTTCAAGCAAGAAACACAGATTAGGAGAGTTTTAACATTTTGCAGCAGATTTCTAGAAAGCAGATGAGCCATACTTGTATATTCTGCTCCTAAAATGGTGATAAACTGTTTCTACGTTGTATTCATGAGTGGTTTGTGTTTCCTTTTTTAAAAATTGTACTCCTTACCTCAAAGCTATGAGCAGATGACAACTGAAGTTTGAGTTCTGGCAAATTGATGTGTGGGGAGTGCAGGTTCTCCTTCTCCATGTGCAAATGGGTGTTGTGCAGTGTTTCCTGTGCTCTTGTGCAAATAAAACTAAGTTCAGAGTCTCTGTGTTCCTGTGATCTACAAACTAAATACTAAGAGTATTAAAAGAGGACTGTTTATTTGGTGGCAATAAAAATCACGCATACTTTCAGGAGTCCTAAAGACCCTGCAGATTTATTAAACTTTAAAGAAAATCATGTGTGTGTGTGTTTATCTGTATTCATAAATATATGTATATATATATATATATAAAACTCACACAAAAGGGTGCTGTTAAGAGTTGTAATGTTCACTTTTGTGTCAAATGCAGATTTGCAGCACTGCAAACCTCATATTGAATGAGGACACTAGATTTTTTTAGCTTAAGTATTCTGAATGTTTAACGAGAAGTACTTGTTTTAATACAAATAATTATTTACAGTTCTTAATAATGTGGGAAATAATTGTGATCTAGTTCTCAATTCTTTTTATCTTAATGGAATCTATTGCTGAAAAGAAAAGAAGGGACAATTTAAGCAAATTCTTTCTGTCAGTATGGCTCTTGTACGAGCAATTAAGTAAAAAAAAAAAAAAGGATAGTTAAAATAGTTTAAAAAAATCATGAAGACACATTTGGTCTGATAGATAGGGATCTATCTAAGTATAGCAAGAATATTTTAGTTGGATAAAAATTAATAAGTCCTATCGGTTTTAAAGTCTGAGAATAAAAAGTATTCTGGGTGGTGTTATTCATAAACTTTTGCTATAGAAAATGTATGTTAAAAGAATGTGATTGTGGGTGTATTTACTGAAAGCTGAAGTTTAGCATTTTTTCCCTGGACTTAATTATTGTGAACCTGATTGAATGTGCTAAGTGTGTTTTTAACAGGGCACTACATTTTACTCAGTTCATCAGAGTTGTCTAGGAATCTATCCCTGCTCTGGTTAAAAGCAAGTCAGTCAGTCCTCTCAGGTAGTTTTTTTTTCCTTCCTGAAAGCCCCATCTTTCTAAAAAGTTTTTCATCTTCCTATCTCCTGCTGCCATCAGCACTCTTGCAGTGTAAGGCTTTGCCCTGTCTGTCCCTGTGAGCATTTCTGCCTACCCTGCAATCACGAGGGAGGTAGTGAAACTGGCACTTCAAGTAGTCATAGCTGCCTATAATGGGGCTCAGAGCAATCAGTGTGATTAAAATTTAAACATGGTATCCAGCATGCTTTATCCACTGTTTGTAGGAGATCTCATTTTATATCTTTATGTTAATATCTAGCAAAATATGAATGAGATCTTAGATTTTTAGTGTGGTTTGGTACTGCCATTCTTTTTTTTTCCTCCCCTTTTATGTTGAACTGTCAATTTGGTTTTTGATACCTTTTATAAAGGGTTGCAGTAACACTCATTGGGAAGACACCAAAGGTTTGTCTTTTGTGAAGTTGATATTGATAACAGGTTGTAAAGAACTGTAGTATCTATCTACACTTGGCTGAACGGATCTGAGCTTTTACAAAGCAAGCTTGACACCCGGCCAGTTTTGGTCTCTGTAGACCTAATAAATGAAAGAGATTTTTCCACTGCCCTGTCACAGAAAACAAAAACGCAGCTTACTGAATTGGCTGTTCACTGCCAGTTTAGGAAAAAAATTGTCATTTTCTTGCCCTGCATAATGAAAGCAGTACTAATTAGTAGAAAGCACTAAAACAATTCCATATGCTTTTCATTTACTATCTGAAAGCCTTAAAAAATTCTTTTTTGCATATGATTGTGATAGGAACTTCTGAAACCTGTGAGTGTTGTTAAGCTTAGGCTATTAAATTGCATGTGAGATACAGACAGTGCTTAAGCATACAGGAATCGCTACAGAAGAGTTCCTTTCAAAAGTAATCTTGTTGGTTTGCAAACGCTTTCCGACATCTTTGCCTATAAAAGTGAAATAGGCCTTTTCTTCTTTGAAAAGTCAAAATAAACCTCCAATTGGTTTATAGGGCCTTGCACTCGGGTTGATGGCGTTTCTGTCCTGTCTGCAGTGCAGAAGGCAGAAGTGGGGGGAAGCGGGAGCCCCTTGCATCTGGTTAGCAGGCCCCGCGCTGCAGTTGTCTGTACATCAAAGAACCATTTGATGGTCGCCATTAACACCTTCCGGCATAATATCCCCATCTCGGGGCTGCCCGTCCTTGTCGTCGTCGTCCTCCTCCTCCTCGCACAGCTTCCAAGCTGGCACTCCCAAAGACTTGCCTTCTGCACAGAAGGGGAATAAACAGGAGGGAAGATGCGGGGTACGCGGGGAGCGAGGTGAAAGCGGAGGTGGAAGAAGCACCATATGGGAAGCCCTAGTGTTACCGAAGGGCGATTTACCAATTTACAAAACTTTTTGCTGGCCCTCGATAGGAAGGGGAGGCCGTGCTGCTGACAGGCAAGAGGAGAAAAATAGAGGGCTAGGCTGGCCCCTTATTAAAAAGGGGAAAAAAACCCCCAAACCCTTGGATCCAAGGATGATGCGTGTGCGTATGCGGCAGCTCCGGCAGGTCCCAGCGTGCCCTGGGCTGGGCACAGAGGTCGCGCAGGCGCAGCCATGGCCCCGCGCAGCGCGGCGGGGCGCCCGGCTTTTGCCACATCCTGTGCTGAGGTGGCTACTCGGGAAACTGGAAAATTCAGTCGCCTCCTTGAAAGGCGGCAAGACAACAGTAAAACTAGCCCGCCTGGTTAGAAACCAGTTGGGTAGCAAATGTATAGAAAGGCCCTTTGCTTCCAGAAAAGTGGATGGAGGCAGGAGGAGGGCTCAGGTGACTCCAGGGAGCTGGTGAGGTGGGTAAATAGTCTGCGAAGGGGAGGAGGATGGAAACCTGAGGAGGCACTGGGTGCTCCCCAGATGTGTGATGAGCCTGGCCTACACTCAAACCCAAGTGTGAAGCGCTCTCTTTGCCTCATTTAATTTGTTTGTAGGCAAAATTTCTTTGCCCCTTGCTTGCCCTGAGAGCTTTAGTGTAACCTGGTGCAAGCTGCGGACTGGAGTTCGTCTGAGCTGCAATATGGCTGCTTTTCCCTTCCCTCCCACTTGCACTGAAGGAACGCTTGAAACAATTAAAATATTTTCTCTCTGATGAGAGATGCAACTTATTCCATTTGTGTTCAGCAGCAACAAAACCAGTTTCCCCATTTTTTGGAGTGGGGAGTGGTGGCAGTCTGGAGAAGCATCCTGGAAACAAAAAAAAATTAGTCATAAAATTTAGTCATAAAATTGGAACTGTTCTAATTGTTGGAAGAACTAAGCAGCAGCTTTTTGGCATTCTTCTTCATCAGTATGAGAGATTTTATATATATATATACATGTACTTAAATACATATACATATATGTGCATGGAGTATGCTACTGGGTTTTGTAGTAACTTGAGTAGAGTTATCTCATTTTAAAAGTTATATGTAAATGCTATAAATTCTTTATGACTCAGAAATTTGTGGAATTAATATATAATAATCCTTTGTTTTTATGTTGTAACTGCCACTGAAGGTAGATATTAAAACCATTTTACATTTAGGAAGATTATGTGATAGAGAAGCCATTTCTTTATCCAGGTTATATAGTGAGTTGCTGGTGAGTTGGCTTAAAGGGAAGAAAAAAAAAAAAAGGGATGCTTGGCAGCAAATCCAAAAATAATAGAAACCAGGCAGCTCAGTTTGAACCAAAACTCTTAGTTACTATTGTTGTTTTTTTTTCCTCTTTGGCGAAAGCTTACAAAAAGCTTCCATAACTGCTGCACTGTAAAGTTTTGGCTGTGTTAGCTATGCGGTGTTCATGCTGCCTAGTCACACTCACTAAAGATTGAGAGAAGTACGATTAAGAAGATAATGAGGTTATCTCTGGCCATTGACTGAAGAGGGGACTTTCTTCATTCCTTGCATAAGGGCCTGTGCCAAACAAGCTCTATTACTAGGTGGTTCCCTAAGTTTTTTTGGGGTCCCCTCCCCAAGACTAACTGTTGATACTAAATTTACTCATTGGTGACTGGCATAAACCTGTGGAAATGTGCATTATGTGAATTGTGGTGAATTATATAGTTCTGCAAGACTAGCTATAGATCACTTATCGTGGCTATGGACCATGGATTACAGTTTGGAATCTCCTGATTTTGAGGTATTCTGAGTTTCTTCACTTTCTGTAGGACAGAGATGACCATGCTCCAGTATGCACTGAGCTGCAGAGCCAGAGAGACAAGATCCAGAGTGGTTATCTAGCTTGGCTGGATGCGCTCACCTAATAGCAAAGATATCTGATTTCTAGTCCTGGGGCTAGTAAGTGTTAATTTATGTATGCAAAGTGGAGAAGCAGCAGCAGGTGAGTGAGGGGGTTTTGTTCAATAGGCTAAAATGAGCTAATCTAGGAGGGAAAAAATGGCTGCTTCTAGAGGAGAAAGTTCTTCCCCTTTTTCCTATCTTATTCTGCATTGCCTTGGTCAGGTTAGTGAGCTGAAGAGGCTCACTAAAAGGTAGGATGAGCGCAAGGGAAGGGACAGGATCACATAAACTTTTTAATAGCAGTTTGCTGGCACCCATTGAACATTTCTATCCAGAATAATTAATAAAGTGGTGTTTTGGGTATTTCCATGAGAGGAAGGATTTGTAGGTTCAAATAAGACAAAAAAGAGATTAACTGTCTTAAGTTTTGCAAATGTAGCCGAGGGGGTAGAGGAGAAATCAGTATATTGGATTAGAATTGTCAAACAGCCTTGACACAAAACCACATGCGGTCATGAACAGAGTATTTGATAGAAAATATTCTCCACTCCTAAACATCATGGGTTTCTGGCTCAAAACTTATAATTTCTGGGGCTAATCACATTGCTGGAAGAGCAAGATGGTGTTAAAGCTGACATTTTAATAGGAGAATCTCACAAACTAGGCATGAACATTGTAATAGAGTTTAATGATCTTTGATTCATTAAGAAACCTGTGCCTGACATGCATTTTTGTATATTTAGGAGCACTGAAATTTCTCAGTTTTCCTATTTCTTATTCTCTCTTCTGCGGAGAACTTTCATGTATTTTTGGCAAATGTATAAATTTGATCAACTAGCATTGGATTTCTAAAAGTTATCTAGGTAGAAATTAAAGCATAGTTTAAAAATAGGAATAGGCCCCTGAGGCAGAAAGAGGTGTGACAAAAACGAATGGACACAATATATTCCTGCTCGAAACTGCTGTAATAAGAGGGGGATACCTTTAAAGGTTTGCTTTGTTTGGTACAGCCCTGATAAATATATGCCAGGAGTCATCCTTGCTCTGAGTTGTATCATAAAAAGCAGTGCAGTGGCCACAGAATATTACAGCTGCATTCGCATTTGTCATAAGCTCTTTCTGTTCAGCTTTCCATGTAGAATGTCCTTGTACCTGCGCTCTGTAATTTGGTTTTGCTTTCATAACCTCTCTGATTTAATTTTAAAAAATGTAAAATCACACAAAATTATATAACTTTTAATTTTCGCAAATCTGAGACTCAAGTGCATGCTTTTGAAAATGTAAGAGAATATAAGTGGACTGATTTTAGTTAATAATATGTAGAAAATTTACTACTTTTCTGTCAGATTTTCTATCTATTCTGCAGCTATTTTTGGCTCTCTAGTTCATAGACTAAGAAAAACAAATTGTCTTGTAAAGTACATCAAATGAGGTGAGCTTAAATATTGGTCTAAAAGAAGCACTTATGAAATGATGAGCAACTAAAACCTTTAGTCAGCCAAAACAGTGCCTCAGCTAGAGGAAGCTGCAATAGTTCCTAAGAAAATCAATGAGGGACATCAGTTGATGTGCATAAAGCTATGGTAGTGTCATTCAGTTTGGACCCTGCGTTTCTCTAGATGCTTGGTAAAGAGTGGCACTAAACCTTAAAATATTGACCTGGAGCTAAATCCGGTGGAACTCATCCTGCTGCTTGGGACTTCATTAACGGCAGAGTGTTCCTGCTGTTGCTGTTGTGAATGCTTCCTGTATAATCGGCAAAGTCTCGTATTCCCAGACCCACGTGCTTCATTCAGTGTGGTGATGAGCCACAAAATTATGGAAGCTGTGTCATATCAGCAGGAAACTGCAGGTGCTGTTGTCAGTATTAGTCATTTTAATTTCTTCAGATTTCTTTTTAATAATCTGTCCTAAGTCAATATAATCAATGGAATACAGGTATAAGGTTGCTATTCTGTTTTAATGTACCTTTCAGTGTGAGGACAAGCTGTGAGCAGCTGTGTGTAATGTACTGAGGAGCAGCAACCTTAATTTGGGAGTCTGCTTATTTGCATGAGACCCATAATGTTTTATATTGAGTTTGTGGAGTGTTATTTGAACAGACTGAAATAAAATCTTAGACTATACTATTCATGTTGATGAATACATGAAGTAGTTTTTTGTGTTGATGCCAGTGTAGCAGTATTTATTTAGGATATTACAATTTTCATTTGTAAATTTCTCTGAGACGCTTCTTAAAATTAATAGGTGAAACGTTATTTGGGGACTTTTGGTGACAGAAAGTCCTAGTGCTGTAGGAAATTATATCCCTTACGATGATTTAAAGAGCAGCTCTCCTAAACAAACTTAAAAACAGAATTAATTTTGCCATGTAGAAAAGAATCCCTCGTCAAATCATAGCAGTAAGTTGGTCATAACACATATGGTATTTGCACAGTAATGTGGCCTTGTGATAACTGTATGAATAAGAAAAAATTGCTGAAGATTTTCAGAGAAGAATTTGTACTTTAAAAATGCTGAACATTCCCCCCCCAAAACAAACAAACAAACAAACAAACAACCACCATACCTTACAATTAATTGATGGTCTTGGATCAGTCCTCACAGTTGGGTAAGATGTTTGATACACTTCAGTCAGTTGGCTTCAATCCACATAAAAATACAGTTTTAATCCTAAAGAAGATTAATCTTTGATTATTTCACTGCACTGAGCCTCACCTTTTTCGTGACATATGTATAGCAACATGTGTATATATTCACAAATCTTATATAAATACATTCAGTCCTAGAATCTTTTCAAGCATTTCTGTTTTTCAGTGTTCTCTGATTTGTTTTACATTAAAACTTTTCTGCTTGATATTTAGTGTTTCAGCCCATAAATGATTATTTCAATGACAAAACATTTATTTATTTATTTTTAAAAAGAGGTATCATTTTTGGAGGTCTGCTGGATTTCAGATGAGTTTTCAGGAACATTATAGTGGTCTGTATGGTCAACTAAGTCTATTACAGTGGTTTACAGTTGAGAGACAGCTACCAGTGCCTGATACTTCTAATCAGTTGAGTAATGATGTATGAATGGAAATATTTTATTTTCCTTTTTCTTCATTGAAAAAAGTCTTTTACTGACAGCCCGTATGTTATACTCTGCCAAATAAAATAGTGCATGAAATTCTGCTCTCCTTTTTTAGGAAGAGGTTTAGTGTAGATTCCATGATTGTACATTGCAGTACTAAAGTGTAATTCAACCTAATTATAGTTTTCTTCTTGACTGTAACTAGTGATCAGAAAATTATTCTGCCCTTAAAAAACATCTAGCTATTATAGATGCTCAATAGCCAATTTTGTTACTTAAACTGAATTCAAGATGCAATGTTATTTATTAGTCATTTTTCAAAATGGAAATGAGCTTTTAATGTTTCATTATGATTTTACACACTGATGTTTGAGCTGTTCAGCTTACTTTCATAAAAATGAATGTTCTGGGAACATGCATGGAGGTCACATACTTTATTGCCACAGATAATAAGCGTTTTTTGAAAAGTAGATATGTCAGATGTCTCTGGACTAAACAGATAATCCCACAGGAATATTCAGTCATTCCTTAGAAATAATTAATTCTTATTGAAAAATAAATGTCATATTTAAAATTGTTTTAGTTGTCTGATTTCTGTGTATTTTACCTATATTATAATTTGCACACATCTGTGAACATATGACAGTTTGTTTCTCTGTTTTATTGGTCTGCTCTTCTGGGCAGTGTTTTTACAGAAGTATTTACAAGAACCATTGAGAAATTGTTGTCTTGTTTGCTATGAAGAGCTCAGCAAAAAATCTGTAAATGGGATTTTACTATAAAAGAAATGTTGTCTGTTTTGAGAGTTTTTTCTCAATATTATTAAGCTGCATATGTTAATGCCACTTAATGTGTTTTGGGGCTGGTTTTTTTTTCCATGTTGAGATAAGTGACTGCTAAACAGAGAAAAAGAAAGAAAAAGTTTCCCTGAGTTTCCATGCCAAAAGGTTATCTCACCTCCAGGCAGGGGCAGATGATCACAAGTGACTGAGTATCATAGTGAGAAGTTACCTTTCCTCATCTGAGACTTTGTAACTGGTAGGTGACTGCTCCCAATTTAGTGCAAATGTGAAGTAAAATGGGTTTGCTTAATTATCTTTGTTAGCAGTATGTGACCTTCACAGTGAATTAAGCTAACCCATTTTACTTCACGTTTTCATGGCCTAGAAGTATTTTGTGAGCAGTTGTAGCTTTTCAGCCAAGCACTGGTAACTTTGGGATGAAAATGGTGGTATCTTAAGAAACAGTAACTTGATTCTGTATGGTGTGACTATACGGTTTGAACACCGCTTGTAGGCATACAACAAAACCGATGGCAAAGGCAGATRAGGCTTGCACTGCATTTGCTTAAGCACTGTACAAGCGCCATAGGTAGTTTTTGGGTTGACTGCTGATCTTCAATTTTGGTGATTGTATGGTTCTGGTTTGAGGGGGGTGCCTGGCTTACTCCATTACGGGCTGCATGAGGTGTGCCAGGACTTCTGCTGAGGAAGGCTGCCTGACGCTTTCCATTATAGGATGCTGTTTCGAGTTTTTTATAACTTTGCAAAACATTAGCCTTTGGGGCTGAAATGTTCTAAATTGGGTATTTACCTCCAGCCGATTTTTTTTTCTGCCCAATTATTTAGCTCTATCTGAGAAGAATGTGGGGAAAAATAGTTTTTTCTCACGTGTAGATTTTTTGTTATGAACTTTTCATGGAAATGCTCTGATGTCCCTCCCTTTGAAGCAGAGACTAGAAATTAGACAGCAGCGGGAAAGCGCTGGGGATAGGCACTGGGGAAACAGGGTGAGTCAGAGCTTTGCCTATTGTCAGCACTGTGAAAATCTCAGATCTAACCAAACTGTAAGCTTTTAAAGAAATCACAGTTCTCACATGCCATTTGGAGCATGTCAGAGCTGTATGGCTGCCACTGACAATGTTTTCCTTCTTGCTGAGCAAATCTATCTTCTACTGCTCCACATGTGCCATCCCTAAGTACCAACCAAGATACACCTGGGCAGGGGTCTCAGCATGTTGTAAGGAAGGGACTTGGCCATTGTAACTGAGAGCAGGTCCGTTATTCTCAATTATTTCTCCTTGGGCAGCTTTGGAAGAGAAACTGCTTGATTTGGAGAAACAAAAGCAGGACCAAGGGGGTGGGAAGTTGATGAAGTTCAGATAGGGAAAGAGAGAGCTGTACTGGTTGGGCAAGGAGCCTAGTGGCTGAGTGGACAAAACAGCTGCCTGTTACCTAGGATTGGGCCCTGGGTGTGCTGGGCACTTTTCAAGCACTGAGTAATAGTGTGGTCCCTGCCCCCAAATAACTTAGACTGTAAATAGAGAAGACAGACTCGGTGTGTGAGGAGTGAACATGGAGAGAAAAATGTGGTGTCAGCACACTTCCTATCAGACCCGCATCTCTTTATTCTTGTTATCTTTTTAGGTGGGTTTACTCAGGAGACAAATGGATAAAAAAGGAGAAAGAAAGGAGCAGGGGGTGAGAGGAGGAGGACAACTTGGCATTAACCTAAAGCAAAAAGAGAGAGAGGGAGGAGTGGCAAAGAACGTAGCACAGGGGAAGTTTAGGCATATTTGTAGAAAGCCTCTACAATGTTTATATAAGGCCTTGATTTGGCCTTTTGCGTTTTCATCATCTGTCTCTGGTGACTTCATTCTTCAGCTTTTCCCCAGCACCGCAAGGCAAAAAAGGAGGGAGTGCAGGCACCAGATCCCTTCCTTTCCCTCACCCTCCTCTGCCTTCCCATCTGGAGGCTATTTTGAGCTTGGGGTAAGACAAGTTTAGCCCTTCTCTGTCATCGCAACAGTTCCCTGTGTTTTTATGGGCAGCAGTTTAGGAACTAGGAGCTGGTGAGTGGGATAAAGAGACGGTTGAAGGGGAGTGGGATCTAATAAGCAGTTAAGATACAGGATAGCTAGAGTTGTCAAAGGCAGTGAGATGGAGGAGAGAACAAAGGCTGGGAGCTGGTGAACCTGCTGATCAAGGCCTGGGCAGTGGGGTGGGAGAATAAACTGTGGGCAAGGACTCGAGTTAATAGAAGTGTCTGTAGAAGAATGAAGGAGGGACAAAGGAGGGGGAGTCTGGGGGAGTGTGTGACATTGCCAAGAATGGAAAGACTGGAAATAACTGGAGATACAAGGAGATAGTCCGTAGTTTGAAAAGCATTAGGGAGTGGAGATTAAGGGAAACCTGGCAAGGACATTGAAGGTAGGAATGAAGAAGGACCAGGACTTGAATCAACACAGGTCAGAGGATATGGGGTATCAGGCTTGGAGAAAACAGGTAAAGGAGTTTGTTCTGGAAGATCATTTTCTGTAAAGATTCTCAAATGTAAATAAATATTCTTTGGTTTCAGCAGAAGCTCCTTGGGAATATGTGTTTTATCACCACCTACTGCTAGTCCCTATGGAGAGGATTGGTTTGCTTTTGCTATCAGTTTCTCGTTTACTCCTTTGCTGCTACAACTGCATAGTATATTTCTAAAGATTTCAGCTCTACTGCTGAGTTGTGTAGGTGTCAGTGTGACACCATCAGAATTTCTGATGTCTCAATTTGTTTTTCTAGAAGTTGATAATGCAAACATTTTTGCATTATGGCAGTGTCCAAGTTAAATAATGCCAAAAATAGGTTTGTCTTTGCAAAGCTCTTTAATTTGCCCCTATGAGAGTAAGCCTTATAATGCAGTATTTGACTTCATGCTGACATACTGTTTTTTTTTCCCACAGGATCCCTGCTTCATTCGGCGCACAGGATGGACCTGCCCTGGGAATGAGTCTGGCTTATGCAGTGGAGGAAGCTGTTCTCTGTAGTACCCCTGCCTCATTTATTGCCGAAGTTGGGATTTGCGTGGAGAGCGAGGCAGGGGATCGCAGGAAGGCAGAAGGTGTTCTGATGCTCTGCACTGCCGCGTGCTGCCCTGGGGAACTGTATTCTCTTCCTGTCTGTGCTCCAGAGTTCCTATGTGATGCTAGGTGAGTTGCTTATTCCTGTCTTTGCTCATGTTGATACTAACTGTATGTCTCTTGCTTTCTTGTGGATGACTTGAGATCTTTGAATCTAATTTGGAAAAGCTCTGAGCACTGATAACTGCAAGTGAGGTGGTGGGGGATGATGTTTGAAAGTGTTATGTAAATCACAATGTCATGCTAAGTACTGTGCAAAAATTAGGGTCGAGTTATGTCAGACTGGAAGCAAAGTTGTTTTCAGAACTGGAGAATAATCTTGACCTTTAATCTTTCCTCTATTTTATTTCTAAGTTAGGAATAACAGAATAACAGTAGGAGTAACCATTATGTTTCTGAAGCACTCAGAGAGGTGCACTGTTGAATTCGCAAAAAAATTACTTGTTCAGTCTTCAGAAGAAAGTTTGAGTGGCATTCAGTAAATAAAGTGTCAGACCACAGGCTAAACACTAAGGGTAAAACAGATTCCTATTTTGATTTGTGGTAATTCTGTACACTGAATGAAGTAGAGGCGCTGTGGAAATTGTGTGACATAACTGCAGGGCGTATCACGCCACATATGCAAACAATGGCAAAGTTTAGGTTTCCCTAAGCTGCCCCTATTTCTGCCATTTCCTACTTGCCCCTATTTCTGCCATTTCCTACTTGCCCCTATTTCTGCCATTTCCTACTTGCAAGTGCGTGCCTTTGCAGGTTGATCTTCATGTAGATGTTTGTATCATGAAATACGTTGTGGTGTAAAAAGCACTGCATTTTTTGATTCTGTCAGCTCAGATAATATAGCTACGTAAAACTAAAATAACAAGTAAATTCATCATTGATCACAGGCACATCCATCTTGTGCCTCATTATTGTATCAGATACAAAGTACAGAGTGTTTGTAATACCCACTATCAGAATGGCTTGAGGTCAGAGTTTCAACTTTATTTCTTCAGTATCAGGTTTTCTATTTTCCTAGTGTGATGTCCATAGCTAGCTACAATGGTGTTGTAATCAGTAGATAACAGTGAATTTTTTGGCTAGGGCACAGTTAAGCTAAATATTGTTTTAACTTAGCTGGCTTGAATACAAAATATCTAACATTAGATCAGATTTTATGAATTAACCAAAAGTTTGTCTTTGGGACCTAGAAACACAGTGAGCATATTTGCCAGGTAAGCTGTTAGTCGGTATTGCAGAAGAGAGAGTCAGAAAAAGCTATGCAGCTTTAATAACGGGTAAATATTATATTCAATAAACAGAGTATGAATGCACATTCCACTTCCAGTCTGCTCCCAGCAGATCTAACACACGTGGCTCTCTGAAAGGCTGCAGTAATGCTTTAGTCATAGAGCAGTATTTTTAAGTGCTGCTTTCTAAGAAAACCGGAGTTATTTTTGAGTACTGCCATGCAGTGCAATTGTTTCTTTAAATCTCTGTGTTCAAAACAGTAAACAAAAAGGGAGGGGTGGGAGAAAAGGATCTCAATTTTATGAGCAGAAGTTAAAAATGAAATTATTTGCTTTACCTAGAGCATCGAGAATCATGTTGCAATTAGCCTGATGCAATAGTACATATTACAAAACGATCACACAATTCACAGAGTCTACTCAAGAGAAGCACGGGATTGGAACAGCAGGGGTGTTGTGGGCCTGCAGGGCAACGCATTGGCAGAGCTACGCGGGGAAGATTATCGCTAATGTGGAGGGAGGAATGCCAAGAAAAATAAAAACTATACCGTTTCCGTGTATTCCATAAAACTGGGGATGTGGGATAAGAGGGAGAGTTGTTTTATCACTGTGCTTACTTTATTTCAGTGGCCCTTTTAATCTGGTATGGAAAATATTTTGTTATGTGAATTTTAAGATAGGGAAAGGAAATAATGGAAATAGAAGCTAATTTTGAGCTAATATATTTTGAAAGCTGCTAATAATATTGGCATTTTATTCCTAGTTCTTTATTTCTACAACAGAAAAGTAAAATTCCTTTGGGTTAACTGAAACATCTGTTGAACAAATTGGTTCAGGTTCATGAGTCTGTTACTAATACTGAGAAGTAGATGATGTTTTATAAAACCAGTTGAGTCTGGGGTTTAGTGCCCATATTCTTTCATTTTTTATTATTATTAAAGTAGGTAATTTTAAAGTGTTGTTTTTTCTTGAATATAGCAATACTGTGATATATTTCTACTATTTCAAGCTTTACCTTTGTTTTAATGAGTTTTCTTCACTGTTGGTTTTAATCAGTATTATTAATACTCTTTATAAAAAGTCATGGGTTTCTAGGTTTTTGACAAATTCTCACTAATGCACCCTAGATTTTTTGTTTATCTTTTTCAGTGCTTTTCAGTGCTTGTGTTTCCTTGTTTCTGTAGTTTCTTCTACCCTCTCTTACTTATTAAGAAAGCTTGAATGTTAACAAAAATTGAGTTGCGTAAGAGTTCACGTGCTCCTACTGCTTTTTCCTCATTTGGAGTAATTATTTTGTCTGTTACATCACAGTTGGTGGGACGATACCATATGTGACAAATCCGTTTATGATGTCAAATGGTAGAAGCTGAGAATGCCGTAAGAGTTGAAGAGCTAATCTCATATGAATTAATAAAGCAAGAAAAAGGGAGAAATTCGAAACACTTTCTAAGATTTTGTTCACGTATCAGGAATGCTTTAATTTAATCTTATGCATATATGCTCATCTGAAATTAATTTAGGATCGCTAAGGGTTCGATTTCTCAGGTACACTTCCTATCAAGATAACCACTGATAGGAAATCACAAGTAAGTGTAATTTTAAGATGTAGTTCTGTATGCTTTACTATTAAATACACAAAATCAATGCAAGGTCTTTCTTGGTTACTGCATATAACTAGCTATAATGCTTTTACACATTTTTTTGTTGATCACTGAAAGGGAAAAGTTGAACTTTGAATTTAGGCAATGAATATTTTCTTGGTAGTACCTGCATTGCCTTGCAAAACCAAGGCCGGCATTAAGCATGCCCATTCCGTGTAGTTGTAAGGTATGCCCTTTCCAGCTTCAGGGTCAGGGCACTGGACTGTTTGGCGTAGCTCAGTGTATGGGTCATAAAGGATACAAACGGAAGCTGACAATAATTTCTAATGTTATTTTAACAAATTTCCCTTTATTTTTTATTATGACTATTTCAAAAGTTGTAATGCACACCAATTATGTGATAATTTGGTTGTCTTCTTTAAAGTAGAGGGTAATGGAAGTATAAACAAAGGGGACAGAAGTGGGGGATATCACTACATTATTTTATGTGGATTTTACTGGATTAAAAAGGAATGGAAATGTATAGTTGAGTAATGAGGGGCATGTGGGTACTGGCAGCATAAGGAGCTGCCCTACAGTCGATAAGATGTTCCCAACTCCCCTTGTGTTAGCGTCGTCCTTGGTGCAGCTTGCTGAAGTTTCAGATGACACGCATGCGAGGAAGCGAGGGGGAAGTTTTGTGGCTGAAGGCCTGTGCCAAGTCTTTTTGAAGTTGTCTGCAGCAGCTGTGCTGGAGCTAAAGAAAGGCTTTCTTTGCTGCCATCGCAACATCTGCACAATCTTTAACAGCAGAATTGTTCCACTAGAATGTATCGTTTTTGCTAATCTGGGTTGCCGTCATTCGGTCTTTTTTTTTTTTTCCTCTCTTTTTAGAAATGTTCGCATTACTTTTGGGGATAAGATTGCAAAGATCTGGACTTGTGTGTTTCCATATAGAAACTGTGCGTTTCAGAAGCCAAAAAAAGCTGAGGCTTTGGATTTGAGCCTTTCAGTATCTCAGTGAGGCTCTTAAGGTTTTAGACTGCACCCTGTGAAGTGGATTTTGTACTTCCTCTTGTGTTTTGAGGATAGAGGGTGAACGTGGGGCCATTTGGGGGGAGATTTGTGCAGTGTCATTGCGGCTAAACTTGATCGCATGGCTAGCTGCCTGTAGAAGAGTGGCCTCATCCCTCTGGAGAGGATTACCCCCTTCCTCCTCATGTCAGTGCCGCTGCCACAGTTTGGGGGCGAGGTAGCTCCGGGAGCTGAAGGAGCGCTCAGCTAACCACTTCTTTGGCTGGATTAGTTAGTTGGCTGTTTGAGCTCTTTGAACATGCCTATCCTACGGTTGGACAGATACCTGTGACTGAAAGTGGCTGAGAAGAGGGGGAAGCAGGACCAACCTCTTCTGCTAGCAGATCAGCTTGTCTGCTGCTTTGAAACCATGCCTTGAATTGAGGCAGGAAGAAGGCAACTGAGGGAAATGTTTTTTTAAAGAGGCACATGAGTTAGACCCTACACTGTGTTTACTTTGAAAGTTAAGTAAAGAGAATGAGGTAAATCACATATATTAGAATTTGCAATTTTAGTGGTTTCTTTTAGTTGGAATTGTTTTGCATAAGGAATTTTAACTTGAACCTTTATTTTAACATGTTAACACTGCAAAGCTGGCATGTTTTTGTGGTTGCTTGGGCATGGTTACAAGATTGGATCTAATGGTCAGATATAAGAGGTTGTGGTCTTGGAGGGCAAAATAATTACAGGTAGTAGAGATGCTGACACTTCTCTGTATTAAGGATTTTGGTGATCTTGATTGTAAATACTGTAAATTTATAGGGGGTACTTGAAACCTAGGCTATATGTCAGGAAACATATCTGGAGGAATACATCATAAATAAAATGCCTTCGTTTTCTAAATAAGTGTTACCATTGTCATCAGGATTTACTGGATGTGCATTTGCTTTTAATTGAACGATATGATCAGTCTATAGGTGCCTTCCTGCTATAATCTGCTAGGAAAATAACTGTCAACAGAAAAGTAGAGTGCTGTTTTATGTAATTGTACTCACTGCAGAAGTTTGGTTTGTGAGATCCAGTTAACAGAAATAAGCAAAGTAAGAGAAAACGTATAGCAAACATACTGTTGCTTATTAGGGTTGTTAAATGGTGTTTTCAAAATTGTCTTTTGGCCAAATAATGATTTTTTGATTTATGCTGTGAGGACTGTGTTCTTGCGCATGCTCAATCTAAAGAACAGGAACTGTCCATAAAATTGAGCATATACTTGCCACAATTAAGAATTAATAATGTACTGTTAAAACCAACAAAACTGCTCTTACAAGTCACTTGAAATACTGTATATTGAATGCAAAAAGATAAACTGCCAGTGTGTGAAATCCAGGATATCATTTGCCTGACTTGGTGGCGTGCGAAGTGCAGGCCTTGTAGTCCGTGAGCAACAACGTCACCAGGGATTGAACATGCCCTGTGTGACAGCCAGGCATTTTCAACTGACATGTGTAAAACGTACATGTTTCCTAACACCTCAGAAATATGGTTAGATCCTAGAAATAGAGATACTTACCTAAAGTTGTCCAGTCCACACATTTTAGCTACTCATTTAAAAATGGGTACTAGAATAAGATAGTCTTAAGAACTGTCTTCAAAACTGAATGCATTTTTAATACATTCTGGTATCAGAAATGTTAACATGAGCTAAGTAACAGCAATGGAGTACTTCTTTCAAAAACAGGAAGTACCTACATTTATATAAATTGCATAGTTTCAGCTGTCATAAATGTGGTTTCAATGCAGTTGCAGGAGTAAAGCCCAAAGTAGTTATAACCAGCTTACTTCCTCTTCCAGTCAAAGTGCAAATAGCCATATAATTAACAATCTGTGGCTCGTTTTCTCTCACTGCATTAAGTATTCTTTTTCACATGTTCAGTCACTGTATTTAAACAGAGGGACCTCGACTTCCTTCAGAGCCTTTTAAAACACACATATTCTGGGCTCTGACCCGGTCTGCAGATTCGCAGAAGCAGCTGGTGGATTGCCCCTTCGGCTTGGCAGCGCAGCGAGGAGCCCTGCGCGGGTGCCTGGCGCGGCTCCAGCCTCCGCCGAGGGCAGCCTTGCCAAGTTGGCCTCCCGCCACAGTAAACTGCATGGGGCAGCAAAACCTGCTGCAGAGCTGGTAGACAGTTTCTCTCTTCAGGGACTTCCCTTCTTACATTCCATTACAAATTGGCTTTATTCAAAGTCTTTTATCATTCATTTTTTGAGGACTGATTGCTCAGCTTTTCTGGACGGCGAGTTTTCCAAGTTCCTTCACCCATCCTGCCTTTGACTGTACACATATGCTTAGTATGGCAGTCAAGCACAGCAAGTCAAAAAGGATAAGAAAGAATTCCTCTTCTGCTCCTGTACACTTTTAGGTTGTATCAAACATGTTTTAAGCTGTTTTGGGCCTTTGAGGGGAGCTCTAACATTTTATCCAGAAGAGGCCTGTCATCACTTCTCTGTCTCTGCTGATACCATCTCTGTCTCTACACTTGAGCAGCAAATACCTACTGAATATGCCCTGCTTACTGCACTTGCTCAGAAGAGTCAGCGAGGAGCCTTTCCAAGGAGGGAGAGGGAAGGGGAAGAGCTCTCCGAGGAGAGTTTCCCTAGGGAAGTTTTGCTGGGTTACTCAAGCTGCAGCACTCGCTGCGTACAAGAATCAGCAGTGGACCTTTTCCTGTTTTGACAGATTCTTGGAGAGAGGCCTTTTTTCACATGAGCGGTAGCACTGCATTTTGCAAAGCCCTTAAGAACCCTTCAGCAGAGCTCAGCAGACATCATCCCGTCCTGAATATAATATGATGGCAAAGAAAAATGTCCTTCTTTTTCCTAGCTTTCCTCTTCAGATACGAGATATAGGGGAGAATATTTACTCAAGGCCTAATGAAGTTTCCTATGTTAACAGTGCCCATATTCTGACTTTATGCAAAAAACTTAATAGGGACTATTCCATACTGCACTATCCAAGGTCTTCCCTTCTTCAGGAAAAGCTGGCTAACCCTTTTTGTTGCCACTGGAACAACCAGAAGAGCTACATCAATGGCCAGAGTTTTGGTCTATCTTTCTGAGTGCGATTTTAAAAGCAAAAGCGATCTTAACAGCCTCATCATCAAACCCAGCATATGTGGGACACAATACTTGTGAAGAGAACAGAAAGGAGGACAGAGTTCTGCTTCTTGGCTGTAATTTAAAGGGGGGAAGATAAGGGGAGACCAATGAAAGTGAGAATTGCTTTGTGTCCTGTGAAAAATAATAGTTATATTGAGGGGTTTTCATTCTAAATGGAATTTGGAAACTTCAAGACACAGCAAGGATTATACGATATTTAGCTGTGCAAGGGATTCCTTCCTATTCTTGTCCTCTAATGTTTTAAGAAAACATACAGCTGCCACTCTGAAGAGGGTGGCTGCGCAGTTTATGCTGCTGCTTCTGCCTACTCTGTGTCTGTGTGTGTAGGTAATAGTTTATTATAACATTATTATAACATTGTCTTCACTCATTCAGACGAGTCTTATCTTAGGTACTTACCAGAGTTACTCATGTGTTTCTTTGCTTTGTGTGATATTGCCGTATATTCCTTCAAGGCTTAGTTCTAACCCAAGCACAGGCGATGAAACGTGCTTACGTGTTACACTGGGGTTTTATCATTGAGTTAAGGGATTGGATGGGGCTATGTTGTAAAGTAGGACAGTAGGCCAGTCAGTTTGAGGCAATCAATAGGCTGCTCTTATTCTTAGAGCAATATGGTCCAAATGGTGGTCTGTGGGCCAAGACCAGCCTACAGGAGATTTCCATCTGCTCTGCCTTTTACCAAAGAAGATGGAGAATAGCTTTGAAACAGCAGATGCTGCCCAGCAACTGGACACTATTCAGTGCCTGCCACAGACCGACTTAGAGATCCATCCTTTTGCTGCCTCCAAGGAAGAGGAGGAATGTGGAGTGGAAGGGGTCAGGTAGAACAGCTTCCGTCCTGCTGTCCAGTCTTACTTCCACAACAGTGTCTTGGAAATATTTACAGGTAGCTACTTATGGCATGTGCAGGCTGGTCAGGTTGCGGACTATCATAAGGGCTGGTAGGTTCAGTCTTTGAGAACTGACTGGTGGTACCTATATCCAACCACCAAAATATAATTGCATACCCCTTGTAATAAATGACCCCTTTTTATAAAAAAACACATCCTTTAAAACTGGTCATTAAAAATCACAGGCTACCAGGCATCTTATTTGCATATGAAGTAATTCAGGTTCAAACATCTAATTGCCATTTGAGAAGTCAAATACTAATTTTTTAAGGGGATTTTGATATTACAGTTTAATATTACCTTTTAGGAGAATCTCAAAATGAATTTCCAGCAATAACTATTACACCTTAAAAGAGCATGAGAAACTAGAAAGCTGTAGGTGAGTATATAAAACAAAAATTTGAAAATCTAGTGTATATATACTCTTCATTGCTATGCTGTGATGGTCTATAAAGATTTTATTATCCTGAGGTAATACACATACCCATTAAATATGAGCACTGAATGCTGATTTAATGTATGAAGGTCATCCAAAACAAATGCCTATATAGCAATTATCTCCACACTTGGTTGTGTATATTATGATTATCGTAAGATTAAATAGTAAATGCAGATTTGGGATTTTTGTATGACTTACATTTTTAAACTTTTGCATTTAGTAATATTCTTTCAGATTGACTACGAATTTTCACACTTACGAAACCATTAAGCTCTTGTAATGATGGAAATGGTTGAGGTGAAAATGAAATAAGGAAGCTCGTGTATGAAGAGAGCACTAGTCCTAAGATCTGGACTTTATCACGTTGTTCCTCTCTTTCAGCTGATGTTAAAAAAAAAAATCTAAATTTCATCTCTTTTGTTTATGTGTATTTATACAAATAATCTGAATTACTTAGTTCAAATTTGGTAAAATAGAGAAATATATCTGTATTCAAAAGGTTAAATGTAAACAATATACAGCCACTTAAGAGTATGAAGCCTTCTGTCCAGTTTAAACTGCTGGATGGTTTGTAGTTGTATTTGTAGCTTCTGAGGTTAGAAAGGAAATTAAATATTTCTGTCTTTCTCTTCCAAGTAGAGAAGAGAAACTTGACACACTTTCCTTTCCCTATAGATCAGGTACAAAGCAGAGGAATCAAACAGAACTGGGAACAAAAACACTTATCAAAATTACATGTGAGGTAGGTAGAGACAATTTTATGGAAATCATTGAAAATGTATGGACTGGAATGCGAAAGAGCCGGGCGTTGTTGTAAAGAGTCATTGCAGTTGTGCTGGCCTCTAGGATGTGCTGCAGATTTGTTGTTCTTAAATTAAACTGAATGGAAGCACTGCTTCTCCTCTGTCGCAGTTCTGATTGAACTCCCTCTTGTCGGTGCTACATGGGCCTACACGAGAGCCACGTGGTCAAGTTTCCTGGCTCCTCAGCTTCACTCCTTTGGTCCTGTCTCCTCTTGCAGTTGTTTAAGCTGCTTTCTTGATCAAACTATTTTCTACCAAGGTGCAAAAAATTCCCTTTGCAAAGAGATGTATATACCTTTGGGTACCTGGTGCCTTCCAGTTTGTGTTCTTAAAAGTCAGTTGTATCATCTTGTTTTCTTTGTTTCCTGTTTATATGATTTTTTTTCCCACTGTTCTTTCCCCCTTCTGCTGATAAGCTGAGTGGAACCGGTTTCCTCTAAATATTGGCTGCCTTGTGCCTCTGAATGAAAGACTGTTCAGTTGCTCCTGGCCTGAGTCATGGGTGACACCAGTCCTTTTAGCAGATGACCAAATGCTGAGTCTGTGTGTGTGCGCACTATATATATGTGTGTGTGTGTGTGTGTGTATGTGTGTGTATGTCTATATATATAAAATAACAATCATATAACATCTGCCAAAATTTTTTCCAGTTGGATAAACCTGTTTCATCACTTTGAAATGTTGATTTCTATCTACATTTTTTTTATTTAGGAGAAACTACCAGTAGCTTTTTCTGTTTTCTAAAGATCAGCCATTAACTGAGATTGATTAGTTTATGAAAGAAGTATATAACTTGATGGATAGCATTATAAGTTAGAGATGTCCCTCCTGAAAGCATGTGTTACAGCTTGGATTCAGTTACTGTGTACTTTTATTAGGGTAGGACTCCTGCCTAGCAATCTTCTCATCTAGAAGAAAGAGTTCTGTATGTTTTTTTTCTGTAAGGTTCCAGTTCTTATCTTTAGTTATTAAAGGTGGTCTCAGGGCTTGTCCCAACTTTTAATCCTAAGATCTTTCCCTTTTTCTTTCAAATCTGGTTCATTCCATTTCAGATAGAGTCCTTCCATTTTCCTTCAGTGAGAAAAATTTCAGGGTTCTCCAGAAGTTGTGAAACTTCAAAATTCTGTTTGTTTCTGCAGGGTTTTAAATTAATCTTCTGTTACCATTGTTAACAGGGGACACAAAATGAGGGGAAAAAAATCAGCTGCTTTCTGGGCATGTGGAGAATTATTCATGTATTAAGTAGGCACGTAGATCAAAGGTTTACCTTGCCTGAAGTTTGTCAAAGCTTTTTGACATGAACGATGGCTCCTTGGGAAAGGAACAATATGTTTTTCTCACTGTATTTGCAGAACAGAGCTATGGAAGTATCTCCATTTCTCCAAGTGCAAACACTGGTTTAGATAAGTAGGTATTTTGTGTATTCTGCCTTTCACAATAGGTGTCCAGATATGGTCATTTCTGACATGGGTAGGTTGTTGGTAACAAAGTATAGATGCGATAAACATAGCTTGTGGATGCCAAAATATCAGGCTTGCTTTAGGAGTTGCATTTAATGCAGTTTTTCAATTGATTGTTCTCTGTTTGGTGTAGCTCTTACTTAACTCTCAGGCATGGGATTGCTTTTGTTCTCTGTTAAATTTACAAAGGGTTTAGCATCTGAGAGTCAAACATGTTAAGTGCAGAGGTATATTTATAAGAATGTTGCCTTTTGTTTATGCCCTTGCAGACAGGACACACTGGTATAAAATGCTAAATTTAAAGCAAATTTAAAATGATCACAGATCTATCTCAATTCATAGATTGTACTCAAACACATATCTATGAAAATGTATCTCTTTATTTATATATATCTCCTATTAGAAGATATGAGGGATTTGTGTGTCTGTTTTCCTTTGAAAGCTGTCTAGCAAAATCTGCTAGGTGGATTTAAGCGTTATGATACTACTTTCAGGCAATTTGTTAGTAAAGCCAGCTGTCTACTTTGGTCCATCTAAGTTAGCTTTCTGTGAAATTATAATAAGGCCAAATATTCTCATTTATTTTTAGCCTCATTTCCTATGGAAAGAACGCTCATGAGGTTACACCGTGCACTCGGGTACGCGCACACACATTGTGCATTCTTCTCCCCTCAGTAGCTTTTGAACCTATGGGTGATTTCAATCACATTTTTTGGCAAAGTAGAGATCCCAAAATTAAGTTACTAAAAGTTTTGTGAAAACAGATAGTTGAGTGTAGGTGGAAGCACCTAAAGGAGTCCTGATGGAGGGAAAGGTTACAGCATGAACTAATCTTACTAGTTGCATGTGAATCCTTGTGATGGGAAAAGAGACTTTTTACAAATGTCCCAGCTGTGGGAAAAGTTTCGTTCAAAGCTTTCACCTTTCTAGACACCAAAGTCAACCAACCAGGAGATGTGAATCTGTGGGAAATGAGGCTTCATTAATTCTGTTGCTCATGGGACTGCTTGTTGCTTAAATATTTTAATAATAACAATGAAAACAAAACAATGTCAGCAGCATAAATGTGCTTCCAGGCCAGATATTTTGCATATCTGATTTTGAATTTAAATATGTTGGCCTATGGTATAATAGCTTCTTGTGACAATCCTAATTTTCAGAGGCAATTTTTGTGTTTTCACTGTGAACATTAGTTTAAATAAAGATCATCTTGGCTCTCTATTAGGACAAATGGAGCAGTTTCTTCCGTGTACTTTTAGAAGGACAGGTATAGTGAATGCCTTGCAGCTACTTTTTGCATGTGGGTCTGCATTGCAAATAGCCAGAAATGCTGCAGCGTTTCACGGAGTGAGTTCAGTATAGTTCCTGTGCTCCAAGGGAGTTAACTGGGAAGAACAATGTCAGTACAGTGCACTCACTGAACATGGAAATAATAATAATTATTAAGCTAACCAACAAGAAGTGTATTCTTAATAAAATGTGTGGGTTTTTTCAGTGTAATCATATGACTCTATAATACAAAAATTGCTTTGAGAGTGGGTCAAAGATTACACATAGCAAAGACTTCTGTGATTGGTTATGAACAAATGAAAATACTGTAAACTTTTGACCCTGCCGCAGCAAATGGAACTGTGTAAAGCACCTACAGATGGCAGGATTTAACATATAGTCAGTCTCTCGCCCTTTCACAGCAATTATGATCATATTACAGCAGGCACAGAGGGGAAGTAGCTTTGTAACTGTAATACAGGGCGTCTTTGAAAGTTTTGAATATGCAGTTGCATGTTTCATTTTTGCACAACCATCAATTAGTTTAGCAGAAAGAATCCAACTTTTGCTGCTCTTGCTTGACTTAATGATTTCCTGGCTAGCTTGCCGAGTTGGTTTTTGAACAAAAAAAATCATCTGAGCATTCTGAATAATTAAAAAAAATTCAAACTAGAGTATATTTATTGCTAAGCTTTAAATACTTGGTGAAAGCGTTATGCCATTCTGCTATGATTTGGTGATGAAGGGCTGAGGAGAATGTGCCTTCAGAGAGAGATCTGGGGAAATTATACTAACCAAGGACCTCAGTAAATTCTTGTGTTGTAGATACATGCATTTTCTGGTTTCATTTTTAAGCCTGAAAAACTTAAACAGAAAAAAAAAAAAGGATAAATTGTGGTTATTACCTGAACAAAAAATAATGGGGCTTTGAGACCATTCAGCGTGTTTTGGTTTTGTTTGTACCTGAGAAATGCTTCTCAAATGAGATGAAGCGGAACAGTCTTGCGGATTAGAGAATAGAGATTGTTGTTCTGTGAACTTTAAGTTGCCAGTTAACCAAATGAGAAGCCCAGTCGCGCTTTTGGCATGGAGTGCTAGTTATGGAGGCACCCAAGCATATTTCGTATAGCTGCCTCTCAGGGAACTGACTGAAGCTGGGGGATGTTAGCGGGTCGGGGTACGCATGTGTGCCTCTGTGCGGACTTCTTTCATGTTTGGTTTTATCTATCACACTTGGCCATGTTGGCATTCAGAAAGGAGCCTGAATTACAGCAGGCTCAGTGCCTTCTATCTGCGCTCCAGCCACTCTGCCTCTCCAGCGCTCCGATCTGCCTGCTGGCCTGTAACGCGATGCTCCTGCCAGATGCAGGGAGGTGGAGCAGCAGCCAGCCAAGCTTTTAGACCTTTTCATGGAGGGGACTATTTTATTCTATCTGTGGTTCAGAAAAATTTTCCTTTGGCTTTGCGAATGACTCGTATGGAGAGCAGAAATTGCAAGCATATGGTAATAAGATAAATAAGATACTGAAAGTTGTTTTTTGGAGGAAAGGAGAATTTTCAAGTACTGATAAAATGGAGTTTTTTCTTTTTTAAATCATGCTGAAGCTTGCACTGTACATTGACTGCTGGGTTTAATTCCATTTCTTTTTGGAGATGAATGCATTCATTTTAGCCATGCCTGTACCTGCAGCAAAGAGCAGCTGATGAAAGCTTTAAGGCACTAGAATGGCTCAATGACTGTTACTATATGAGTTTGATCCAGTCACACAAGATTTTGAAACTTTCCTGTTTGTTAAAATGCAGTGAGAAGAAAACTACTGTTCTCCAAATGCCAAACAGCACACATGGTTGAAGAATAATTCCATGTGCAGTTTTCTTCCCCCCGCTACACACACACACCCTGAAAAAAACACACCAAAACAAACTTTAAGTCATTGAAAAATACCACCTGTGCGTTTCTCCCTTTTACTGATGAGCAGTCTGCAGCTCTGCGGCTTGTAGCCGCGCAGGACATGTGCCTGGACTTGCTGAAGTCCCAGCTTGCCTGAGGAAGACCAGGCTGGTTGCTGCTGCCCTGCGCTTTGGGGAGCAGCTCGGCCTCCTCCTCAGTGGCCCCCGCCAGAAATCCGTGCATTGGCACAGCCACCCAGTAGGCCTGGTTAAAGCATAATTGAGTAATCTCGATCTAAAGGCAGTAGTGTAATTCTTAAACACAACGTGGTTGTCTTTGTCAGCGGCTTGTGTGAATTAGGGCTGCTCACATGACAGTTTTTCCATCTGCAAATAGGGACAGTTATTACCAGCTTTCTGCCCCGTAAGCACCTCCTTCATATTCTGAATATGCTGTGCTTTGGAGATGCAAAAAAACAAATACCAATAACTTGTTAGGGAAAAATGCTCATAATACATAGAATAGAAGGGAAAATGATTTAAGGAGATGGGGTTCATACTTCTGAAAGGAAGTGATTTTATCTTCTTTTTTTTTTTTTTTTGCTCTTTTTGATGTACAAAAAGGTCTTGAAACGTAATTGGATTATTCCCATAGTTTCATTGATTAAAATAGAAATCTAATTGAATAATGTGTACTTTCCACCACTATTTTGTAAATAATAGACTAACTGGTGTTTTGGTGTAACTGAAGTAATCTCCAACAATTACATCTATTTATTAAATCTGCTGTGTGTTGCTATAAAATGTAAAGTATGTTAACACATTGACCAAATTGAAGGATATATTAAACCTTTAACAAATGACACATGCTTTATAGTGCCTGCATTTTTCTTCTGTTAACTTCCCACCATTATGTCTTGCCACAGTATAACAGAGATGCTTACGTTTTGTAATCGTTGCTGGAAATAAAATGGTTAAAATGTCTCTTGCAGTAGCACTCAAAGCTAAGTTCGAAGGTTTCCATTATGAATTGCACAAAAAGTTCTTATCTGTGCTTGTGTAAGTAGGTGAAACTTCTGCGTGCAATATTAGTAAGCTTAGTTTCCTTTCAGCGTTATCTAAATATCTAATTCAGTTTTCCTTTGTATACGTTCTGAAAAAATAACTGAGAAAAGCTATCATTTCTTAGACTGCATCTTGCATACAGATACAAGTAAAGCATTATGAGCTTTTGCCTCTTATTTAACACTTTTGTTCTTCTACAGATAAATTCTCAAATCCGGTGGAATTTTTTCCATATTTTCTTGTACTGAAACGTTGTTTACATATATAAGTACCTATCTGGTCTAATTAAGTTTTTAAATCAGTGTGCCTGAGGGGCACCATCACTACTATTTCGGTAGTATTTAGGCTAATATAAGTAAATTATTGTCATAATATTCTGGATATTCAGATGGTTTGAAAATGCCATTAAACCGTTGTATAGTCACTACAAAGGAATTAATATCTAGATGTTATTTGTGTGCTGCACACAAAACTGTACTGGTTATGTAACTCAAGGATAAAAGCAGTAATTTTCCCATGTAGATTTTTATCTGTTTAAGAATGCAAACTGTTTTATTAAGATTGGATTTAGATCTGGGTTAAAAAAAAAAAAAACATTTTCCCGGATAATATTAATTTAGTAGTGAAATAGAAGACAAGGTGCAGATTCAGACATTTCTACATAAAGCACTAAAGTTAAAGTGAAATTTTCTATTACGAGAAAGCAACTGTTCAATGCAGGCCTCTTCATTTGTAATCTATTTAAGTACTCAAAAGATCCCCTTTCCTGAAGAGTGTGATCTTATGAGAGAGGAGGTTTGCTCTTCAGACATCAAGCCATGGAAGTGTAGAGAGCAGTGTGTCTGTGCAATGCATGTGATACAGCAGATACTATCTTGAAAATGGAAAAAATTGGAATTAGATACTTTTATTTTTTGTGTAAGTGGGGGTTAGATTGCTACTCATCTTTAGCAGAAGCAAGGGAAGAAGGAACGTGGTTTCTTGTGGTCCATGTTAACGCAGATCACTGCTTTGCCCTCATAACCAGTCAATCCCAGAGCGCAGCACGAGCAATATTAGCATGCAGATTAGGGAAAGCTCATGGGCTAAAGCAGCAGCACTTCCCATGTTGGTAGACGTGACCACTTAAAGCTAATAAGATTATAATAATTTACATAGTATCTGCTTAAGCACAGGTGGTGAAAGTAGTAGTGGAAAAAAAAAAGGTAAGGCGCTTAAATGCAGAAAAGGTATGGGGAGAACTGTGGTGAAACACATGCTGCATGTGGCAATGTGTGTGTGGCACAGTGAAGTCCAGCTCCTTTTGCACAGGGACTTGTGCTCATCGTGGTCCTTGATGCTGATACTCCCGTTTATGCTTCAGTTGTATGGGAATCAAAGAGTGAACTCCACTGAGAAGCATTACTTATTCTGTTCATTACATTAAAATATTTTTGCAGTTGGGCATAAATAGCAAGACTTCTGACAGCTTCTTGTAAATCCTGTGCAGGAAATTTTGATGACATATGCACATTTCATTTTACTGTCTGGAGGACTCCATTTGCACAAAGGAATATATCATTCAGTCTTCAAAATGGTTTTATATTTTGAAAGTTTAAAAAATTCTCTTCTCAAAAACAGCATAAGATTGCTTTGTTGTGGATGACTTGACTGGAAAATAGCAAATACCTCACTGTCTAATTTGCATTTGTTACCTAAATGGAATAAGTTTAACCTGGAAAGGCTGGGAAGGAGAGAGGGATTTCAAATGATTCCTCTTTAATTAATCCCAGGGGAATTCTTGCAAATGTGTCTTTTCTTAATGCATGACGTGTGTCTTTTAACTTCATTTCGTTCTGATAGCATAGACAAAAAACATTTTTTGTTTCACGATGATACTTTGGTTTGACAATATCCGAGTTTTGAGTTTGTCTCACTTCAGTACATGCAGAATAAGGCATGTGCATGGATTGTGATTTTTTTCTTTTTAACAACTTGTTTTCTGTAAAGTTAAAAGGTTTCAGTGTTGGTGTTAAATCTAGCTTTAAAGCACTGACCTTGTATGAAATACTGTTTTATTACCAAGTGTTTTTTGCCAGTGGTGATAATTTATTTTTCTGTAAAATATAAATCTTTGTTTTGTTTAAATATCACGTTATATGAACAGAATAAGCTTTCCTCTGCAGCAGATTATTGTTTGTTCTTTCTTTAGGATTTAAAAAGAAACAAACAAAATCAAAACAAACAACCCAAGATTTACTTCTTTGATATCTTTCCTGGCATATATGGACCTTGGATCTTACCACACCTCTACTTCAGAGGGCAGTTGTACAGATTCATTTATGCATGTTATATACTTTTGAATCTTCAACAGTACAAGACAACATAAAGATTCCATCCTGAGAAGTAAAGGGCATCTTATTCCAACGCAACATTTTTAAACATAATCTTTATAGTTAAGGACGTGAATAAAGCCTTGGACTTATGTTAGGTAAGACAGTTCAGAGAATTGCAAGATTAAGAATTTAATGCAAAGCACTATTACTGAGGTATTAACTAACCTCTTCCCATAGTGGCATATTCTCATAAATATTTTCATCCTTATATATCTGTATTGGGTTGCAATTAAATGATTTTCTATACAATGCTTTTTGAGTGTTTATTTTTGGTTTAAAATATTTCTCCAGGGAAAACACCACTTTTTAACTCACAAAAATATTGAAGAGTATCTTTAAATTTACAAGGATTTTTAACAGGCCTCAGTTCTATTTAAAATAATGTTTTAATAGCTTTAACAGCTTTAGTCCAAGTAATATAGCTTCTTTTAGTATTGTTTTTTTAAGTAGAATTAATCTTTCTAAAATCATTTTCAGATTGGACTGTTCACAAGGTGTCTTAAAATCTGTATCAGAAAATAGTCTGCAAAAGTACCTCTCTCTCTACATTTCATATAATAGCATACTACTGCTACTACTTTTTTGAAGTTCACCTTGGTATCTGCTATGTTCTCCAAGAAATTCACACCATGGGAGAGAGACACTTTTGCTGATCTCCATTCAGCAGATCTTGGCAGTCCTGTCAATGGTGCTAATGCCCATTGCAGTATATTGGCACTACATTAATGTGGGGCATTTCTTCTAAGGATCTACATCTGTACAGTATCCTGGTACCATATTCCTAGAGTTAGTAAGGTTTTCTCCTTTTCCTCCATGAGTATATGTTTAGACTTATGTAAGCTTGTAAAACTGCTAATATATCCATTGTGCTGTCTTGTGGATATAGTTGAAGTTCAAGGTGGTACCTGACTGTTTTTATAGTGTTGCTGTAAGTTGAAACCTGAGTAAGAAGGCAGCATGCCTCGTATTACCGACTTAAATACACCTGGCTTACTGAATGACCTTGAATAGGTCATTTTATTTCTCTGTTCATCCTGAGATCTATAAACTGTAGATAATAAAACATATACCCACCTTTGCAAAAGCTCTTTGAAATCCATGGGTAAAAGGTATCCCATAAGGTCAAAATATGAATTATTTATTGTTACATGACATGCACAGCATGCACACCATAGAGTTATATAAACCCTATCTGTTTCTTTTTCCCCTGAGAATAGAAGTCATACCTTGAGAATTCTACTTAGAGAAGAAGTATGCTTTATAAGAAATCTAATATAATCTTTATGTGTGTGTAATGATATTGAAACTGTGATATCTCCAAGGAATTATCTTCAAGTGTTAATACATAGCTTACTGAGATGATGGCAAATGCAGTTATCAAAATAATACACATTTAAAAAAATAAAGAGCGAATATGAAGAGATTTGAAAGAATGGCCAGAGGTAGGAGGATGATTGGTTTTCGAAGTCAGAACATTATAATTTCACCAGACCAAATCTGTGGTATAGTTACCAGAGGGCAAAGGTTCAGTTGACTTACAGGTGATTACTAATACCTAGCAGCCGTCATCTGTTCTCTAGTGTTTGAAATACTTGCAGTGTGGTTAAAGGAAACTGAATTTTTTTTAGTATGATCCATAGGGTTTATTGCAGGCCCTAGTCATCATTAAAATATAGAATGGGAAAAGAGAGTCATGCTCTGTACTTGCTATTTATATTATTTATTTTATTCATTTAGGTATATGTTATACAAGATAAACTACATTATCTTAGTCCTTTGTGATTTCATTACACTAACATGTATACAACATATTAAAGCAAAATTAGGCAGGTTCCAGGCCATTTAGGGCTTTATATTTCAATATGAACCTCTTAAACTCTACCTGGAAATCAGTAGGCAACTAACACAGGTTCTGAAGAATTGGTACACAAATTCCTGCTGAGATATGCTACTTTATAATTGGGGTTTTCTACCCTCTATCAGTTTTGGCCTCTGAAAGGGTTTAAGAAGTGGTCTTCAGCAGAGCACACAAGTTATCTAGCCCTGAGATCCATGACATTAGCATAAATTTAAACTGCTTGGCCTTTAATCCAAGTCCAAATATTAGGTCAGAATTATATCCAGCTAAATCCTATTAAGTCTTTAACTGTTTGGGATAGGCCCAGGCTATCTAATACTGACAGTAGAGGCAAGAGGGTTCTTGTGCAGATTTAAAAACTCCCCTGGGGATAACAGACTTCTGGATAACTTTCCTTGTCTGCTGCTCTGCTAGATGATGCTCATGTTTTCACCTGAAGTCATGTCCATGAAAAAATCGTGGGGAGATATTAAAAGATAAAATTTGTAGTGGAGAAAGGAGAAGTGTTATGTCCAAGTAAGAGATTTCTGAGAACATTTTTAAAAGAAAAATTAACTCTATATGTCTTAATACAGTTGGTTTAGAAGACTATACTTTTCAGCGGTAGTAAATTGTCCGGTTAAAAGGAGTTGTCTGTTCTAAAATCTTTTCCTTCAATGTTATTTAAACTCATAAAATAATATTCCTAGCATAGAAGCGTGTGTGTCTGTGTCGGGGGGTGTTGGTTGCTTGATTTTTATTTTTATTTTTTTACCTAGCTTTAGTACACCAGAAGAGCATTTGCAGTCAGGAGCTGTAATCTCATATTGCCTAGTTTTTAAAATCAAGGCATTTAAATTTACGCTTTTACTTACTGACTCTCTGACTCTGGCTGCCGTCACTGCACTGCTCAGTACTTCCACCAGAGACTCTCCCTTGTTGCTCCCACAAGAAAAGGTCCCCACGTTTAGCACTCCCTGGTCCCAGCTAGTGTATGCCCTCCTTGATAGCTGTGTTAAATCCAAAGTCTCCAGGCAGCAGGTAGTTTAAGAAATCGCATCTCACTTGGCTAATAGGGACACAGATTTGTCATTCTTTACTGGCTTTTTTCCATACTAGAAATTCTTAATTTCTTTAATTTCTTTACTTTTCATACCTTTGCCTACTGCAAGGGTTTTGTAAACCCTTAAAAAAAAAAAATTCCTTCAGCTGCCCCGTAATCCCTTAACTTCCCTTGAACAGTCGCATCAACAAACACGTGCGATGTCAAACGTGCCTATGTAAAGACCCACTCCAGTCTGAGAGCAGACTCCCTCTAGTATTCAGTAACCATCTCCGTTCCCTGCCGTTCGCTCCTCTCTGCCTCCGGTAGGCGTTTGTGGGGGAGAGCTGGGGGCCTGGCCGAGCCTGGGCTCTGCCGACCCCAGCCCAGCCGCGTGCCCAGCCCAGCCATCCGCGGGCTGCCGGTTGTTTGGTTGTCTGTTGGCTTGTGGTTGAAACAACGGCTTTGAAAGCTGTATATGACTTCACAAACAATTATTTCAGAGATCATCTCTTGCCTTCCTTTGCTCTGCTGCTGTCAGAACTGGCAGCAAGATGCTCTCTCTCGGTGTGCTGCATATCCTGCCCGTATTCGCCGTAGTGTTGGGCAAGAAGCTGAACAGGAGAAAGGACAGTTAATTTTAGGGGCTCGGCCGAGCTGTTGTCAAAAGGATCCCCCCCCCTTCATTCAAGGTAAATGGCTTAATATGATAGCATTTACTATTACGTTATGAACTTGAAACTTAAAGACTGTGTAAAGACTGGGATAGGCAATTCGTAAAATCTAAATAACTGATGAATCTTATATTAAAGGTGACTTGTTTTAGGAAATAGTCCTGTGAACTGTGATTGAAGTACTAGTTTCAAGATGAGAGTCATGACAACCATGCATTTGAAAGGAAGAGACAGAGTCTCTGTGTCGAAACCAAATAAAAAGCAGTGAAGTCTTCAGAAGTTGACTTTTCTTTCCATTTAACTGACCTTGTATGAGTTCTTCAGTGCAGCATGCTCAGGCGCAGTGTTCAGGAAAATAAAAAGTACAGTCCCTGTTGTTGGTATCTTTGGTATATTGGGATAAGCTTCTGAAATCGATCTTGTGGAAAATTGAAATAGTGTAAACATGGTAGGTGCCACTTAGTTTATGTGGAGGAAAGATCTGACAGTCCTACTTTATGAGCAGTTGTAACATACCTACTTTTTATTTTCAGAGATTATACCTGATCTTAATTGATTTACTTTTCATGATACTTTACAATATAATTTTCACATGCATATGTGGAAGTTCTCAGGATGTGACAGTATTTTCTATATATTTTTAATACTTTCATATTAAATGATTGAGCTGTACGTGGTTTCTGAGCCTTTCCCTTCAGTCATAGCTATGCTGTCAGCTTGGAGCTGACACATGCGCATACTTTGCAGTTCTTCTAGAAAAAACACAGAGCAAACTGAAGTTGAGAAATACATTTCTGTTTGGGAATTCAGTGTGTTGAACTTTTCTCTTAGGAATAGACCCATGTCCTAACATGTTTCCTCTCTTATCATAGATTGAAATGTTCAACACTAAACACTGGGGGTTATTTGCGATTCAGTTACATTTCAGTTAAGAATTAGTTCTGTTAGAACGTTATGGCTCATTTGCACTGTGAATAGTTACCTGCATACCTAAATTTTGCTGTTTCTTTATGTAGATAAAATGCTGATTGTCTTCCATGTTTTAGAGCTGCCATTTGTTGTTGCTGGCACTGGTAGAAAACCTGCACTTTTGCGGAAGGAGAAATAACCAAGTGCTGTTTCTGTTGAACACATCACTGTCATTGTTTTAGCTATTCCTTACCAGCCTACTTGCAGAGATTGCTGTTGTATTCGCACAAGTTTGTTTGTTCTCTTTGACTCCCACCACATAGAATTTGAAGTTCTTGAATTTTCACAATATTTCAGTTAAATCTCAACTCTGTCACATCAACTTTGTTATAAAAAGAAGTACAGACTGGTTGTCCTAAAGCTGATTTTACTTCAGATTAGAGTATTTACGTATTTTATTGGAAACCTAATGAATTACAACAGCTGATATTTTTCCTTTCACTTTTGTTTTACCTGGTGAGCTGCAGTCTCTGGCTCTCGGTTTTCTCATCAAATGCTATTATCTGTGACAGCCCCTGTTCAGGAGTATTTGGGTCTGGGCTGTGTGAAACAGGTTTTCATCGTGGTTTCTGATACTGATAGAAATTATCACCAGAACAATTTAAAACAAAGCCACGCTCTTTATATAAAAGCCAATGTTTTTTGGCTTCCCTTCTGTACTTTGATATTCTGGATAGTTAATAATCAGGCTTCATACCAAAATCCAACATGGCCCAGCTTCAGTAACATGACCATTATTGTGTGCTAAATTCCTCATGGTTAAGGAAAAAGGTCAGTCCTCAGTGTTCACTATCCATCGTTGTTTACCGTTCATCATTTACACTGACTTGATGCTGTTTGAAGTGTTTATAAGATTTAGCTAGAGTGGATGATGCAGCATTAAATTAGCTTGTTATTTATTCTCAAAACTTAACGAGCAGCTGTTTCTGTGTTCCGATTTTTTACATGCGGTGTTAGTCATAGTTGGTAGAGTCTTCCCCCTTCAAAGAGATCTCTTAGCAGGAGGGGCAAGGCTGGCGTTTCAGGGGCTGCAAGATGCAGTAGCTGTGTATTTCCTTCTTGCCGCTTACAGGAACTGTCTCTTGAAATCCACTGCAATATCTCCCAGCTACCAGCAGACAGGAAAAGACTGCTGAACATAGTCAAGGCATGAGACTTTTATGACTTACTGGGAAATTTTACCTTCTCTTCAGGGACGATTGAGGCACAGAGATACAGGTATTCATCACTAGGTACAGAAATTTGCTGTATCCTGAACTAAAGGTAGAGGTCCCACTTGCATTAAACACAACAGCAACTTTCTATTTCAAGGAAAACCACAGGCAATATATCAAATCTTGATGAGTTCACACAGTGCTGCTTTTATGGCCAGACAGAGCGTAACGCTACGCTGGCCTGCCTGGTTATCAGAGACTATAATATTTCACCAAATGATTTCTACCTTAATCCCCTACCTTGATTGAGCCACATGATGTCATTTGAAGTATATTTGATTCTAGCTGGGAAACTTCCATGACAGAAAGCCTACTTTATCCTTAGATGAATTAATGTGATTTTTTTCACTGTTAAAAATTAACATTTTTAAATTTGATTTTTGCTAATTTAAACTTTTGTCTAATTAAACTTTCAGCCATTGAATCTTGCTTAGTCTGCAGGGTTGAAGAACCTTTTATTATCAGAAGTCTTTCCCCATACAAGTACTTCTATTCTGTAATGAAATGACTTCTTACATGTTGCCATAAATAAATTGAGCTATTTTTAAAACATATTTACTAAAAGGCACATGCTGTAGAATTAAAATAATTTCTTTAGATTTTTTTTTCTGTACTCTTCATAATTTATCTGCATTCTTTTAAAACTAGATGGTAGAACTAACTGTTACTACAGTTATGTAGTAACATATTTAATTCTATTCTGTAGCATTTCTGTTCTGGCTTTGTTTTTCTCTGCTTACTCAACTTCCTTTGTTGAGTTCCTCTCGTGTGTTTTCAGTGTTGATGGAAAGCAGCCCGCTCTCTTGAACTTTCTCTAAGGGTTGAGGCCTAAATACATCAGAGCCCAGAGGTACCTAGAGGCAGAGCTTCTGAGCTGAATATCCCTCATTACTTTACAAGAAGAGAAATAGCCAGAACTTACTTCCAGAGCACATGGAAAGAACCTCTTTTTCTTCTCTCATATTCCTTCCTAACATAACTAACAATAAGGGATTACAGCAGGTGCAGGGATTTCAAAAAAATAAACAGAAACCTCCAAAAGAAACCCCAACTGTTACTCAAGAATCTTGGTAAAAAAAGAATTATCAAACTTATGTATAAAAAAGCACAATATTCAATGGCCGTACCCATACAGAACTTAATTGCTATATATAGCAGACACCACAGTATCGACTCCTCTGCTTAGATATAGCAGAAGTGTGCACACCAAATACTCTGCGTGGGTGGCTGTGTGCACAGTTGTTAGATCTTGGTGAGCTGTGTTGGTGAAGCACGGACATTTTCATACTATAAAGAGAAGTTAGCTGTAGTATCTGTAGCCATCAGAGTTAGCAGCAGTATCAGAGGAGGGGCTGTGCTCCTGTCCTTTTATCATCCTCTTACCAACAGAAGTGGCAAGGTATGCTGTATTATGTTACCATAGGTATATATGTTGCTAACAGCGAGACTGCCTGGGGGAAATCCTGAGCACTCAAAATTCCAGTGGAAGTACATTACTGCTGATGCTAGCAGGAGTTTGTGGTGTGCGTCTTCTCTCAAAACAAGGTGTAAATGTCAGAAGAACTAGAATTATCTATAGTTTCCCATTTATTTTTCCTCACCGTGTGACAGGAAAAAGAAAATTCCACTTGGCTCCCAATTAGTAGTCGATTAGAAGCTCCTGAAGTAGTAAAATGTTTATATCATTGGCATGTAAGTCAACAGGTTTCCAGTTTTGACCTGAAAATCCTCACATTTATGTTAGTGTTCAAATAGCAATAGTTAGAAATCAACCTAACATTTGAAAGCAATATATTTGCTGCTTCATTTATTGAAATTTAATACATGAAAGATCATTGCACTGTCTTTGGTATTCCTGACTGGAACAATAATATGCGTGTTGTGCTTCTTGGAAGTCAGTCCTAGTAAGATCTGTTTGTCATTTTCTGTGCTGCTTCCAGTCTTTCTCACAAACAGTGCTTTACTTAACGCTGGCTAGGCAGCTTTCTTAAAAGTCAGTGGCCTCTTGTCTTGAATAAAGCCTATAGAGTCTGCTTTGTAGTCTTTTAAACACGTTTTTTAAAATGCCTTACTATTCTGCAATGTAAACAACTGCCATCACTATAACTGGAAATAACTGTACCTTTTTCAGTACTCTGAATTGAGAGGAATAAACGGTTTATGAAGGTGGAACTGTTTCCTCATTCTCCAGGATTTGTGATAGGCAATGAGCAAACAGTCTAAAAATCATGAGATGTTTGGGGACTGCTTTACCAGTCAGCTAGTGGTATGTTTAGAAGAAGGGCAAACAGGAGGCCAAAGAGTTTGTCATGATATGCCCTCCTCTCTGCCCAGTTCACTCTTTCTTTCTTCTTAAGAGGAAAAAAAAGAAAGGAAAGGAAATGACACATGCAAGAGTTGCATGTAAATGATTTCTGTTTACCAGTTTCATTTATTTTATCATGTTAAAAAATAAATTGTAAATGCTTTAGTGGAGGGCCTGCTCTTCTGTGTCTACTGCAAAACCACTTGTTTGGGCAAACAAAACAAAGTATTAATGAAATGTGTTTCATAGAGAAACTTTAGATGGACCTCCTCTGCTCTGTAAGAAGTTTGTTTTATCCTGCCTTTGTTTTAAAGGTCACCTGCTCATCCCCAAATATTTGTAGGATTCCTATAAAACTGTATTTAAAAGGAGACACTGATTATGTCATTTCCTTTGGAAGCATTTATTTGCTGGCTTGATCAAACCAAAGAGCCTTTCCTCCTTTGCAGTTGCATGTTTCCTTGTTTATGTGTGTTTGAAAAACTGTTGTTTTCAAATAGGACTATTTTTCACTCATTTCTTCTTTTCCTTTTTGTCTAGAGTCAGTCATTGTACTGCAATAGTCCATTCCCTCTTCTCCTTTCCTTTTATCCATACTCTGTTCTTCAATAAGCAATCTTTTTAGATAATATCTGTATGCTTTCACTTTTTCCAATCTTTAATTCGTGTTTTATTGCTATAGTGGTTCTTTTCTGGTCTCTCCTTTGTATTTACACATAATTCCTTCCCTAAAACTGCACGTGTAATTATTGTGTTTGTTCTCACCATATTGTATTGTCTTTGAATTTTTTATCTTATGTTTCCTGTAAATATCAGCAGTACAGTTCTAGCTCTGGTATCTGACTGGTATGCTCTTTTTTTGTTTTTTATTTTTTTGTTTTCCTAAAGTTTATACTTCACAAGTGAAATATTTTGTGTGTGTGTGTGTTCTTGTGAAAGCTCATTTTATTTCTAGTGCTTAGTTCTTAATCTGTCTTCTTGAATATCAGAAATCCTCTCTGTAATCTTCGTTTTTTTGCGCGTGTGTATCATTTGCCAGTTTAACCAGTATGTTTGACGCTCCATCCTTCAGTTAAGGAATAAATATAGAAAATTTGTGTGACAATTTGTTTGAATAAAAGAAATTGAGTTAAGATTGCTAGGCAGTTCCTCATTTTATATATAATATAGACTTTATGTATATAACTTAAAGGTTATATGTATCTCAAAAAAATGATCATTTTACTTATCTTATATAGTATGATATCTCAAATGCAAAGACATCCTAAGAAAGAACTGTCAAAATTAATATTCAGGTAGTGTGTATGTTTATATGTTTGTCTGATTAATTTAGTCTATAATACAGCCTTCTTACAGAACCAGATTGTTTCCTCCTGGACTTAGTTAGGATCTTTCTCACAGATAATCTCTAAAGCATGGAGAAGGGAGGAGCGTAAAAGAGGATCTGGCACACTGCAGAAAGGGGTCCCATTCCCTGCCGCAGCAGCCCTGTGCCTCAGCTCTCCCAGCAGCCGAGGAGCAGTGTTCCCTGCGAGCCCTCGGTCGGGGGCTGTTTCCTGGATCAGGTTGTCCCCAGGGAGAGAGGTGAACAGAAGAGGCGATGGTGGGTGAGGGGGATAGTCATTAGGTCCTCCCAGTTTCCATGTTATTTTCCTATGAGCGCAACCACAGTCTCTAAGCTTTGCAGTTTCTGGAGGAACTGTAGACATCTACAATCAAGCCTGTCTTTAAGGAGAATAATCTGGTACAATGGGAAATGATGGAGGTAGCGGAAGAAAAGAAAGCAATTCTGTTTTCTCCTCAAGATTTGGAAAGAAGGGGTGCAAAGCTGTAAATAGTTGTTTTGTGGGCTTCAAAATTGTTTGATGATGTTTCAGCCAAAGCTTTCTCAAATGGTTAGCAAGCCGCAACACTGTCAGGTGAAAAGCTGTGCCAGTCAGCGCTCTCCTTGCTGTCCAGTCTTGCCAGAGGGGGAAGTGGGCAAACCCGGGAGAATAAATCAGTTCTCTTTACACCCTGTGCCCTGTTTGCAGGGAAATGGATGTCAGTGGAGGAAAAAAGGGGTTGTTCTGCTTTCAGTCTGTGAAATACTTCAATCATGGTAGAACAAAGCAGTGTCTTTGCATCTATACTATACCTTTTACAACAAGGAAAGCTCTGTACAGTTGTGTGCAAACCTGCCTGGGACTTGACACCCTGGTATCAGGAAGCCTGGGAAGTTTAGGTAGGTTTCCCCTCTGGACAGTATGTTTAAAAAATGCTTAAGGTGTTTATCAGGGTATTGAGTTAGAGCAAGACAAATGATGTTACTTAAAAAAAAAAAAGGGAAAAGAAAAAAAAAAGGAAGGACTGAGGCTGGAAGTTGTGGTGCAGATCGTTCATTTGTCCTTATTAGTATTTGCAAGCGAGTTCTTTACTGGGAGGAGTTAATCCATAGCGTGTCGCTGAGAGGAGAGTATTTATTGCAGCAGAACTAAAATCACAGGCAAAAATTAAAGTCCTCTGGGGGAAAAGTAAATCTAGCGTGCCAGATATCATGCTTCATATTCAGTTTAGTGTCATATGACATGTTTATGACTGGTATGTGTGCCCCAATGAAGGCGGAGGCCAGTGCCTAAAAAACTACATGTTAATTTTGGTGCAAGAAGTAGCAAAGAGTGCCCGTTGTCCCCTTTCACAGCAGCCAGTACAGTTTGCTTTGTGACAGAGCAAGATACAAAGCGGTCCGGAGTGATTTGGGTTTCTTTCGGAGTCGCACGCTGGCAAACAGCAGCGCGGAGGGAGGGGAGTTGCTGCACTCCGCCTGTTCTCATGAAGCTCGGCTAATGTAGCTTGGGGCCACGTGACTGCAGAAAAGGCTATTATCTCAATGAAAAGGAAACTGCTTTTTAGAGCAGCAGCAGAGCAGAAGCAGGAGGAATTTTCGAGTGCTCCACCATGCTGGATTGTCAAAGGGGGATCTCCCTGATCAGCAGTTAGGGAAGGATTAGTGCGGCTAGTTTGTCAGCTGTCGCTAGAAGCAGATGACAGAGATGATAAGCTGCTGTGCGCGCACGTCCTCACTCAGCATGTGCTTTGGTTTACATCAAGATATAACATTGGCTTGGGATAACGGAGAGCTGGTATTTTTAAAGCAATAAATTTACTGGTTATTGTCCTTTTTTTTTTTTTTTTKTCCCCTCCTGCCCTCTGTTTTTAATAAAAAGCAAGTGTGATGGATGGGGAATTTGTCTACATCTTGATCTGAAGATGCAGAAAAAGTAGTGAGATCTGTCTTGAACTGCAAAGGCTGTGGAAGACGACAAGGTGTGTTTCTGAAGTGCTGGGACTTCACTGTGGCTAGCATTGCTTTCCACAGGTCTGTGTGCTCCTGTGCCGGCTCCGGGGGTGCCTGGGCTTGCTCGGGGCAGGGGGCAGGAGGGGCTGGGCTAGGGGGACAGGGGAGGGGGGACGGGACAACTAATTGCTTTTTGAGCAAGACAGTTAAAAGATGTTTCACGTAACAAATACAAAGAGGTAATGTAAATTTGATTCTCAAGTCTGTATAGTTTCCCATCCCCTTTTTTTTTAATGACTACAGGTGTACTTCTGGTTGCCTGTGACAGTTTTATGGGTTTAGGGGCTAAATATATCTTAGGGCACAGGAAGTATGTTTGTAAGCAGGTTTTCTGGCATCCAGAATAATACACAAACCCATCTATATTTTCTCACTGTCAAGGGGGAGGTGGAGCCCAAGAGTGTCTTTTGCATTGCAGTAATAACTACTGTATTCAGTGTTTGGTAATTTTTATGCACATGGAAATGTGCAGAGTAAGTCAGACTGAGAATTTTTTGTAATAAAGCTTTCTCTTTCTGACCAAGACCTTAAATAGACAAAGCACACTGAAACATTTGCAGTTGTTATATAACTTTCTCAATTCTCTAATCTTAATAGTTTTCTTTACAAGTATGTGATCCTGTAAACAGAATGACATTCAGTTAATCTTCAGACCTCTTATTTATCTTGTGGTTATGCATGCTGATGTCATTAAATATCTTGGCAGTGTTTACCTTTCTTTTAACCTTGGGAGGGCAACATTTAAAATTGCAGATTAATTAAATAATAATAACCCTCAGAAAAAGGTTAGATGGTATGGAAGGTCTAGCAGATGAAGTTAGTATGCTGTGGCGCCTGCTGGGGGAGTTCTTGAAGGCTTGGTTTTTTGTTTTTCTGCTATACACAGCGTTAAGCCCAATACTGCTCTTTACCTTGTAGCAATAACAGTAATCTTGTACCACAAAAACCAGATAGGCTGAAATGTTTGGATTTGCATAGGAGAATCAATCTTAACTTCTCCAGTATTTTTCCTCCTGAGTTAAAGGCAGGATTGCAAAGATAGGTATAACAGGTCATTACTGCAGTGCATTGGCAGTTTGCTAAAAGTGTGTTTTCCCGGATACACATTAAAAAGTGGTGGTGACTATAATGCTCAGAATCTGTTTGATAATTAATTAAATACACACAGGAAATGCCTTAGTTTATTTTATTTAGGACTTTGAAAAACTCATGCTACTTTGAGACAGAAGGGGGAAGGAAATTTTCAAATTAAGGTAGTATGTGCTTGAAGATACTTTATTTCCTACTGCGAGGACAGAGACATAGATGTAAACAAGTTAGTGCTATTTATTTGCTTGTTCCCTTTTGTTTCGGTTTGATTATTTTAATGGCAGCATACCTGCGTTCTGGCACACAGGCCCGTGGCCCGCAGCAGCATTGCCTAGAGGCTGGCGGGCCCATCCCGTTGGCGGCAGCGCATGCAGAAGCCGCAAGAACGATGCCGCTTCCTCTCTGCTTCTTGTGCTCTGTTCCTTTATTTCATTACGGAAGATCTGACATGATAGTGGGGGCCAAGTAGTGCTTGCTGAAATGGTAGCTCCTGCATTTTCTAGAAAACTAGCTTTTACTGCTTGTCCCTGGCTAGTAATCATTTTGCTGTTATTTGCCTCATACATTTTTTGACACATTAAGGTAAAAATTTTGAGTAAAAGCAACCTTTTGTACAGGCAGTGCTTTTCACATGTCTCTTCTGACAAAACTCAGACTGCAGTATTTTATTTTGTAAGTAATATCTCATAGAAATAAGTATTGTATGTAGCTTGTATGAAACTTCAAGCATTATCTTTGACCAGAGTAATTTTATTTTATCCCTTGCCCACACTTAAAAAATTCAATTCAATAAAAATTCAAAATTCAGTAGTCAAAAAGGTTATGCTGGTAATGTTCAGAAGTTGTTACTTTCAATTTTTTTGTCATCTCTGTAAGGTAAATTTCTTGTGCGTGGAAGGAACGCGTTACTGCATTGCAAAATATACCATGTTTTAAAAAATAATCCTTCTTGGAACATCTAAACCAGATAACTAATTTGAGAGTTCTACTTCAGAGTTCTGACCGGGATAACTGGTAGCAAATGCCGTTACCAAGTCAATTGGCTGGCTGGTTTTTTCAGCATCATTTTATTTTACTTATATTAGTAACAGGGGAAAAAAATGAGGGAAGGTGTGAAAACAACCTTGATTATCAGAATCTACTTCTTTAATAAAGTACATAAATTTATTAGGACGCTACTATAAAATAACCCCCAAGTGATAATGATTAGCATGGGCTGGGGCCTTGGGATAGGCTCTGCAAGCCATGCGGTTTGAACTCAGGGAAGCAAAAGGACCTTTGGAAATGGAGAATTACCGTACCTGTGAGGCGATCCTGATGGAGTCGTCTTGCTGCGTGACTTCTTGTTAGCTTGTCTTAGTCGCACACGCACGGCTGTGGCCGGCCTAGGAAAATGGCTGAGTTGGACTGAAAATTGTTTTTAGGAGGTAAAGTTTTAGCCTTTGCCGGCGAGGGGGAGATTTGAAAATCCCTCTTTCAGAAATGGGCTACGCTCAAATCCGTGAGTCTGTGGTTGACCCTGCGGCTGGCTACCTAATAGTTTGAGTTAAACAGTGAAGTGGGGCAAATGAGTGGATAGAGCACCTGGATATAGAACATAAGGAAAAGGGCAGGGATGTTATGAAGATCCTAAATGAAGAAACTAACCACAAGTTTATGATAAATGTATTTAATTTGCAATATGTGTTGTACCTGAGTCTCCTCTTTGCTATTCCCATTTAATTTTCTCCTTATGCATGCTGCCCCCAGACAAAAAATATATCAACCTATTGTAGTGCTCTGGTTTTTCATTCCAGATAGCATAGGCTGTTGTGATTAAGCAACCATCTAATACAAGATTCTAGTAGAAAAACTTCTATTAAAATGGCATGGCAATAAATTATTTTTGTTACTTTTCCTGAAGTTTTTCCAAGTGTTCAGTCCAAATAGTTTTAAATCATTATTTTTCACTACGGGGCAGTGTATTGCAGGCTTCTGGTCAACTGCTTCTATGAACTTAGTGGATATTTCTTTGCTTCTCCAGTGGATTTCAGTGCTTCTCTAGTATATTTAATTATTTTCCAAAATTAAAAATGCGTGGAATATACACTGATTCATTCTTGGCAGTTGTCACTCTTCTTTACCATAAATGTTTTGCATTATTAACGCCAATTAGTTTTGGTTTATTTTTAYGAAGAGGATAAAATGGGTGACGGTGAACAGTCAGCTTTAATAGTAGAATACTCATGTTTTTCTTGGGCTGCAGGATACAAGCAGAGTTGTGACACAGGCCCATGCAATGATTTATCTCATACAAAAGAAAGAAATAACAGTTTGATGTCTCTATCTAATAGTCTAGGAGGAAAACCCAAACTACAGTGAAGTCAGTGATAAAATTCCAGTGTCTTTCAGTTGGGTCATAATGTCCCCTTAGAACTCTACAATTTTTTCAGAAATGTCATTTCTGCTGATAGGGGTGCTGTAGCAAAGCTTATAGGGTATTGCCTGTAAGCATTGTGGAGGCCAAAGGTATACGTGGATTTATGAAGAAATTAGACATGCTTGAAGATAGGTTTGGAGGGACGAGAGGGGAGAGAATACTGCAGCTAAGGTGGGTCTTGAACTACTGATTGTCAGAAGTAGAAACTTGTCGAAGGAAGGATCACTATTTAGTTGCTCTTGTACTTTTTCCTGAAACATCTTCAACTGGCCTCTGCAACGGGCAAGTCACTAGCTAAATGTCTCTTTAATTTGACTCACACTGCGATTCTTACCTTTGTTTTATTTGTGAATAGTCTATATTCCTATAAATACAAAGCTTATAGCCGCAAGTTTTTATTTTTTGGCAGTTGACTAAATAAAGCAAATGCATTTAATGACTTAGGTTTTCCTTTGAAATGCTTAAAAACGGCATTTTAACTTTTCTCTTTATTGCTGCTGCTGTATTTTACTAAAATAAGTGGAAAAGTATGAATGAAGACTGACACAGATATGAAATTTGAAATCATTAGTAATTGTTTTACACGTTCAGAGATCAGTTTTTAAACTTGTGGATATAGTAAGCATGTATCTGCTCAGGGTGTAACAGGTGGCTGTGGACGGTTGATCTTTATGAAGTGAATTTTTACACAGTACTTCACAAATTTTTGAAAGACACTTGTGTGTGGCTCTTTGACATCATTTATTCTATTAGTTTTGATTTTTTTTGCCTAATAACATAGCTAGTGCCTAGCTAGTGTCTTGGGCACGAATTTAAGATACAGAACTCTGTATGTTGGGAGATAATGTAAGTATGATCTTTTGTGCATCTTGCTTATCTCAAAATGCAAGTTAACTTGTTTGTTCTTTCGCCTTCGTGTGCTGCTTCTCCACTATAAATGGATGGTATTGATACAGGGATGATTCGGGAAGTATCTGCTGGGGGGAACTGCCTGCTTACGCACTTTGCTTTGGATAAAACGTGTGCTCGGAAGAGGGGGAGGAACCCAGGGTTGTTCTCCCCTACAGCAGTGTCTTCCTGGACTTGTCCATCCTTGTCACCAGAGCCCTCTCCGAGAGCAGGGTTGTGGTAAGTGCCTGCAGGAGGACGCTGAATTTCCCTGGACAGGTGCTCTATCTGCATGGTAAAGTGGAGACAACGGGTGTCATATCTTGAAGGAAGAGGGTAATCCAGGCACCCTACTGAAAAGGACAACTTGGGTATATAATTTTAAGATGTGGTACAGGAGTTCTGAACCTCATATAGGTACCAGCTGCATTCCTGAGTTAAACAACGACGTTTAAGTGAAGCTGAATTCACCTCATGGGCAGCAGTTAACATTGCTATGGCTCTGCCTCCTTGTAGATCTCAGTACAGAGATTTATTTAACTTGAATATAGATATGCTTGACTTTGTTCTATTCTTAAGCTGAAACTTTCTGGAATAAAGATGCTAGAATTCTTGATTCTGGAGTTGAAACTTCTTTGTTTTAACTGTTAGATTAAATGCATACTTATGAGAGCATCTCAGTAAATATTTTAGAAGGAAGCGTGTGAGTATGTACATGTATCTTGTAGGTGTGTGTCTGGTAGGTTATTAATTCACCATCATAAAAATGTTAAAATAGGTAGACCTGCTTTGGATACTGTTTTGACTACATTTCCTGCAAATCAGAATTTTAAGTCCTCTATATTTAGCATTTGCAAGACTGGCCTGAAACTTTGTTAATGTGATTGTACTAGGATCCCCCTGGACGTTGAGTTAGCACTACTCTTTTTTAGTAGGGTTTCCTAGGTGCCCAAGACTTAGGGAATCACTCTGTGTGTACTTGTGTGGTTTTGCACCTCTTAATAACTTTTGAAGCCTCTGGCCAACTTCAGCCAAATCTGGCAAAAGGCAGATGTCTTAAAGTCAAGAAGTTTCACCATGCTTCCTAGTAATAGGTAATTGGGGAGAAGAGAAAAACAAACCCTCTTAGGGCTGTAGCTAAGTGAAAATCTGGACCATGAGTTTGATTCATGATTAGACACAGAGAAGATGCATAGAGCCGGGTGTTCCACATTGCGGAGAAAGAGTCAGTAAGATCTTGTATTTTGAGTAACAAAATTACTCCTGGCCTGAAGGAAGATGAATTTGATGACCAAGTTAGAGCTGCAAAAGGTGGTATGCAGAGTATACGTCGCTAGCTGAGGTTCCACACAAGCTTTGGCTGTAGTTAGTGTAGCATCTGGGTGGGAGATTTAGAGTAATACAGCCATGCAGTGCCACGCTAGCATGATCCTAGTGGCCAGTAGGACTGATACCTCTCTAGCTGTGTGAAGTAATTGAAACTGAGGTTGGTAAACTATGGAGCTCCAAGATTCAAATATAATAGATTCAGTAATGCTATATATTATTGGATAAACTGATACGGAAATGACATTTTGTTCTCTCTGGCTCTCCCTCTGCTTTTTACCTGTATAGAACTCACTTCCCTGATCTTCTTGTTAATGGAATATGTTTTATCTAAAGTAAACAGGACTTTATTTTTATGTGCATGTTAGCTGACTTTAGTTAGTTGACAGGCAGTTAGCTTAAGTTAAATCCTAATGTAGGCATGCCTATGATATAGAGATGCATAAATACCTTTGTCTAATGTGATCAGTCATATTTTTCTCCCTGTTAATTGAAGGTAGGCATCTTAAAAATCACACTGAACTATATAAACTTACTGGTATTGCAAGTAATGTATACACTGATATAAGTAACATTTGTGAGATTAAAGAAATGTTTCTCAATTTGAATTTTCCATGATGCATTACACTTGTGACAGCGTTTATTTCACTGTTTACCCCTATATAGTCTGTTTATATCTCTTTCTGTTTTTTGTGGGGAGTGGGGGGGGGCAGAGAGGGTTTGGAATGGTGTAGAGAAAAATATATGTAAGTGGACAAACACTGTTTTGAACCTGAGATTGACAGAGAACATTCAGTAGCAGTTAAAATATTTAAAATATGCTTAATTTAGTGTTAAAATAGGTGCCATCAACTTGAAATGAAGTCTATTTAAACACAAGTTTTATAACATTATCCTATGTGTTGTTAGATTTGCTTCGTCAGTTTTGCTATTCACAAAGACCTGCTTCAGATTGTAGAAGATTTAAAATACTATGCTTCTAAATCAGTCTAATAAGTAAAAATATTAATAGTTACAAACTATAAGAAAATTTCTAGCTTAAATAAACATCTTGCGTAGGAATTTGGACTCCTCCTTTTCCACTGAAAATGTTTGCAGGCATCTGTTTTCTGCAGCCATTGTCTGATACCCTTCAAATGCAACCTAGAAGGTTGAATGGTTTCATGATGTTTTTAGTTTTCTTTGCTTTTCTTTTTTTAAACTTATTAAGCCACCACAAACAGAAGGATGTAAGAGTGACTGGCATATATACAAATAATGTTTTGGTGGTTTGTTGGGTTTTGGGGTGTTTTTATGGGAACTTTAGTGGTATTAAGCTGCATTTCTTTTGTCATTGAGTAATAAGAATGTGAAAGAGTTGTTGGTAAAGAGAGAGAGAGAGAATCCCAACACTCAAATTATGATGCAGTGTCTCGAACAATTTTTTTCATTTGTACTGCATGTCTCCTTTTTGAGAAATTTAATGTTTTGGTGAGAGCAGTCTTCTGCCACTTTAAAAGTGAAAAGGTGTCAATGGAGCAAAACCTACGTTTTGCAGAAACACGGCACTTTCTTCCTATGGTATTTCTTCTCTGCTTTCCTGTTAAAGCCTAGCCTTGCTATTCCTGGGCATATTAGAGCTGGCTGACGTAGTCTAATCCATAAGCAGCTCAGTGACTGGCTATAGTAAGAGATTTAGCCTATGGGAATACAGAAAGTAGGAGCCATCTTATAGCGCTGGTGTCAGACTGGAGTTGTTTTGTGAGGTCTAAAGCAGAACTGTGGGCTTGTCACACCTGTGGTTTTGAATATCTGGAGAAAAAAACCCCAACTATTTATCTTTCTGGATTTAGGTGGGTTTTAAAGAAAGTGCTATTAAATACCAGTCTGTAACACCGAACATTAATGTTAGCCGTTTATTAGATTGTCGCAGCATGTGTTAAAGAGCTGCTGCTGCCCATTTGCAGCCTAATGTGTTTATTAGGCAGTCTTCCCAGTGGCATCTTGAAGTGTCTTTTAACTAAAAAATTCATGAGCATTATTGGCTTTCAGTCTGAAAATGGGATGTCTTCTTGTTCCTGTCTAACACACCACTCTATAGCCATTACGCACAAGTCAGAGGAAAGATTCTTGAGGAAGGAAGGAGTCTTCAGCTTAAACATTTGCTCATAGTCTGTTATGGCTTTTTGTAGACCGTGAGCAAAAATATAAGTAGTACGTGCTGGAACCAGTTTACTGTTCTTTTATATATAGGCTCAATTACATTATCTAATAAATTATCTTCCTTTTCTTAGTTCTGGCTTGTAGAGTTCAAGTGTAAAGTAGAATTTAGTAATTATCACCATAAATCTTATTTTAATGATATCCTTAATAGTCTCTTCTTCAAAAGAAATTGTATCCTCTAAGTAATTAGTGTTATTTTCAGATCGAAAAGGCTACTGACAGAAAGACCAGGGTGCACATCAGATTTTAATACAAGTCCTTTGAAGGTGACTTCAGAGTTTTGCAACTTCTTGCTACCACCTTCCTCATAGGAATTACGTTTCAGATTTTCAGTTTATACCATAAGGTCGTTACAAAGCAGTGAACATTTTAAGCAGTTTCATCTGCAGTAAAAGTAGTAATGTAGTTTCAGGAAAACAACAGAGTATGTCCTTGAATATATGAATTTGTATTTTTAATGTGAGGCTAACACTGACAACTGAGGTGTTAGACCTCTTGCTTGTGCAAAATAAAATTGTTGAGCGTGGGGTATATCCCAACTGCATGCGTGGTCGGTGGTAACGGAGGGGTGTATGAAGCTGGTGGTAGAACGTGCGGCTTGTTCATGGCAAGGTGTGGGTGCAGGTGGGGAGCGGAGCCCTGCGAAGCGCGGTGCTGGCCTGCACCGCAGGCGGCCTCCGTGGGCTGCCGACGAGTCTGGCGGTGGCAGAAGTGAAAAACGCTGGCCGTCAAAGCGGGTGGCCACTTTTCCTCAAACACTGCAGCTGTTCACAAATCAAAGGTTGTCCATAGGCTCCGGTGGCTGCAGTTTCTGATCTGGGATCTAACCCTGCCTGACAGCGATTTCCTTTTGAGGCCTGGGAAAGTGGCTGCCAAGCGCGTACCATTGCCGCCTTCTCCAGGCGAGCTGCAGGTTGCGGCACCTAGCAATATCAAGTATTTTCAGATTCAGAAAGGGACCCACTGAACGAGAGCTCATAAGCAGGGAAAAAAGTTTGCAGAATGAGAAAGAAGTTGCCCGTGATTTTCACCTTTACTCTGGCTCGTAGCAGCATCAGTGGTATGTAAGGCGCATCAGTAATTTCGAAACTGAGACTGAAAGCTTCTATTCATGAGAACTTCAGAGTAAAAAGTATGAATTCTAATGGATGTATGTTTGATTTTATAATTAACCTCAGGAATATGAGCTGTTTATGTTGGTAAATTGGGCTGTTAGAGAAAATTTTAAGCCAAGCTTTCACTGAAATGTAATTTTGTTTCCTCAGGAAAGGGAGTGTTCCTTTGCTGTTTATCACTGAATTAGCAAGCAGCTTCTCTATTTAGCAGTTGTATCTGCACACTGCAGGTCTTGGTGTACTGGAAGTGGTATAGCACTGCTACGTGCTTGTCCGTCACGTGGTACTTTACCTTTTGTTTGCTACTTTTCAGATTGAAGTAGCAGCTTTGAAGGTGTAATCCTCATTTATTCTTTAACTGCATTTGTTAGGCTTATAATAAATCTGACAGTTTAACAGGCCTTGTTTGGAAGATGGCCTGCACTGATAAGAGATAAAATGCACGTTATCTTCTTCTACATTAGCTCTGGATGATTAACTGGATTCACTGATGCTGAGGATCAGTGCTGGAAGGTTTACTCTATATGCCGTGTTTCTTGATGGCATCTGAGGAGTGGAGGAGACTCCACAAATTCTGGCAATTGATTTGTGCTGCCGTTTTTTTCCCTCTGTCTCCTCCTTCATGAGGCCTCTATTTTACTTTTTTTCCTCCCTTGTGTTTTATTTTTGGGTTTACATTGTTTTATTTTTTCCCTTGAAAGATGAATGTCTTGTAAAAATATCATGTTTACTATTGCTTTATAATTAGGCTAAAAAATCTCTCTGTATATTCGAACTTAGAGGAGTTTCTGGTAGGGGAGGATGTGAAGGAGGATGTGCTGGCACAATGAGAGCAGAAATGATTGTTTTGCTACTGATAACAAGCAAGAAAGAATTGCAGCCTCTTTCCAGCTCTGTCTTTTCAACCTCCCAACATCTGGTAGAAACTAGAAAGGTCCCAGTGGCTGTAATTGCTAGCGTATACTGTCCAAAAGTTTATTCAAATAATTTTCTGATTTTGTGATTTACATTTAACGGTTGAAAAAATTAGACTGAAATGTACGTGAATTTTTGAAGCTCAGGCATCAGTGTTGATCATCAGTCAGCAGTAGAAGTTAAGCTCCTATTTAGTTATTCTTGGAGGTTTTTTTATAGGGCAAGTGGAAAAAAATCTATTTTGAAATGAAAAATCTGCTACCGACACTGCAGGCAAACCACTAATCCCATAGTGGGATATTATGTTTCTGTTTTGGAGTATACTACAACTCCCGAACAAATTACACAATAAAAAAGGGAGTGCCTGATCTTGCAAGATTGTCCATTCTGCAAGACATTTATTCTAATTCATGTTTGTAAGATGTTTTCTTGCAAATAAATATGTTTTTGTTTATTATCTGGCATATCATAATGCCATTATTTCATTAACAAAAATATTTCTTTCTTCACAATTCAGTAATTACTGCCATCCTTGTTTTTATTAATTCCCAGTTTGGTTAGTCCTTTTTCTGTTCCATGTCAAACTAAGTAAGCCTTATCCACTTGTTTTTGATTTGGTTGCAGATTTTTGCTTCAGAAGACCTGTGGTGGAGCAGATACTGCATTTTCGTTGCTTCTAAAGTACTAGATGAACAGAACTGTCCAATTTCTTTATCTTTCTTCTTTCTAGAAAATCCTACAGAGAGGTATAAAAGGATCAGAGGAGCAGGATGAATGCTACTTTCTAACTTGAGGTAGTTCCCTTGAGGGGGTGGTTTATCGGAGTAAAAATTTGAGCCTCTGATTTGTCAATCTGCTCTCAGTGGCATCAGTTTTGTCGCTTTTTCTGGAAAAGTTTAGGGTATGCAAATTTGAGTTTTATTTTCTGATCTTGGAAGCTATCAGTGTGGTTCAAAAGCCTAAAAACATTTTGAACAACCTAACATCTAAACTTCTGTTATGAATTTTTATATACTGTAAAACTATTAGTAATAATGATTAACCAGGAAAGTTTGAGATGGATGGATTAATTTGTGTAAGGGGAGTTAGGACAGAACCTAAAAAACAATGTAGGTGGCTTAGCTGCTCCTGACCCATAGATGTCTGTATGCTTAGACTCTTAATGTCTAAATTCATGAGGTTCTTCCCTTTTTTACTTGAAAGTTTCCTAGATGCCTGCCATTCTGGTTCTGCATGTGCCCAGAAGTGCTCTGTTCTGAAAAATGTGATTTTAGTTCCTTTCTAATGCTGCACTGAAGTTGTGGAGGTACCCCGACCCTCTGAAGATCTTCATCTAGTAACATGTATAGACCTTGAACATTCTTAATACACCAAGTGAACTGGAAAAAAAAAAACCAAACCCGAAATAGCTGCTTTCTTTTTAAAACACATGAAGAAACTGGGGTGGTGCTCCTCTCTTGGGCTCTTTTAGAGTTTTGCTCAGAAATGGGAGATGCAAGTTTATTACCCTCCTTAGCCTAAGAGATTCAAATCTCAATCCCTTGCTTCTCAAGATAGTATTAAAATTACTTACATGTAAGCTAACCTGGCTCCATTTTAAGATTCCTCCCACACTGTAAAAGTTAGTTGATCTTGCCCTCTTTGCTTCATAAATGTCCAGTTTCAGCAAGAAGGTAGCCTGTGGTTTGGGAGCCTGTGCTGCATGATGAAAAATACAGGCTTGAAACCCCTTTGCAAAGAGGAAACTGAATCTCCATCTCCCAATTTCTGGCTGTTCATTATATAACATTACACAAGAGCAAGGCAGTAGCTTATCAAGCCGTAATTTTTAAAAGGTGATTCCTACTCATTTCTCCTAACTCAGGGGATTTTGGTTTCTGAATCCTAAGAGAACAGCAGAACTTTATACATCCCGCTCAGACCCTAATAAGCCTCAGTGGATAGGTTTCTTGCCCATATCCTTTTGCTTTTAGTACTCTCACTGGAGAGTACTAACCAACTTTCATTCTGGCTTGTGAGATTTTTTTTAGATTGCCTTAGAAGCACCTACCTCTCCACTTTCCTAGCTACCTAATTCTGGATTTTGAGTTCTGCTCTGGGGGACAGGCACCTAAAACACAGCAGTTGTAGAGCCTAACCTATAGATCTTTAAGCCATTGGAGGTGATTTTTTTTAATGTAGGCATGGGGAGAGGAGAAAATAAACGTAGCAGGCAGTAGATTTCCAGAGAAACTTTATGATGAGTAAAAAACCAAGCAACTCATTCTAAGAACAAGCTGATAATGCTGCTGAGAAACAGGTTTAATGGTTTGTAAGTGCAAATAAAATAAAAACTGTTTGTTTAGAACCAATTACTAGCTTTAACATGGAGAGAAGGTCCTAGTTTTAAAATAGTGGTACCGCTTTTATTTTCTTAAATACAGAAAGGTGAAGTTTAGATGTTATTGGTGGGAGGTTAGTTTTAGTGTGTCCTCTGAAGGCTCATATCACAGACGTAGTGGATTTCCTACTGCATAGCACCAGTGTGAATGGAAGAAGAATCAAGCTATGTATTTGTGAGCTACAGATAAAACTTCAGTCCTGCAAAAATAAAGTTCTCTTTAAAGTAAGCTGGAAAGACTAGATGGGCTAACTCTCCAGAATAACTGTTCCTGCTTGCTTTTCTGGAAGGGGGGGGGGGAATGAAGGGGGATGCTTCCTCTCGATGCTTACCTCTGGCTTTAGCTCTTATTGTTTAGGGGGAAAAAACTGTTGAATGTGTGACAGCTATGCTTGAACTGCTGTGCTTGCTTTTCTCTGGAAAAATGCTTAACTGATTTACATTTCTCAGGTGTCATTTGGGAAGTCTGAGAAAAGAAGGGATTCCCCAGCTTAATTTTTCTTCTGAACTGTAGGGCACCGTCTGAGTCTCATTCAGAGTTCACATGATCTCTGGAATGTACTGCTCTCGTCATGATTATTATTTTTTCTCACCCTGGCTGCTGAAAAATTTAGTCATTGAAACAGAGCCTTGAGGGCAGTTCCAACTCTTCGTTGACAGATAGGTGGAATTGCTGTCTCCTCACAACTTCTCTTTAATTATCATCACAATTTTATTAATAGCATATTTCTTCTTCCTTCAATCTTTGCTGCTGTGTACTCCTGAAGTTGCATGTATTCAGGTAAATAGCTAACTTTTCATCAGGTAGATAAATGTGTATTTCTGCTTTTGTATTTAAATAAAATAAGGACTTACTGTGAATGCTTACCAGGGCAAGAAATGAATTGAGATATGTAGTTGTTAAGGAATAGTCAGTGTCACAGACCTCACTGGGGGCTGCAGGAGGTGTTTCGTACTGCGCAGCAAAGTCAGTGTTGGTGTGAGGCTGGGAATGCCCTGACTGCAGTCACAGGAAATTCCCCAGGAAACACAGAATTTGTGGGGGTAAATCCTCCCTTGGAGCTGAACAGGGCTGTTCAGCTGCAGAACCAAGAAGTTCTTGCTCTCCTTGAAGTGGGTGGTTCTCAAAGTATCGGCAGTATATATGTGTATGTGTGTATGTGTATATATATATGTGTGTATCTGTATACACATATATATGTGTGTATATATGTGCACACACACACACACATGCACACACATATACATGTACAACACAAAAGAGAAGAAGATAGCCCAAATATTTTTCAGATAGGCTCCAGCACCATTCATGTCGAAGACCTTTTGAATCCCCAAAGGAATGGAAAAGAAACCCCCAGTCTTTCTGCTCAGTGTGTTCCTTGGGACACCAGTTTGACAGATCTTTCGGAAATGGATCGGAACAACCCGTAGGTTCATTTTCCTCCCGCTATTTGTCAAAAGCGTACACTGACTGCATCTTAGTTGCAGGAGTTTAGAGTTCTAGAAACCTGGTGTTCTGCAACCTTGCAAGTTCTTCTTCTTCTGGCCACCTGCCCTGTATAAGAGCAATAACTAACAGAAGGGCTTTCAAAACAGGGAGTAAAACTCTCTGGCAGGAAGTTCAAGTTTGCCTTCCTCGTTCGAACTGGGTGGCAGAGTGATACACACATGCGGAGCACCCACCTGGCCACTGCCTCTCAGAGCTCTAAAGGTGCTGAATTACCTTCCCGCCGCCCGCTTACGGCAGGCAATAGCACCAGCTGTCAGTCTGCATGAAACTCAGGAGAACTCGTTATCTACGACTTAGTGTGCCCGTCCTGTTACCCACACAAAGTCTGGCTGATGCACAGTATCAAAAAGGAAGCAAAGAGGAGGAGGGGAGCGTGGTTTTAACCCCCCTGCGTTCCCTCGCTGAGTTTGGGGCCAGGATGCTGGGCCGGCAGCGGGAAGGGACGCGGCGGCTCGGCAGAGGAGGAGGTGGCCCCACTTGTTTTGGTTCCTGACCGAGGATTTCCAGTCGGTGCCAGTGTAAAGTGACCCTGGAATTACAGCYTCAGGCACCCATTTTAGCAGGGTGTGAATCACCTCCTGGAGATGCCAGGCCACTTCATTACGGTCCACAGGTTTATTTTCCTGTTATCCCAAGCAATACAGGGCTGTCTGAACTGCCTAGAGACGTCTCCCTGCCGTCATGCTTAGAGAGCTAGCAGTGCCTAGGCAGGCGGTGAGCCAGGACTACCTTGTATTACATGAGCTTCTTCATTTCCATTATCTCTCTATGCTCGTTTTAACAGTGTTTTCAATCTGTAGAATATTGTTAATTATTGAAGACTCGATATTCTGGGGTAGGGGAGTTTCATGTGTTTGAGAGGTGCTTAGGACAAGCAAAGGCCAGTAGTTGGTCAGGATTTGCATGTGCTGTTTATGGCAAGGATTATAATAAGCTCGTGTTGTTTTAACACATGATAGCTTGACATGTTATTTTCCTTATGAGGTAGATTAAACGTACAAAATATTTATCAGTTCCTCAGTGATACCTAGTGCTGACAGATGTTCTGTTTCTACTATATTGCATGTGTACTTGTGCAAACATTATGTTTTGATTTTTAACTAAAGCTGTATGTGCTACCTTTTTATGTAGCTGCGATACATGTTTCATTTCATATTTTTCAATTCTGTGGTGTTTTTCTTGTTGTGTGACATTATGGATTTTCCTTTGTCTCTCCTCATTCAACCTTGCCAAATTGCCATGAAAATTCAGCAGCCCAGGCACAAAATGTTCTTATCTGTTCTTACATAACTGGTAACAATGAAAGAGATGGTAATGCTTTATTTGCCCACCACAGATTTTGTTCTGAAGGAGTTTTGTATGTAATTTTTTAGGGTAATAAATACAGTATTTTTATTGGTACCTTTCAAACAAATTCTATGGCAAATGATAGATTTGCAAAGTAAAAACTGAGCTGAGCATGAAACAAGAGACTTAGAAGTATAAACAGAAGAACTCACGGCTTTTCCACAATAACTCTTTCCCTGTACTTTCTTCTTTTTAGTTGCTGATATGTGTTCAAGATGAGTGGGATGGGAGAAAATTCCTCTGATCCATCCAGGGCAGAGTCAAGAAAGCGCAAGGATCCTGATCAGCTTGGACCCAGGTTAGACCATTTATGTCTGAAGGCGTTGAAAAGAACAAATCACTGCTAATAATTCTTATTCTTCAAATAATTAAGGAGAGATGACTTTCTCTTTCCTTTTACTATGTGTGGCAAAAGTAGGCTGTGGTCCTTTAACGCATGCTTTCCTGATGTAGCTCATTAATAAAATTCTCTGTGGTTTCCTGCTTTCTTTCCTCGTTTAAAAGCTTCTTCTGAAAGCCTGTTATGGTTTTAAAGGCAAACAAACCAATCCTTTCCTTCAGCAAACATAACCATACCTGCATGTATTGCAAGCTCAGAATATCCAGGAATCAAACTCTACAGCTCCTTCAAAGATTTCTTCTCAGTTACAGACTGCCATTACTGTTTGTCTCATCTAGTGAGGGGATACACTTGTTAGATGAGAGGGATTTTGTGGGTTAAGAAATTGGGTATCCCCCAAAAGCTGTAAAAACAATGTAGGAGATAGCATTTTTAGACAGAATTCCATTATTTCACAGTAGGGACCCCACATTTATATGAAAACCTGCACAATTACTTCAAGAATGTTTGATTTATACAGTTTTTAATGAAGATGTAGAAAAAATGTTAAATATGCACATATTTTTCATAATTGTTAGAAAATGACTAACTTTATGTTCTAGCTAGGGGGAGTGAGTACTAAACTACACTGGTTCATCAGTTCTGTGTTGTAGTTGCTGTTCTTTTGAACTTCATATCCCAAAACTTTTTTAAAGCAAAACATGACTGCTGGGAAAAAAATAAGCCATGTCTTTTTTAATGCTGCTTTATTTGTTCCAAAAGAAATCTTTCTGCTTGAGAAACTTTTAAGTTACATTTTTATAGTGAGAGAGAGCAGTTCATTTTACTTTCATCAAATTACTCTCAAGCCACTTAAAACCATCTTCGAGCTGTCCAGAAGGCAAACAAACTGACATCAAATACATTTTTAAACTCCTCTTTCAGCCCTAAAAGAAGCACTGAGAAACGTAATCGTGAGCAAGAGAATAAATACATAGAAGAACTTGCAGAGCTGATTTTTGCAAATTTTAATGACATTGACAACTTTAACTTTAAACCTGACAAATGTGCAATCTTGAAAGAAACTGTGAAGCAAATTCGTCAGATAAAAGAACAAGGTAAGAGGACTAATTAATTGGCTTTGAATAGTTTAACTTCTTTGTTTATTTTTATTTTGTTTTTGGCAAACCTGATAGTCTCTTCAGCTTTTCTTCAGCAAACTTCCACATTTTTTTTAATCGTTAATGCAAAACACTGTAATATAATGTGAATGAAGCGTGTTAAGTATCTTTCCAGCATTTTAAAATTCAGAAATTGCTTAGAGAGGAAATAAGTCAGTCTGACTGTGCATCTAATGGAATTGAAATCTGTCGTAATTTTGACAGAATTTAAAGTTGCAGTACAGATAAAAACCCAAAGAACCAAAAAAACCTTCTTATATATGCTTTAATGGATGATGAATCCATTTAAAATAGGAATAATCCAGGAGTGTGGGGTATGAAAGTTTTTTTGTATTCCCCTTTTGCTTTCTTTTGTTCATATGAATAGATATTGTGGACTAAATTATCTGCGTCCCTTAAATCGTGACATCATATCCTGAACTACAATAGATTTGAAACTATTCTAATCTCTAGATAGAGTTCTGTTATAAATGTAAACCAGAGAACGTGACAGTTTTCTTCCTGTTCTTTGTCTAGAAGATTAGTTTTGTATTTCTTTTCTTTTGATATGTTTCCTACTTAAAGAAAAAAATCTTTTAGAAACTTTAAATTTTCGTAAGTGTTTTTTGTGGCATAAGTCAATCTGGACAGGCATGAATAGCACCGCAGGTGTTTGGGAGAGAGATTCAAATTCTTAAAGTATGTGCATATATTTTTTCTTTGAGTTTTGGAGAAGACTAGAATCTCTTCAAAACCTATGGTTAGAGTAATTCCTTCAGTTTTTAAACACTTTCATCAACATCCTTCACTTGTTCAGTATTCTAAGGTTTCTTTGGGAAAATAATGCTTCCTTCTCCATACTGTATGTGTGAATTTATAAAAGTGGAAATCCCAGGTTGTGTGATTTGGATGTAGATTTATTTCTAAAACAAGTAGATAAGAAGACCTGCAGTTCCAGACATGAGGCTATTCAAAGCTAAATGAAAAGTGGGAAGTGTCACATATGTGTCAGCTGCCTCTGAGGTGTTTGTATTTGATTAGTCTTTAGGAATGTTCCTGTTTCCCAATTTGTTCTACTAAGTTGCCATAATTTAAATAATGGACATTCTGGGGAAGTTGCCATGCCTCGTACTAGAAGTGTACCTCTTAACCTGGCACAATATCCATCATCATTTTTGCACCTTCCTGGGTTTGAGATTTAAATTTTTTCCTTCTTTAATTTGTTTTTCTTTTTTTCCCCTTCTTCCTTTTCTCACTGTCAGTTTTGGATTTTTGCTTTGCCCTTCTCAGGAGACGCGTTTTCCTCATCCCAGCTTTAGTCAAATAGGGTTAAGGAAGAAGCTATTCCTAATGACAGCAAAATCATGTTTTGCCTGAGAAACATGCACGGTGGTAAACCTGTTAGCCCACTTGACAATTCTCTCAACAGCTTTGCTCTAGAAAATTTAGTTCAAAAATTTGGCTCTAACTAATGATAACTGGCAAATCCAGGGTTTTGCTGTTCAAGGCCAGAAGCAATATGAAAAACAGTTTTCCTATTATTGTAAGACAACTTTCCCAGGCTACTTCACACTCATCAGACCAGGTCACATTTAAATTATTTAAGTCGTCACGAACTAACAATAGTACTGGAATTGTACCAAAACCGAATGTGCACTTCATTTTCTAAGCTCATAAAGTTTTATTTTAAACAACTGAAAATACAATTCTAAAGACAGACTAAAATGCTATGCATACTTTTTATTAAAACAAGTAAAAGTAGTTTGCAACCATTGAGCAATAAAAGATACTAAATTACTTTTTATGGTGATTTGTTCCACAAGGTTCTTCACCTGAGAACAACTAGACTGTCTGATAACTGTTTGTGTCTTTACATATAAAACTCATAGCTAGGTACAGACTAGACTTTAATCCTTTCTAAGGGGTACTGCAAAACACTGAGCTCTTCAAGGCACTCATTAACAACATCTTGGGAGCTAGAGACAAAGATTAGAATGCTTGAAATTATTCCTTTAAGCTAATTGATAGTTTGATAACTGCCTTCTACATAGAAGCTACATCTGTTTGCTTTTATAGCAAATTTAAAGGGATTTTTATTTTTATATATAAAATTTTCATTTTAAAAAAAAATTCGAATCACAGCATCTTATGAAATGCAACATTGTTTTTGAACAGACACTTTGTTAACAAATAGGACTTTAATGATCAAACTGCTTGAGCAATACACCTATCCATCTGTTGAGTGCCACAAAAAAACAGTGACCTAATCATGGTAAACATGTTGAAGAGCTAAGGACGATTTTACTGTTGCTGTCTCATACTTGGCAGGTAGTTCATGGCATCACACTGGGAATGCTGAGCTTGTATCATCCATCATTTAAATCTATTAAGTTTACAGTTGTTCTGCATCTTTCTGATTGCTTCTCCACTGCTAAGGAATGAAAATGAAGAAGGAAAGAATACGGCTTGGTCTTCATTTCCCGTGTTAAGCTTGCTGGGCTGGTAGCTGAAAAAAGTAATAGTATTTTTGCTGTAATAATACTACATGATTTAGTATAATATTATGCTGATACATTTGGCATGCAAATATGTATTTGCAATACTATATCTGTTATCTTTACATCATTTCTCACAGAATATACTTAAAAGATTCTTTAGTTGTGGCATGGTAGAGGTTAATTTTATTATATGTGAGTAACTGAATTCATTAAATCAATTAAAGATATTTGGAAGATGTAACCATTGCATGTATCTTTGATCTGGGTTTTGAGATGTTTTTAGTACTTGGGAGTATGAAGATGAGTTTCTTTACAGAAGCTTAATTTTCTTCTGTGGACTTTTACTGTATTATCTGACAGTGATTGGGTAGAGATTTGTGGGTGTCCGGAGGAGATGAAAAATTGTGATTTTGGTGTGAAGATGAAACAGCAGTTGTATTCCTGTAAATCCTAAGTGAGTATTTCTACTGGAGATATGAGACCTGTGTTTCAAGCAGCTTGGAAAAAAACACCTTTCATTCAGTTTTATATTTATGACATGAAAGTGATATATAAAGGTGTTTATATGTTTGTGTTATATGGTCATGAAAGTGTAAGCTCTCCTGCTATTTGCAGCCTATGTTAGATCAATTAAAAGAATAGTAGTCATATATGTTTCAGATGTGTATATGGTGTAGACAGATGTGTACAAGCACATTAAGTTCTGATTTACACATGCTTAATTAAAAAAGTTTGGTTTGGGGAAGTGTAAGGACCACTGGGGATGAATGTTCCTTTATATGCCAGACAACCAAGAAGCAGTAATTTTTTTTGAATATCTTTTTTTTAAGTACAATCAGTAAAATAGTGCCTGATGGATTTAGGATCCTGTATCTCATTTTTGAAAACTTCAGCATTTAAGATTGATTCATTTAAGTTATATAAGCACTTCTGAAAATGATTTTACATATCTCAAGACAACAAATTCCAATAACAAATGAAAGGAATCTGGATTCACTTCTTCCTCTTGCATTAGTTTACAATCAGTTGAACTGTTTCACATCAATCTCATTTGATTTCATATCTATAGTAGGTTTTTTCCTTAAATTGTGTAATCTGTTTGATTCTCTCATCATGTTAGTATTCTCTTTCTCATTATGTTTTTGGTTGCTACATCCTCCTTTGGTTGATATTTTTGCCTTCTTCGCATTAAAAAGGATAGCAAGATTAAACCTTTGCCCTTAGTTTAAAGCTCTTTTTATCCATCAGGCTAACCTCAGTCTCAGCAGGTAAATAGCCCACATTACTATAGGAGAGACTATTCATATATGTTTCACTGCTTGAACATCTCCTGGGCTCAGTCTTTGAAACCTCCTTTTCTTTATTAGCTAGTTGTGCTTTTACCCTCTTCTCTGAGTATCAGGAATATACTGAAAGTGTGTTAGGTACCGTAGGGTACTGGAGATCACTGTAATCTTCCTTATTGGTTTCTCTAGCTAAGCACAGTACCTTTGACCCCTTCAGCGGAAGTGCTGGAGAATGTGTCCTGACGTAAAGTCCAACACATGGATTTCTTTTGCTGCTCCCCTGTGTTCCTTTTAAAATCCAGGTCTGCATCTCTTCTCTTTCTTTTTCCAGCCTGCATGCCTTTCTGTTTTCTGGAGCCTTTTTAGGATGACAACCACCTGTCTTATTTAGATACATGTACAGTGAGATACAACCTACTGTACCAAAGTATCCCCAAATGCACTTTTATATGTCAGTTCCATTTTTCCTCAGTGTCCAGCTTCCGTATGTCACCAGTTGCTGACAAGGTTTTGCATTCTGTATATTAAATTTGCAGTAGTGCAATGAAGGGATATCAGGATGGTGATTATCAGTCTAGCTGTTAATGTACACTTCTGATCTGTCAGATCTTGTTTTCAGCATGGCCTTACAAGGCAGGCCTTGGATAGAGTGAATCACCATGTGAAAGCTAAGCAATGTTGGGAGAAAGAGAAGTCGTTGATGAAAAGAGACCTGCAAGAGCTTTTGGACCTCTATGAATTAAGAAAAAGAAGCCTTGTTATTAATCATATATATCTTCTTTTCTGGTTTCACATTGATACTAAAAACAGTTTTTGCTTCCTGATAGCAGTACTACTTTGTAACCACATGTTCACTCCAGCAGATATTCTGTTGTTACCTCCAGCACCAGTACGCAAGGAAAATCACTTGCTAAAGGAAAATAACGTGGTCTTAAAGCTGTAATGAGATGCTAGTTTGGCTGCTGCTACTTTTAATTTATCAGATCTGAATTCAGATTCATATTTCACAAGGTATTTAAGCAGCTGCCTAACTTTAAGCACATGAGTAATCCCTGTTAAGTCAGTGGAACTACTTACAGGTTTAAAGTTATGTGCATAAATGTCTTACCAAATCAGGGTATTAATAAGAGAGCCTATGCAGACATGTTTTTCATTTGTTGTTTTTGCTTTGCAAATATTTCTGTTGGTTAATTTTACATACTATACGTTATTGTAAGTAGATTGGGGGGTCAAGAGATTTAAAATTGGTGCCATCGTCTACATTAATTTGTCGTTTGTTGAATCTTTTCTGAAGGAATTCTGCATGGCTATTATAACTTATAGGTGCTGTACAGGCTGATAGGATTTTAAGACTGAATTAAGTGTCAGAGGAATTTGTGCTGTGAAGTTAAGCAATTAATTCATAACATTTACAAAAAATCTATTACTGAATTTGCTGTGCTGTCTCCTCTACCTACAGCTGAGAGTGATGCAATGAAAATGGCTTTGATCTTCCTCTGTACATTGTAAAACTTTTTGGCTAAATATCCAGTTATGTTGACTTTACTACTTCCACGCCTCCAGAGAACTACTGATTCACAGAACAATTTAATCTGTTTTTAGGTACAGGCATACCTCATTTTATTGTGCTTCGCTTTATTGCGCTTTGCAGGTATTATGTTTTTTGCAAATTGAAGGTTTGTGGCAACCCTGTATTGAGCAAGTCTGTTGACACCATTTTTCCAACTGCATGTGCTCACTTCGTGTCTCTGTGTCACATTTTGGTAATTCTCACAATATTTCAAACTCTTTCATTATTATTATATCTGTTATGGTGATCTGTGATCAGTGATCTTTGATGTTACTATTGTAATTGTTTTGGGGTGCCACAAACCACACCCATATAAGACGGCAAACTTAATCAATAAATGTTGTGTATGTTGCGACTGCTCCACCGACCGGCCGTTTCCCTGTCTCTCTCCCTCTCCTCGGGCCTCCCTATCCCCTGAGACACAACAATATTGAAATCAGGGCAATTAATAACCTACAATGGCCTCTAAGTGTTCAAGTGAAAGGAAGAGTCGCACGTCTCTCACTTGAAAGCAAAAGCTAGAAATGATGAAGCTTAGTGAGGAAGGTGTGTTGAAAGCCGAGAGAGGCCGAAAGCTAGGCCTCTTGTGCCAAACAGTTAGCAAGTTGTGAAGGCAAAGGAAAAGGTCTTGAAGGAAATTCAAAATGCTACTCCAGTGAACACATGAATGATAAGAAAGCGAAACAGCCTTATTGCCGACATGGAGAAAGTTTTAGTGGTCTGGTTAAAAGATCAAACCAGCCATAACATTCCCTTAAACCAAAGCCTCATCCAGAGCAAGGCCCGAACTCTCTTCAATTCTGTGAAGGCTGAGAGAGGTGAGGAAGCTGCAGAAGAAAAGTTTGAAGCTAGCAGRGGTTGGTTCATGAGGTTTAAGGAAAGAAGCCATGTCCATAACATAGAAGTRCAAGGTGAAGCAGCAAGTGCTGATGTAGAAGCTGCAGCAAGTTATCCAGAAGATCTAGCTAAGAGAATTGATGAAGGTGGCTACACTAAACAACAGATTTTCAATGTAGACGAAACAGCCTTCTGTTGGAAGAAGATGCCATCCAGGACTTTCATAGCTGGAGAGGAGAAGTCAATGCCTGGCTTCAAAGCTTCAAATGACAGGCTGACTCTCTTGTTGGGGGCTAATGCAGCTGGTGACTTGAAGTTGAAGCCAATGCTCATTTCCCATTCCAAAAATCCCAGGGCACTTAAGAATTATGCTCAATCTACTCTGCCTGTGCTCTATAAAGGGAACAGCAAAGCCTGGATGACAGCACATCTGTTTACAACATGGTTTCCTGAATATTTCAAGCCCACTGTTGAGACCTACTGCTTGGAAAAAAAGATTCCTTTCAAAATATCACTGCTCATTGACAAGGCACCTGGTCACCCAAGAGCTCTGACGGAGGTGTACAACGAGATTAATGTTGTTTTCATGCCTGCTAACACAACATCCCTTCTGCAGCCCATGGATCAAGGAGTGATTTCGACTTTCAAGTCTTATTATTTAAGAAATACTTTTCGTAAGGCTATAGCTGCCATAGACAGTGATTCCTCTGATGGATCTGGGCAAAGTAAATTGAAAACCTTCTGGAAAGGATTCACCATTCTAGATGCCACAAGAACATTCGTGATTCATGGGAGGAGGTCAAAATATCAACATTAACAGGAGTTTGGAGGAAGTTGATTCCAACCCTCATGGATGACTTTGAGGGTTTCAGGACTTCAGTGGAGGAAGTAACTGCAGATGTGGTGGAAATAGCAAGAGAACTAGAATTAGAAGTGGAGCCTGAAGATGTGACTGAATTACTGCAATCTCATGATAAAACTTGAACGGATGAGGAGTTGCTTCTTATGGATGAGCAAAGAAAGTGGTTTCTTGAGATGGAATCTACTCCTGGTGAAGATGCTGGGAACATTGTTGACATGACAACAAAGGATTTAGAATATCACATAAACTTAGCTGATCAAGCAGCGGCAGGGTTTGAGAGGACTGACTCCAATTTTGAAAGAAGTTCTATTGTGGGTAAAACGCTATCAAACAGCATCGCATGCTCCAGAGAAATCCTTCGTGAAAGGAAGAGTCAATTGATGTGGCAAAATTCATTGCTGTCTTATTTTAAGAAATTGCCACAGCCACCCCAGCCTTCAGCAACCATCACCCTGATCAGTCAGCAGCCATTAGCATCGAGGCAAGACCCTCCATCAGCAAAAAGATTATGACTTGCTGAAGGCTCAGATGATGGTTAGCATTTTTTAGCAATAAAGCATTTTTTAATTAAGGTATGTACGTTGTTTTTTTAGACATAATGCTATTGCGCACTTAATAGACTACAGTATAGTGTAAACATAACTTTTATATGCACTGGGAAACCGAAAAATTTGTGTGACTCGCTTTATTGTGATATCTGCTTTATTGCGGTGGTCTGGAACGGAGCCCGCGATATCTCCGAGGTATGCCTGTAATGCAAAACGTCAGTTCCTTTTCTGCCTCTGATGAAAAGTAGTCATTAGACAGCAAACTCACCGAGTGTGAAATTTCATAGCTTTTGCTTGTTTTACTGGGGTTGCGTATCGTGCAGACTAGTGGGCTTAGGCCTTGTCTACATACAAGTTAAGATGCTTCAACTATACTAATAGTTTTCTGTGGAAGCAGTATTAATATGGTACCAGTATGATTTATGAGAAGAGCAGCTGAAGGCATCTTTAATAGCAGTGTCTTCCCAATTTTCATTGAAGTTTGAGGTTTCAGGAAAACACACCAAAATAAACCTCAAGCTATAATGAAAATTGGGAAGGCAGTGTAAAATCTATGCAAGTAACAGGATTTAGTGAATTGTTGAGTAGTTTTTTTCTCCTTAATCACAGTTAAAATCGTATCTGCTGTTTTAGAATAGATATAGCCTTGTTCCCAAAAGTTAATGAAACTGTTTACTCATCATCTGATAAGGAGATTTAAGTCAATCTTGTTTTTATTTATTTTTACTAAGAACAATAACAGAATGGACATAAAGATGTTGATGCAGAGGCTGCAGACTACTTCTAATCTGCTGGAAACCAGGCCGCTGGTGAAAGCGGTGGCTCAGCTCTTCTCTCCCCTCCACCCTTGTCCTGGCCATGAATTCCTGTTCCCTCCTGTAGGCTGGCACTCACATTCATGGGCTTGCGTGGGGCATTTGATCAGGGGTTTTGGTTTGGCTGGTCCAGGGAAGGAGGAGAGGCTTGATGCGGCCGTGGTGGGGCTGAGAGCCAGCCGTGACTGATGCACAGTTCAACCTGTGTGGTTGCCCCAGTCAGGTCAGGCATCACCGGTGGGCGGTAACAACAAAACTTGTCCTCTCACCACCTTTCAACTTGCAGTGAAGGATGACTTCAGTTCTAGTGATAATTTTCTTGAAGTTTTAGACTGGAAAGCTAAAGTTTGTGTCCAAGTTTTGGCTCACAGTTGAAGAGAAACTAAATATGAACTCATAGCTCTTAAGATACTCGTGTTTTCTACAAAGAGTAATTATTGGCAGGTGTTACAGGAAAATTGCTTGTTTGTTTTGCATCCTACTTGCATTTTGCTTTCCTCTGATCTTTTTCTATTTTGTTTTCTTTCATAACTTCTAAGTGACTAAGAGAGAAAATCATTCAAAACTAGTGGAGTATTTTCGAGATAGAAATCTCCCCTCACTTTTTATCCTGCTGTGCTGCGGGTTGTTTATTATATGCTGTGTGGCTGCAAAGATAGTTGTGATCCAAGAGGGCTACATTACCAGTGTTGTAATTTGGGAAATGCTACAAAGGACTAAGGTTGTTCTGCTATATTTAACATGCTTTTGGGGATATGTCTAAAGTGTTGCCTCTTTGATCTTTGTAGGAATATTTTCATAAAAGTTTTTGTTGCTTTAATATCTAACAATCATGAAATGTGTTTTTTTACTTCTGGAAGAGTAGTAAAAATGTACTGGATAAGAAAGATGGAGACATTTCTTCCTGAAGTTTAAGATTTTGGAAGCTGCCCTCTCTTCACTAAGAGTGTATATCTGTCAGGCTGCATTTAAACTGTCATTGAATGTTTTAAAGTTCAAAACTTTACAGTTTTCCTTTTGTAGTTTATCATGTAATTTCTTATAAATAATAGAGTCACTAAATCTCGTAAGAGTGTTTAGCACTTTAAATTTGGAAAAAAGGAAATTATAGAAATTTAGGCTTGCATCCAACCCTCCAAAATAAGAACTAAGCTCCTGAGTCTGGTGTTTTCCACTAGCTGCTGTATCTTCAGAGGTGTCTGGTCAAGGAGAAATAGTAATATTAGGTACTAAGGAAGAATTTGAGTCTTAATGTTTGTATTTGCAGTCTCTGTTATACCTGGAAAGTGTGTAGTGGGAAAGGCACTGACTTTTGAACACCAGGACTTGCTGTGTGCTTCAGAAGAATGTATGCAACGTGCTGGTCTCAGCTGCATGTAAAGCAAATAAATGAAGAAGTAGACTTGATGTTAACTTAACTATCTCTGTGGAGCTTAATTTATAGAATAGCAAATTAGTTTACTGAGAGTAGTGATGATACTTCAGTCAAAATAAGCTAATCTATTATGAGGAACCTGGCTTTTGTTACACAGCTTTTATCTTTTCTTTTTAAAGATTACAGCCTGAAAAATGATCATATATTTACTCACAATAGGGTGCAATGCCTTTTATACCATGTTTGAATCTTGAAAACCTGTGGATTCACAGCACATTAAAGGAGTATTGATCAAAGGTTCCTCTGTGTTCAAACTGGAAGCAAGATAATTACATCTGTTTTAAGTCATACATTTTTTTATTTCTGTAAAAGATTGTGTATATGGACAGCTACACACTTAATTAGAAGTAAGGGTCCATGAACATGAAATGACTGAGGATATGAATTGCAACTGCTTCTTTTAGTTTCAGTTTCTTCTATACAAAGCCATAGTGTGGAACTGAGGGAAAAAATATAAGCTGAAGATTTAGGGATGACGTAGAAAGAGGATCATTTGTTTGCTCTGTTGTGTACAGTTGTTGAGCTTTTAGTGAATGTCCTTAGACAGACGGTTTGACAGCCAAGGCATATATGCCTTCTGTTTCCTTTGATCATTAAAGTGTATTGGCACATCTCTATGTATTTCACAAGACAAAGGTGCTGTAGCAAGTACGCTACAGCACACACATACTCTTGCTTGCCTGTGAAAGCAAACCACTTTTCTCCACAAGTTTGATTTCATTTTCTTGAAAGAATGAAACGAGGTCAGAGCAAATGTCAGTAAGAATATGGAGAGAGAAAAGGGCATAAATAAATTTTAAGTTCTGTTAAATATATCAAAGCGGAAATAATTGTAGCTACTCCATAACTGGAGATGCTCCAGATACTGCTGTGTTACCTAAATAGTATCCAAGTGCCCCTTTGAAAGGAGCCACGGTGTGGTACCTCTGTATATTTAGGTTCTATTCATCTTGAAGCGGAAAGGCATTTCCCTGCAAACCTTGCTTTGGTTACAGACACAAAGCAAAGGGGAACTATGCAGCCTGCCTGCCGCGCAGTATTCCTTAATAGGCAAAAACAGGATACGCTCTAGTAGCTGGGCTCTACAGCCAAAGTCAAATCAGACAGGAGGTGCAAATTATTAGTAAAGAGTTAATTGAAAATTGGAGCAACTTAATTAGGAATTTGGTGGATTCCGTGCCCTATCAGCCCTCCCAGTCAGGTTTGAATGTCTTTCAAAATGTGTGTTGTAATTCAATGGAAATTCTTGGCATGATGTAGCAGTCACTTGATGAAACATTTTGGCTTGCATTACAGCGGAGATCAGACTAGACAATTATAGTGGTTCCTTGTCATCTTAAGATGTGTGAATATGAAAGGAACTAGCCTTTTACGGGTTACTTTTTCTTCTGAGGCACAATTTCCTAGAAAGACTTGGAACAAGCTACAGTTCCCATGATCTTTCTGAGAGATATGTCTTCCTGAGGTAGGTTATTCTATGTCAAATTAGGTCTGGGACTATGTTCAACATTGAAAAGGAAGTGTGTTTATATATAACAATTGATTCACTTGGAAAATGAAAAGAGAGGAGGAAGAGATGTCAAGGTTGTAAATTCTAAATATAGATTGGTAAACTCGGAGGGACCCTCATTCAGATTTTTTGTTGTTGTTGTTTTGGTGTTGGGTAGAAAACATTTAGTGCCAATAGCAGAGTATTTTTCCTGTCTTCCTTCTCTTTTACCAACCCTTTTTCCTCTGCAGTTTGGAGAAAATATTTGAATGTTTCAGTTTATTTTTCTATCTTTAGTTATTTCTTAACATCCTCCTTGATTTTTCTGAAAGCAATGATCCCTGTCAGTAGCTGTCAAAAGTGATATTTCATGTAGAATAGATTTTCTCTTTCTTTGCCTATTTCTCCCTTTTCTCATGAAGGGCTTTATTTTTCAGCCTGTGCTGTTTTCCCTTCACTCCTGTACTTTTTCTTTAATAGTTCTCCTGCATTTTGGTTTTTGCTTCTTCCTCAGTTATTACTCTCTTTTGACTTCAGTGCAGCTTTAGCCATAGTTTTGGGACCAGCATCACCATACTTGTGACAGTTTTATTCATTTATTGTTGTCTCTCTGACACTCTTTTGCTGGAGTCTATTTTTTTCCTGTAGTGCTGCAACAAGAAATCATCAAGTAGTTTTACAGAATGTGATAAAACTTGCTAATAAATTGTTGAGTGTTACAGTGATCAATATAGAGAATTACTGTGATTACTGTTAAGCTTGGAAGTTGAGTCACCATCTGTCTAGCTGCTGGAGATGTTGATTCTTAACTGGACATTATAATACAGCTTGTTGGGCCATTGCAGTTTATGTTGAAAATACAATTAATGTTTGCAGTTGGCAATCTAAAATGTAAAGATGCCCTGTAAGCTTTTTTTCTCGCTTCCTGTATATCAGTGATAGAGGTAGGGAGGCCAGTCCATAAAACCTGTTCTTAAATATAACTGAGGACGGGTATTGGCTTTTCTCAGATTCATTGTGAGTTATGGTATAAGAATACTGTTCTTTCCTTTAGCTTTGCCATGTTTGTGGAAGTTATCATTAGTTCTTTCTTTGAAGCTCAGACAAGGGGACATCCTTTATCTCAACAGCTTTAAACCTTGCCAAAGGTTTTTTTTTTTTTTTTTGGTATAAGGACTTTGGCCCAGATCTACAAAGGGACTTAGAGTTTAGATACGTAGATCAAAAAACAGTATCCTCAGCAACTTTTCACAGAGCTACAGGGATTAAAATATTTGGGCTGAGATGAACCCAGAATCCTGTGTGAAATAACAACTATTGTTTAAAAGGTTGCAGCTGATTGTACCCTGATGGGGTGAAATGAGGGGCTACCCCTGTTCCTGTTTGCAAGCAAATGGGTACATTGCTCATGTCAGAGACGGCCCCGGGTTATGGATTCAGATCCAATCCGTGGGCTTTGCTGCAGACCAGAGTTACGAGCCTTAGTCCCAAAGAGAGGCATGACTGCAGGCAGACCTTACTCTTTAACATTTCCTGGCTCGAGCCACATTTTGTTTGGTGTACTCGATGTTATGAATGCTGAAGTGCGGCACCTCGCTCCCCCCTACCCTGCATAGGGAGCTCAGGGCTGCAGAGGAGGAACAGAGAGGCTACAGAGATCGCTGCGGCAGTGACCACCACCACCACCACCGCACTTCGGTCCCTTCCAAGTGAGCTGCTAGTCACCAGTGATTGAAGGAACTATTCGTTTTTAAGGCAGGTCAAAGTTTCTAGGCAGAAGATGGTTGGTAAAGCTTGCTAAGAAAACATGTGAAGTGCTGCTGTTTGTGTTTCCTTATTTTTCTGTTTATGCTGTGCTTCTGAATTACGCTGCCATGTAAGCCTGGGTACTGATCCCAGAGACTACTTCATCACTCTGAAATGCAGAACGAGAAGCCTTAGCGCCTGCGTGGGTTGTCAGTATGGTTGAGTTGGTTGAAGGGAGCCCTTTTTGACCTGTCGGTTTCATTAGCAGGCATTTCAAAATCTGACTGAATAAATTACTATATGTAAACATTCATGTAGATTAAGAGCAACTTTGTCTGGATGTACATCTTAGCAACAAGATACACCAAATTCTAGAGTAATGAAAAAAGATCCCTTCATTTTAAAGAATATCTTGCACAATGCCACATTAATAGTCAATAACTCCCTCTCAACAGCCATTCTGTATTCCTAAGTACCTGAAGTAATGTGGCCACCATTGAAATATATGAAACAAATCTTACACACAGTTTTGTAGAGGATTTGGATTACAAATTTTCCTTACATAACTCAAATACAAAAGTAAACAGGTTCTTTTAGGAAGCTTTTATTTTTCTTTCTGCTCTCCTTGCAGTAATAGGAACATTTGCGTTTCTAAATTCACTTAACTGTTTGACTGAGGCCTGTGCTGATGGGCAAGACAAACAATGAGAGGGGCCCCAGCTTCTATTTCTGAATCCTGAGCTATCATAGGAAGAAAACTTTACTTGTCCTTAATGATTTAGAGCTTTTTCCTAAAAGATTTATCTACTCTAATCTGGACTATTAGAAGCAGTAGGAGCCCTGTTATCCATGTTAGCATGGACACATTAAATTAAGCTTGTTTCTGTTCTTCCTTAGCTGTCTTCAATTATCTGTTCTCCATTTTGGCCTACACTTTATGGAAACTTTTTTCTCTCACGAACATCCTAGAGGAGCCCGTGATCCATCATATTTCTTGTTGGTGCGCCATATTAGGTTTCTAGAAAACTTTGCAGTCGTCTATGGCAGTTTGTGCTTTGCATGTTGTTGGGAATGATTGGGTATGTCACAAAGATTTATCATCAGCATCCTAAAATAAAGAAGATATTTTGTAATCATGGTGATGTGGCACTTGAAGAAAGGCAGTCATCTGTTTCCTTTTAACAGTTGGTTGAGTACATAAGAGTAAGGCTTCAAGAAAAGGGGTCTGGTTAGATTAATATTTCTTTACAGTATGTTATTTTGGCCTAAGTTTTGGAAACCTATATGTTTAATTAGCTTGGCAACTGTATTTGCAAATTCTAGTCTAAAGAGTGTTAACCCTTGTATCTTTATTTTCAAAATTCTGCCTGTGTTTTTATGCTCCAAAGAACTAACTGGAGAGCTGTTAATGTCTGTGAAAGCAATATATTGTGATGTGTCGCTCCAGTGATTCAACTAAATTATCCAATCTAGCTGTATTTCTTGTCTTTGAAAACATCAGATCAGCCAAAATTTTAAAGAACATGGGGCTTTCTGCATTTAGATATTCGCATTAACACTGTTTTTAGAAATGAATTATCAAAACAAGATGAATTTACTCATCAAGTAAATATCTAACACTTATAAAATTGCATATGCCAAAAAACACAATAAAACTTTCTGTCCTAATTCAGTGCATACCAAAGAAAATAATTACTTTGTTGAACTGAGTGATGCTGAATATTTGTATCTAATATTTTAGTGCTGAGGTCAGTTAGCTTGGTCTTCTCTTTTGAAATTCGACCATATCGATGTAACAGATTTTAAGTTAACAGTGGCGGATGGGTAGCATTTGCTATTATGTACAGGTTTACACAAATATTTTGAAGTCATCTAAATGCCTACAAAAACAAAATTATGTGTGTCTGTTCAACTACATATACATGTTTGAATCTGCTTGTCTGATTCCAGAAAGGATAATCAGTGACTGATTAAGTTGAGGGTATCTTTGTGTAAGGCATTGCTGGCCAACTTACTTGACCTGTAATGTGTGCTCTTTTGTTGCCTAAGTATTGTATCTTAGGCACTTCTAAAATACCCTGAATTAGAGCACAAACACTCAGAGATGTGAGATTATGCCAGTTACTACACTTTCCTAGGAAATGCAAATATAAAAAATAACAGCATTTAGAACAGCATTTTAAGCCAGTGAAAGTTATACATTCTCAGCACCATTCTGGATTATGGCCTTTTGATGGGGAAGTCACCCAGGCAGTCAGCATCTTTGATGATTAATTTATTAATGCTCTTTCTCTAGACAGTCAATACACTCTGTAAAGATAGTGGCATTTTTGGAGAAAAGAGAAAGAATGTAGATTAATACACGCGCACACACATGAATTTTGGTTTGCAAATTAATCACCCTTTCATTTTATTAAAGAGCATACACTGAAAGTGCTCAAACATTTTAATAAACTCAAAACAGTCTAAAAATTCTACAGTAGCAAAACAACATCCTCTTATATCTCTCCACTTCTTCTCAAAACCTAAGGAAAAGATCACTGTTGCAGTGTGTCCAGGCAGTCAACAGATGAAGGTTGTGATGGAAACTTAATTCCAACTTCAAGAGATCTTTATGATAAACAGCTTTCCAGTCACAATGTGCTAGTTTGAAGTCTCTCCACTGTTTAAAATGAGGCATTGGGTGAGAAATAACTTCTGGATCCAGGGTTGTTTTAAGTCTTGGTTTAGATGTCACTTAAATAATGGGGTGCCAGTTGGCCTACTGTCTTTACTGATAAATAACAATATTAGAAGTAATCTCATCAGGGAAATTATTTTGCCTGCTTTGTTGTTTTGCATTGTTCTTGGGTGTTGGGATGGATCAAGTCATTGAGGACTTGGGATCCTGGATAGGTCCCTTTCCAGTGCCAGGAGATGGGCTGTAATTCTGGGGTTTCGCAATCCTAGCAGCATTTAATAGAAACAAGAGACATCGTGAGGTCATGCCAGGTTGGAATAATCCCTGCTGCTGCATTAAATAAATGTGGAAATAGTAGATGAATATTTCTGCAAAGAATGTTATTCCTGTCAATAATTTTGTCACTTTTAGTTGCCACTAAATCCAAGAGTTAGGAATCTTTAGAGAGGCTATTTAAGTGTATTTATAGAGGGCCAGGCTCAGCCTTGACCCAAACAGAGTCTGGTACTAGCAGCGTGGCACCCAACTGGCCAACTGTGCGTTTGGGCACTCACTTCTGCAGGGGAAGGAGGGAGGCAGTTTCGCGATCACCTTTCCTTATTCCTCAGTGAATCACACGCGCCTTTGTATGTACACTTGCGATGAAGTTACACTTGCAAGGTAGTTGCCGGAATCACAGAAAGCATCGTTTTCTTTTTGAAATTAAAAGCTTGGATTCAAGAGATAGACTGCTGCTTTTCAAAATTATGAAAAAAACCCCAGGGATCACAGATGTGATGACACAAAAAAGAGGCAAAATGAGAGTGGGGAGAGAAGAAACCGAGGAAAAGGTGTTAAAATACATACTAATGTATTTAGCAAAAATACATATGGAGATACTGAGCTTTTTCTGTCTGATTGATAGCTAAATTTTGTTCTTAGTAAATTGAATTTCATGATTTTTGTTCTTGACGTCCTTATTCTCTTCCAGTTTAACTGAGCTGGAGGAGATTATTTCCCAGGCAGTGCTTTCAAAAGAAGCTGTACAGGGTGAAAAAAGTGCTGACTTGAACAAAACAGAATGGTGGAGAAATGTCAGAAGAATAGAATTAAGCAAAAGAAGACTATTGTTGATTTTATGTATTATTAATTCAGTTTGTTTCTATTCCAAAGCCCAGGATGGTTTTGTAGTGCTAATTTTACTTCAGGGTTTGTGAAAATTTTAAATATTGGCTGCCGTTACTGAATTTTTTGAGATCAGACATCACCCAAGGCTTGAAAAGCTGCATGAGTGTTTAACTATATTTGGTGTTTTTGTGTGAGTGCAAAGGTTTTTGTAAAGCTAATACCATATTGGTGCTTTTTTACTTTGGAAAGGTGGGGCGGCTCTTTGTGGGATGCTGGAGCAGCTGTGCCACGTTCAAGAATACTGAGAAGAAGGACATGCAGTGCTGGAAAGTGCGATTTCCCATGAGCAAATATAAAGCTTACCGCTTTCAGGTGCTTTTCAGCTTAATCCGCAGCATCCCCTAACTCTTGAAGCGTTGCTGCCTTGGCGACTCCGCGGGCTGGGGTGGGCAGCCCCGGGTGGGAGCCGGGCAGCGCCTCGCGCCCCGGGTGCCAGCTCGCACGGCGTAAACGTGCTGCGAGAAAGTGCAGCTGCGCTTTTTTAATATGCACGGCAGGAGATTTCAGCAGCCTGATGATATATCGTGCATTAATGTTGAAAAGATAAACACATTTGGAGAGCACAGGAAGGCCTTGTGTTTTTATGTTAGCAGAATGCTTCCTAATGAATAAGAACGTGCTGCTGGCTTCGCAGAGCCATATGGCAGCTCTTCTAATTTTAGTTCAGTGCAGATGCATAATTCTCCCTTGTTTTACCTCCTGAAACCTTCCTGAGATGTCGCATAGTTTTTCCTAGAAGACTCAATCTGTAGTTTCTGAGTGAAAAATGTGTTCAAGAGTCTAATGGCTCCCTTGCTCTGTATGATGATATAGCAACCTCACTACATAAGCTCACTGCAACCTCACTTCCCTGAAATATTAGCTGCCTTTATTCATAGGGGTGGGATAAGCTGGTCTTAAAACTGATTAGTGAAATAGTTACTGTTTCTTTGACACTGATCTTTTGAAAAATTAGCTGGTTTCAGAGAAAAAAACCAACTTGTATTGAGGCAGTGGGGACTGGTTAACAAATGTGCGTATGGATATCAGGCTCCAGCTGGGCCATGGCTTCTTGGGCTTTGAATTATGCAACTACAAGACAAAACTTCTTTCCCTGTGGTTAACCAAGCATCAAAATAACTTAGACATTCTTTACTGCTGTGCTTCATCATATGTTGCATTTTCTGTGTTGTGATCCAAAACCACTCACATTACCAAATGCAAGCTTTTTTTTTTTTTTTTTGCTTTTGTTTTTTTATTTACTCAGGTTAATACATTTGAAGGTACTTTCTGTGTGACCCTATTCATGTTAATAGCTTTCTGTCCAGGGCTGCAGTCAACATCATCATTTAGCTAGTCATATGCAAGTGTTATTAAATCTAATATTTAAAAGGATAATGCCAGCTAAAATTTAGCAGTTTGGCTATTAGTCTTTCTATTAAATGTCAACATTAGCTTCTGATATCACATCTGTCCCTGTCTTTGGCTAATTATATACTTTTACTATTTCCTTGTTTGTTTGTTTGTGTTTTACTGTTACACAGTAAGTCAGGAGAGATCAGAAGGACCACACAGGGTAAATTCATTCACATATGTGAACTCAAGACAAAAGTAGTCTTCTAATGCATACAAAAAAAGGAGAAGATGAGTTGTTTTCAGACAGCTGTAAAAGGCAATTGCATGTTTAAACATACAGCATTTACAGTCACTTTCAAGCAATGTTGCTGTTACTGTTATATATAATAAGGATCTTTCTTGAGTCATAGCTCTTTTTTGTGTGCAGAGCTAAGCTTTATAGTATCCCTTATAATAAATGTCTTTGCTATATTTTTGATCTGTGAGGGTATATGATTTTAGATGGGTGTGACATTTCAGTAGTAACTCCAGAAAATTGCAAAGCATATGAATTATATGGGGCATCTGAAAAAACCTGTTTCAAGCAGTATTGGATAATATAGTCGTTTCTCCCATTACCATTTTTTTTCTATTGACCTTTTCCCTCAACAGTTTTTTGATGCAGGTACTGCTCTAATATTTCAACTGCTTTTTCTTTTTGTTCCTCTTCTCCTCCAAAGAATCATACATAAGTGTCCTATGACATATATGTTAATGCAAATCTTCTTTTTTGGAGTATTCTTCATCTTTTCACAGTCCCTAAAGAGGCTAAGGTTTTGTTCTGTATTTTGCAAGCGGAAATCTCATTAATTTGTACTGGATTTTGATTTTGAAAGAAGGATCAAGGAGGGGGATTGTTTCTCTAACCAGTTCCATGAAGGAAGTTGGAGTAAAGCATGGAAAAAGGCAAAGAGAACTGTCAGGATTTCTCAGCTAGTCGTGACTGTACACCTGTTAGGAATTCCTGTTAATCTAATATGATTTCACAGAGGTTTGTCTTCAGAAACTGGAATGAGCTTCAAATAAAACTTGACTTTCCCACTGATGAATTTGGCAGAAAACATTTGTGGGTTTTTTTTTTTCTTACTTCTGCATGTCAATATAGGAAAGTAGATACAGTTTGTGATCACCAGGAAAATGCCCAATTGAAAATATTATTATGTATTTTACTGTATTGCTGTTTATACAATTGTAAACATATCCACAGTTTAAAACATAAATTACACTCATCGCTAAAATGCTACCTATTTGAATGTTTATATTCTTTGTAGTATCTCTCTTAGGAGTACTTCTATTTTATTTAATTTTCTTTTTTTTAGCTCTGGGCTAAACTCTTAATTGAGCAGAGCTAATAATTATTTCATGTGCATGAAGTTTATTCCATTTTAATTTAGATAAAATGTGCTTGATCCCTGGTAGCCATATTCATAAGGATAGGGCCAGATTCTAATTTATGCTCCCTCTCTGTTGAAACACTCAGGGCGGATGGCGAAACTCAACCTCTAGCAGAGAAACCCTTTTACAGAGGTGAAGCTATGGGAAGCCCCTTTCTCCTCCCGTCACTTCCTGAACTGGCATGAGGCTGTATTTCTTTCCATACCAAATCTCCGCTCTGTTTTTCCTGCCTTGCTTGCAAGCTGCCTTGTAACATTTTCCCCGTGTTTCCCATTTGAACAGTGTCATAGCTGTTTTAGGAGGCAGCGCAGCTGGGTGGTGCAAGGTCAGGCAACCAGCTCCTGCTCTCCGCGTTATGTGCCTCCAGTGGAAAAATCTAACGACTGTGGTTAGTCACAGTGTAATACCATCAATTCCCGTGAAACTGGAAAAAAAAAAAAAGACTTATGAGAGGCTTTGCAAGGTTGGGCCTCTGCAGCTGTTTTCTTAACCCCTAACATTCAAAAATCATTAATCTAGTTTAGAAATAAGAAACACTCTGTTCTTTTCGTTTGTGTGTAGGGCCCCCAGTGAACCTAAAAAAGATAGGAGAAGGAAAAAAAGGGAAAGTAAACCTTATGTTTTCGCACCACTACTTAACTCCAGAAGCTGGAACTGTAAGAAAAACACAAAATCCAGACTTGTGATAAAACCATGAGTCTTGTCATCACTAGAATTCATGTGTCAGTTGTTGTTGGTTTTTTTTCCCCAACCTTTCCGCAACAAATTTTTGTTCTCAGTTAGCGCTGAAGAAAAGATTTGCTTTTCAAGACCTTCCCTGTGCCTCTCTGTTAGGCCAACACTGCTGACGGTGCTTGCTCTTACTTTTTCACTGTGTGCTGATAGACTCTTCAAGATGGGCTTTGTAGTTCAGTCAAAAATGGATTATTTGCTGCATAACTGAACATTGCTGGTAGCTGCAGTTTATGTCATGAGCATGAGCAACTTCTGGTCCTACTGTTATGAGGCTGTCTGAGGCCATGGTTTCCTTTACAGTGCTGCTTAAATAAATGCACAGGGAATCATGGCCTGAATATGTAGCCTGTTTTAAGCTCTCTGGCCCCTTACCTTCTTACACAGTTATTTTCCAGACCTAATTACGAAGACCATCCTTTGGGAGCACTTGTGATTTATAATGCTTTTTGCAATGCCTAAACAAATGTCATATGTAGTGTAGTGTATGTTGTCATCATCAGTGACAGAGAGAGGTAGGCAATATTTATCCATGTATAATTTTCATATTTTCTCTGTTTGTTATACTCTTTTCTTAAGCAAGCAGTGTTTTTATTGGTCCCTTAGGGTTGAGCCCTAGAAAGAGGTGGCTAAGGGAAAAGGAAACAGAGACGTCAAATGGTTGTGATGGACAGCTAGTGGTATAAAGGGAGGTGGTTAGGGATCAAAGGGTCAAAACGGAGAAACAGAGAAGTGGGGGGCAAAGCAGCCACTTTCAGAGACTGAGTATAAGGCTTGATAGATCTTCGGTCTGATGTGATATTGCCATTTCTATGTTAATTACCATTATAGCCATTAAAAACTTCCTTCTTTTTCTTTGTATAAAACTTTTCTTCTTGTTGAGCAGTGTATATGTATAGAGATATGTTAATGATGATTTGTTTGAACTTTCTGGTTGTAACAGTCAAAAAAAATCTTCAGCAAGTGTTTGGTACTATGGGAAAAACAATTGGTAAAAGTTGTCTTTGTAAATCCATTATACTAGAAAAATATCATATATTGAATGTGTTTGCACACAGTGTAGAACATAGAACCATTGCTGTACAATATCTACAGTCCCTCCATTTCTAGTATAATCCCATATCCTCTGATACTCAAGATGGTATAAAAGGCTAAAGCAGTGATGGGATGAAAGCAGGAAGATAGTATCCAAAAAGATGTAAACTCTTTTATTGTAACATTTTGCAGTGTGAAAGCAGGGATCACTTTATGGTATCAGGAATAGATGGGAAACAAATAGCATTGCAGACTTTATTAAAAGCTCAACCCTATTTTTAGAACCTTTTAGAATTTTTAGAATATGTTTTCAGTATCATATCGTCGTATGGCACCAACTCTTCTATGTTGTAATATGCAAAGGACTGTTTGATTTTTTTTTTCTTTCTTTCACCTAATCTCTGCGTTTCACAAAAAAAGGCCTACTGCAGTCCCCAGCTCCAGCCAGAATTATTTATTAGTATCCTGGTGAGTTTAAGTGTTAGAGGAAGGGTTTGTATTTATTTCTAGTCTATTTATTTCTAACAGATTATTCTAATCTTAAGTGATTTAAAATTATTCTATTAGTCTGAACAGTTCATCTACAGAATAGCTTTTTTCCATTGTTACTCACAGTGGTGTCATACTGTGTATGCATGTGCCTTAAGAAGCTCAGCAGGATTTTCCTCACACTTTTTTCATGAAAGCGTGAAACCACAGAAATCGAGGATGAGGCAGTCCAAGTGACCAAAGCCTTATTGCCGGCAGCTGATTGCTGATACAAGGACATCCCAGGATCCTGGGAAGCAGTTCCTTTACTTGACTTACAAGCACAGTATGGGCACACTGACCTCATAAACTGCCAAGGAAAGAGTTCAGAGGAACTTTTGTTTCAGTCTTGTACGTCTACAGATGGTGGGAAATACTGTCCATTTGGATACGTTTTAATTTGTCTGACTGATGCTTTAATTTTCACTAAAGGGGATTTTGCAGAGGCCTTTTGGTCCTTCTGTACATGGTAGATTTGGTAATTCCCACGATGAATCATCTTTTGGTTTACTGTTGTAGAAGGCATGCATTCTTGTTGAGTATCATAAGTTCAGTGTGCTTTCGTGTTTATTAAAATAATTTATTGCATAATATTTAAAATAAAAAACTTTAATGATTTTTAAAGTTCTAGATTGCAGTAAAGTCCTTTTACATAAGTGCTTGAAAAATAATAAAAGAATGTTGTTCTGAGAATAAAACTAACAACAAAAAACTACTCTTGTGTTTTATTAACTTAACATGTCAAGTATGTGTTCTGTAAGTATTTTAATTACTTCTCCCTTAAACACCAATATCATTCTCAGAATAGAAAAGTTAATGCAGTTCATTACTTGATATGACATATAAACCCTCTTGGTTTGAATGTTCTAGTATGTGTGAATGTTGCTTACATTTGGAGTTAAGTATGATCTGTGATAGTGTAATATTGTAATATGTGACTTTATACTCCAGGAGCCTTAAATCATTATTTTCTTGCTTGTAATTTTTCAATTAAAGCACTTGAAATTGTATGTATTTTAATAACACTGGTAAATAGGACAGCATGAAGGTTATATGATAGTAAAAATGTGGGCAGAGGCATGGGAACAGAAATGAGACTGCTGTTTCACAGTAATGAAACAGTAGATTGCAGATTTGCATTTTTTCTTCTAAATATAGCGATCATGGAAAAGTTGTGCAGCCATGAGCTTTGCATGCTGTTTTAGATCTGTCTCTTAATACACCTTGATGCTGAGTGTTACTTGCTGCACCTTCATAAGGAGTCCTTGTCTTTGCCAGGTATTATGTTCTGTGATTTAGTAAAATGTCTAGCAGAGAAACAGCTGAAATGATTTAATTTGTGTCATAAAACTTCAGAACTGAAAAACAAATATGCTAGTTATGCTTTTGTTGAATCATTAGGGAAGATTATTTAATCTCATTTTCAGTATTGTTGCACTGTAACTGCTTAACAGCTAGTCACCATACACTGTGGACTCTTAATGTATCATTTAACTGGCACTGCTTTGTCATTTAATACATAGTTCTCTTTATTGCAGAAAAAGCAGCAGCAGCTAATGAAGATGAAGTGCAAAAAGCAGATGTATCATCTACAGGTCAGAGTGTCATTGACAAAGATGCACTTGGACCGATGATGCTTGAGGTGAAGAGCACACATTTCCTTTTTTTTTAAGCCAATTCTGCTCCCCTTAGATGACGAGCAGTGTAATGAAATGAAAAAGTGCAGTTTGAGCTTGCTCTAAAAGAATGGTCAAGAGATAGAAGCCATCCTCGCTGTTTAGGATTATGGCATTTATGAACGGGGAGCATGTTCCTGTTGGGTTCAGTGAGGAAACTCTTCCTAACTTGGGGGTGGGAGGGAGAGAGAATTAGGCTGTTTGATTTTGCAGACAGCTCGAGTGCTTCAGTTGGTAGCAGTCTTTTATAGCTTGGGGAGTGTATGTGCAACTTTTATTCATTCTAAACCATGATGGACTGGAAGACCTGTTGTACCTAAACATTGACTTACAGATACAGTAGTGTGAACATGAATAATAGTTCCTCTAAAATTGCATGTCATTGCTATGCAGTTCTAACAATTTACCATTTTAGCATTTACAGCATGACTCTTTTCCCTCTAGAATATGAAAGTAATCTGGGAGAGCTTTACAAGATATCTGTTTTGGTTAGTTTAGCTAAGATTTCTGCCTGGCTTTTAGCTCTGTTGTTTTGATATGAGAAGAGGCTGCATGGTTGAAGCCTAGCTTCTAAATGTATTAATAATAATGTTGTGTCGGTATATGATCTGGGATCCTAATGTCATATGCTACTGTCCTTTGGCACTACTGCTTTATCTGCTTAAGCTCACTTGCAAAGTGCTGATTCCCGTTCTGTCTGTCAGCTTTATCTGTAAGGAAGAATAAATGTTAATTTAGATAAAATAAAACATAAAACTCTGAATCTAGCTAAAGGAACCAACTTTGGCAGATGTGTAATTATTCTGTCATTTCTGAATGTTGCATTAGCAAGACACATGCTACATCAGTTTTAAGTATTTGCATTATTTTTCATGATTTGTTAGATGAAAACATAGTCTTCTGTACTACGTATGAAGGCTCCAAAACCACAGTACTAAATATTAGGAAGATTAGACAGGTTGGAGTGAAAACATTCTCCTTTGAAAAGCTGGGGTAACAAACAAATTGATTTAATATTTATTATATATGCTCACTGAATGTAGTTTTTGCTATCAAACAAGGTTCAACCTTCCATCTCTTACGCTGCTATGTTAAATTTTATCCTATTAATTTAATTGTAAGGATTTGTTTTAATCATGGGGAAAATAAGATTTTTTCCTAGCTTATCTTACATGATTAGGTATTGCACCAAACATGACATGTAAAATCACCCTTCTGTTATGTTATTCCATTTAATTTATTTTTCCTTTACACTAAAACCATTTCATATTAACAATGAAAAATTGTGGAACTAAATTAATAAACTGTGGTCCTTTTGCAACAAGAAACTGAGAAGGACTGAAAGTTGTTGGATATTTGCTGTGGAAGGACTACAGATACATTTCTTTGTGTCTTTATCTCCTTAAGGAAATTAAGTTACTTCATCTTTACAAACCCCTTTATACACCCTCTTGAAAAACTTACTCTTTCTCCTTTGCCAAATGATAATAAAAATGACAATGCTGATGAACAGTTTACTAGTTGATTTGGTTTAGGAATATAATTGTCTATTTCTATTAAATAATATAACTGAAGAATCCTCAAACTAGTGAGTGTTTCTGGTTGAAGAAAGTGAGTAGAATTCATCATACAGTTGCCTCTGAGGAATATTTTAACATATTTCTTGGTTAATGCAGAAAAGTAGATATGAAGAGAGAGTGAGAAAATAGAGCTGAAACAGCTGAAAGAACACAACTTTATTTTCTGCTCCAAAACATCATCAAAAATATTATCTGTTCTCTTGTTTTCTCTTCCGACATGTCGTCTATTATTTGTTCCCCCATTGTACCCATAGCTCTGAAGGAAAGTGTGCTGGCCTTCATTATTGTTCTAGTCGTTAATTATGGGGATATACAGCTGGGAACAGAATTAAGAAATCAGTGCAAAAGCAGAAGCTTCTAAAAGATTTAATTAGCTTCGTGTATAAACTTGCTCAAAAGCCTACTGCTTGCCTAAAAGATTGATTTATTATGACTTCTGTGTCTTGATTGGAAAGAAATGGGAATATCACATATAAGGCATGTTCCTCTCCCAGTCTTAAAGTAGGCTTGGATGACCACTTCTGCAGACAGCTCAGGAAGTAGCTGCGAGGAGATGGTGTAGAGCACTTCTTTGCCAGAGAAATTGCTGCAGTAGGAAATAGTGGGAAAACTGAAGGAAATTATTGTGGAATGCCAGTAACTCTAATAATCTTCTGCTTGCCATCTCTGCCTTTGAAAGTTTTCTCCTTTGGACTCCAATAAACACTTGCTATGGCTTTCCTTTGAACTGATGTAAGCATGAACTGCTGCCAAAAAGAATGGTTCAGCCAAACATAAACCTTTGTAGCAGCTCTAAAAGCCGTGTGGTTTCATGGTGGGCCAGTTCAGAGAACTAATGTGGCTAAAATCTGACTTTTTTCTTAGTTTTCAGCTCCCTAGTCCAGCTGTTTATATCTGCAGAAATGCTACTGTTAGTACATGGAACTTATCACAGTGTAGGAGAGGACTAACCCAAAGAGGTCACATTTAGATTGGCTTCAAGCAGTGGTGAAGTGCAGTCTAAGGCACTAATCCATAGCAGAGATGCTGATGGGAGATAGTATTAGAGCCTCAATTAATTAAATCTTGTAAATCACTATTAGTTTAAATACTAGCAAATGGGAAAATGTTGTGAAAAGCACATTGAAAGAGGGGAGCTCTCTAAGGAAAATGATTTAATATGAAGAAATATGGCCAGAAGCAAAAAGAAGGCAATGAAAAAAAGTCAGAGATTAGGAACTGTGTCAATGAACAGGAGAAAGAGGACCTAGGTTATCTTAATTTAGAGGCAGTCAGGGAGAACATATACTTGTGCATAAATTTATATATCCTATTATTTTGTAATTTAGAATAGAGCAACCAAAGCATTTGGCAATTGTTAGTGTAATCGCTCTGCTTGCATGTTGTGCTTTCACAGCCCCCTTTCTCCCTTAACAGAATCACAGACTAATTTGGTTTGGAAGGAACCTCTGGAGGTCATCTAGTCCAAGCTGCCACTCAGAGCAGGTCCAGCTAGATGAGGTTGTTCAGGGCCTTGTCCCACTAGGTTTTGAATATCTCCAAGGATGGAAATTTCGCAACCTCTCTGGACAACCTCTTCCCATATTTGACCACCTTCATGGTGAAAAAAATTTTTTTTCTTACAACTACTTGGAATTTCCTGTGTTGCAACTTGTATCTGTTGCCTCTCGTCCTTCCCCTGTGAACCGCTGAACAGAGCCTGGCTCTGGCTTCTCTGTGTCCTTCCTTTAGTAAGTATAGACAGAAATAAGATCTCTCCCTCAGCCTTCTCTTTTGTACTCTCTGGATCTGCTAACTGCTCAGTAGTGTGCATCATTTTTAATACATATCTGTAGCTTGAGTATTTGAGCAATGCCTGTTAAGACCATTGTAAGTGGTACACAAGTGGTACACAAGTTTGTTCTTTCCAAAAAATGCCACATGCCTGTGTACATTTGCTTTATCAGCTCCTCCTTGTTGGGCTGTTCTGAAGTGAGCTGCGTTCAGGTTTCATATGGATCCACTGACGTTTATTCCTCAAAAATCATGGGTTACCAGTTGCTTTTGGTCTGATTTGTTTCTCACTGGAGATGCAATATTGTATGTTCTGGTTTGAAATTGAAATGTGAGCTAGCCACTGTTTTAGTGATTTCCCACCAACCTTTAGAGAAGCGAATAAACTGGGCAAAACTGCAGAAGTCTGTATGGGATGCATTTTTATTTAAATGCTTAAGTTCAAAGCTGTGGTGCCTTAAGTTTAAATCTGTGCCTCTTATCTGCTCATGTAACATAAAGTTAAAGGGTCAGACTCTCAAGTATTTCCAGAATGCACAATCGTGTTTGCATCTTACAGAAAAAAAAAAAAAAAGTATTATACATGAGAACATATTACTGATGTTGAAATTTTTATTTTATCCTGAGCAGGTAGAAGTGATGTAATATTTGACTTAGGTTTCAGATAATGCACAGCAGATATCTTTGAAAGGATCCTTTAGCTAGGCTGTCCCTGTCACAAGTGATAAGGGGGAAAACCAATCAGCATAATTTAAGAAATGTCTTAATTAGAGATTACCTTGCAGAAATTTTAAGTACTTTGGAATACCATGGACCTGAATTGTAAAGGTATAAGATGAACTTCTTGTTCCTATTCTCTGGACCATGTACGGACTGAATTAAACTGATGTCAAATAAAAAACAAAAATAGTCCTGGGAGTAGGGATCCGCTCTGCACCTTGCTGTCCTCCTGCTCACTGTGTGCTCTGATCTGTTCGTCAGCATCAGGCTCCTTTTCCCCTTCTCGCCATTTAATGCCGTGGTTCTCGCATGCCTGGCTGCGTGGGGCCTGCTTAGATGAAGATGCCTTGTAGGGGCACAGAGAGAAAGCATTCCTCTTCCTTTCTTCCAGTGGTTTTTTTTTTTGCTTTGTGTCAGCAAATCTTGTGATTTTTTTTTTCCTGGACTTCAGGATCAGTCCTGTGCTGAATACAGGAGTGAATAGGCTCTAGGTTTAACAGAACTGGGTTCTAGTGTAGGTTTCCTAGTGTAGTGTTTCCAGGCAGACAGGTAGCAATGTGGATTTCATTATTTTGCAAGATGTATATCTTTCCATGATTTTAAAGTGGTTTTGATAAAAGTAATTTTAGATCCTTAATATGAAGTGTTTACTTTGCTATTAAAGACAAGAATATAAGAACTGGGATGGATGCAGAAAGATTCAAATATGTCTTCTGAAGGAAATATTTATTTTATGGATTTTTTTTGTTAATCTGATTGTTTGGTGTTGTGTTTCTCTCTTTCTCTCTCTCTCTTTTTTTTTCTCTCTCTCTCTCTTTTTTTTTCCCCCTCAGGCCCTAGATGGGTTCTTCTTTGTAGTGAACCCGGAAGGTAATGTTATGTTTGTTTCTGAGAATGTGACACAGTACCTAAGGTACAACCAAGAAGAGCTGATGAACACAAGCATATATAGCATCCTGCATGTAGGGGACCACAATGAATTTGTCAAAATCCTGCTGCCAAAATCTTTAGGTATATACATTTTCCTCATATCGTACCATTACTTATTTAACTTTGGTTTCATAAATCGATGTTTAAATAACTTTAGTTTATGCCCGTCCACTAATTACACTTTCGTCTTATGCACTCTGTTTATTTTAAATGTATATTTAGACTGTATGAATGATTATTTTTTTTCCCCAAAGCATCCTTTACTCTTCCGATTTATCTTCTTTGTTTAAAATTAGTCGCAGTCACTCATGCTAACTGATACTTCTAATGGTTCTTTAGAGTGAATCCTTACAAGACGACATTAGCTGTGTGAATTCTCTGTTAGGTCTCTGTCTAGACTAGTTATTCTAAAAAGGTCTCAAGAAGGGGGGGATATTTTATGAAAAATCAGATAACTCCTTATGCTGAAAATTTTGTTTGTTTTTTGTTTTTATTCTCATCAGTATTTACCCTTCTCTTTTAAAAACTCTTTTTTGTTATTTGCAACTCTTTTTGCATTCATACTGATACTGGTTTTAATATCGTAGCTTTTCTGGACCAGGGGTAAAAAAAAAGAGAAAGTGAATACAGTACACTTCTCATTTACTCATACCAATTTAAAAGTATTATGTAATTAACATTAACATTTTATGACTTTACTTATAAAACCCTTAAAGAATAGAAAAATATAACCCCTTTAATGGCTAAAACCATAAATTACTACCTTTATTGCCTTTTATGACTGAAGAAGACAGTGAAGAGTATTTTTAAATAATAACCTGCTATTTCCTTATGTGCTGTTACATTAATTTGCTCTGACTGATGTCCAGTATCTATATTTGTGCATCCCAGGATTTTGTTTCCTTTTTTACTTCTCTTAAGTACTGTGTTAGGGTTTTAGTTTTATCCACCACTGCACCCAGGTTATTCTCATCCCTTCACAGCTTCCCTCTTGTAGCTGAGTATGTACTATAATTTATTTCTGATTGCATTGCTTCCTGTTTCTATACAGTGCATATTACTTCCTTTTCTTTCTGTTTCTAATCTAGACACAAATTTATATATAGTATTACTGTCTCTTTTGTGTTAATCACTTCTAAATGCAGCGGACATAAGTTAATCTGTTCTACCCAGTAGGGGTTTCATTGTAGTCCGTCACTTTTATACACACCAATATTTAGGCTTTCATTCTGCTTTTCTACCACTACCATAATAAGTTGCTTGAAAAGACGTGGTAGCTGAAAAAATTAGACAGCAGTGCTTTTAAATGATAAGATTTTTACAAATTACCTTGTTATGTGCTGGTTTGGGCTGTAATATTAAAAATATAGTGGTGGTGTTAAATGAGCTTGTTTCCCGACCGGTTTGCAACACACCATGATTAATTTCCTGGGGATAAGCAATAGAAATGACTGCTACCGGATTTATCTCACTTATATTCTTTGCCTTGCTCAGTGAATGGGGGACCTTGGTCTGGTGACACTCCTAGGCGTAATAGCCATACCTTTAATTGTCGGATGCTGGTAAAACCTCTTGCTGATTCTGAAGAAGGCCATGATAACCAGGAAGCACATCAGAAATATGAAACTATGCAGTGCTTTGCTGTTTCTCAACCAAATTCCTTCAAGGAGGACGGTGAAGGTAATGAGCACTTTGAATTTATGTTACTACTTTGGCTTTCCATGCTTTCGCAAATAGTTAGTTATGGGACAGCAATTTCAGTGGAGTTGATAGTGATGTGAGGTTGATAAAGTGGCTTCTGAAACTTGAAAAAAAGAAAAATTTTAAGTTTTACCTTTTTCATGTAACTGTGATTTTCTTTCATCTTGGAATATGAGTGTATACACCAGCACACACCCAATTGGTTCAGTTATAGTAGTTTAAGTTGAGGGTAACTCCGTGTACATTAATGAGATACCCTGGTTTTGTACCACTGTAATTATGAAAAGAATGTGGCTGACTGGGAGGAAACTTTCAACTGGCATTTTTTTGAGTTCTCAGAATATGAAGATAGTTGTGGTTTACTGTTTCCTTTACCATTCACTACTTCAGCAGGTAAATTTCCTCAGATTGTATTTTAAGCATTCAGATAAGTAAAATTGGCTTACTATGGAGCTGCTTCCTCAGGGACAGTAAGTATATGTGGCATATTTAAGCAATGTGGCTTAGAAAGTACAAAATGGTAAGTGTTGAAGAACTCTATGCCTGCAGTATATTGTTTTTGATTACTTATTTTCTGGACTGTTGAGCCACAGGTTTATGCATAAACATGTGAAAGCAAATGTTTATATCTACATGTGCCAAAAATTATGGGCCATGGTGGAGTACTTGCATAAGTTTTCCTCCAAAAAAGCAAGCAAAATCACCTCTCCTGTAATGTTCAATGTTGTAGAAAATAATGAAGATCTGAAACCATTCAGTTATATTTATCCTTTCCTTTTATTGGTATGAAATCTATTCTGTTTGATCCAAGAGGAATTGAAGGACTTACACTTTTGAATTCTCTTTGGGGAGGGAAAAAAAAAAGAAATCTTCCTTTTCTATACAAATTACTGAAGTAACATTTTGGTTTAAGATTTGCAGTCTTGCTTGATTTGTGTTGCAAGAAGAGCTCCAATGAAGGAAAGACCACTTCTTCCCTCATCAGAGAGCTTTACTACTCGCCAGGATCTACAAGGTATTGTGAAAGTAGAAGCTTTTTATTTTTTTTCCCGTCAAAGGGGAAATTACTATAACGAATGTTTTATCTAAAATCAGGCAAAATAACTTCACTGGACACAAGTACCATGAGAGCAGCCATGAAACCTGGCTGGGAGGACTTGGTGAGAAGATGCATTCAAAAGTTCCATTCACAGCATGAGGGAGAAATATCTTTTGCCAAGAGACATCATCAGGAAGGTTAGATTTCATATTTTTAGTGCTTTCTATATTTAAACTGTTTGTCATGTATATCTCTTTGTTGTGTTCTCTTTGTGTCATACCTACGTGGAACAACCAAGGGCTACTGAGCTTTCTAAAAATGATTTTTCTAATGCACTGATTGTTCTCTCTAGAGAGGTTTTCCACCATTCTCCCCATTTCCTTCTTAGTCTTCTTGTTATAACTGTGCCATATTGGTGGGTGCCTTAAATCTTCAGATTATTGCAATTATTTGAAAAAAATAGAAAGACCTTCAGTGTTGTCCCGAAAGCCATTCACTAAATGTTATTCTTCAGAATCTCAACTCACATGTTGCAGTTCATTGACCTGTATTCCACTTCTCTTCAAAAATGGGCTTTTCTGTCACATTTGCTGTGCGAAACCCTCAGTGTGACTTACCAAGGATGCAGCGCTCAGGCTGTCTGGAAGCCTACACTGTTGCACTGTATCTAGCTGATCACTGATACAGGATACACCACAAGCACATCTACACAATCAAGATTATGGATGTCAGACTACTGCAGATGGAAAGGTTTCCCATGAGGTTTCTATGGTAAAGACTGTGGATTTTTCTTTTTGTAAGGTCCTGTAATTGCTAATTCTGATAACAGAGATCCAAATTACACAATATGATCAACGCTCTACAATCCTCAGGAAAGTTCTTTCAAAGCCAGTGGGGAATAACTGTGGAACAGTCCATTCCCAGTGCAGGAGCATCATAGATTGGGCTCATGTTTGTAGAACAAGGTTTATAGCTGGCCTATAAGGAATAGTACCATAGTCATTAAACAACTGGCATGCTGTCTTGGAAACTAAATTTTAATTGGAGTCTCCAATGATTCCACCAAATATACAAAATACTTTAATCATCCAGCTTTAGTTAAATGTTTTTTAAGATGTTCTGCTATAATGAAACCTTCATGTTTAACGTTAGGAACTTCGGGGCACAAAAAATGCTGTGATATTGTATATAGCAGCTTTTGGGGTATATACAGTAGGAGAGCTAATAGTTCACAACCTTAGGCTGTGATTTCAGACAGAGTTGAAGAATATACTATGCAATTAAAATTATTATAAGTCTATAGAGAGCATTTTCAGGGTAAGTATTTGTCTGTGCCAAAGGTAATTTAGGAGTTTCTATTATGGCATGCAGCCACTTGTTATTTCTTCCTCTTCAAAGGATTCCTAACCAAATTAGCAGCTCCTCCATTTAGTGTGGGTGTTTGAGTGGGTCCTCTCTAACCAATCTCTGAAATGGTAAAAGTATACATATTTGGGGGGGTTAACTGTATCATTTTGCAGGAAAGGCTTAGGATAGTCAGACAAACTGTAGAATTAGTGTAAATGAAGGGGCTCTTTACTTCTTGTAGAGGTAAAGAGTGTAAGTGATAAGAGGACCAGTGACAAGAACCTCTGGAATTGTTTTGCTGCCAAAGGATCCAACAGTAGAGAGGAGTAATGACTGAAATGTCTCTTTCCCATGCACTGTAGGATGGAGAAGAAGAACAGGGCATATCTTGGCCAGTAGCATCTTTGTGCTTGACTGAAAAATGCTGTGCATTTTTTAACTTACATTAGATTTTTATTATGGTTTGGAAATAGAAGCAAATAAAGTAAAGATCTCCTACATGTAATGCAGCGTCACAGTGGAAAAAATTTTTAGCATTGGCTTCGTAAACAATAAAAAAAGCAAGCCTTTCACATTAATTCTCAATATAAAGTGCAAAATATATGGCAAGTTTTTATTGGCCACAGTCAGAAAAATAGCATTTCCTCAAGAGGAATAAGGAAACATTCTTGTTTGCTTAAAGAATTAGTTTGGAAAATGATTTAAGTAGAGATTTCACTTGTATCCTGTTGGCACTGAGTACTGGAATTTCCTGATGTGGTATATGCTAAAGTTAAGAGCTTTGGACCTTCTGGTGCCCAAAGGTTAAACTGAAACAATGACATACCTAACAGTGAAATTTTGCTTTGTATTGTTTTGCAGTTGTAGGTTTTTGTTTTTCTTTACATTTTTGCTCTGAAAAAGCCCTTCTGGTTGTTTAAATTGTGTTTCCTGTTTTCTCACTGCCTAAATAATACTTTAAAACCTTGCAGAACAATATATAACAGTGGGGGGACAGGGAAGGAAAGCGATCGTAACCAGTACTTGCAAGTCTGAAAAGTCTGTTAGCTCTGTAGAGAACGCTTTTTTAAAAAGCCACTCTTGGAAAACCGTGTCATCTTATTATGACAGGAAAAATTAAAAAACAAGCAATGAAATAAAGAACAGATGATACTATTAATTAAAAAACACAGAACATTTGTTTGTGTGAAAAAATAGGAAATTAAAAGTATTATAGTGCTTTCATTTGTATTTTTCCCCATAAATAACTATATGAACAGGAACCTTCTGAAGTTGACTATTTGCCTCCTGCAATATCTGCAATCCAAATATAATAGCTTCTGGACTAGAAATTGAAAATGATTAGACTTGTTTCATTGATGACAAAGAGTAAACAGTATAAGAAATGTTTGGATTTTTTTTTCCTAATATTATTTTCGGTTTTAATTAAAGAGATGTCACAGGGAGCTACAGGAGCTAGAGAACTGAATTTGGCAAAGTTCAGATTTGCATTGAAGCCTAACAGCTGCAGAATATGTGTAGTGAAATAAACTCGAAACCTGAAGTGTAGTCATATCTAACACTAACACTGGAGAAGGATTAGCACAGACCCAATTTTAGTTTAGGTAATTGTATTTGTAATTTATTTGAGCTACAAACTTTTTGCTTGTTCTTTAAAAAGTAATAATTGCTTATTCCAACTGTTCTTATTTCTATTTTTTCCAATGTAAGAGATTTATGTAATTTTTAAATTAAAGAAGTAGTGAGAGTGACTGTTATAAGATTATTTAAACAGGCAATAAGGAGGAGAAGGTAGAGACTAATGAAAACAGATGATCTAAAAACTGGAGGCATTTATATTAAACATCTAGTTTTAGGTGATACAGATTAAAAAATGTATGAGCAACAAAAGGAGTTAGAGACGTAGCTGAAGAAGAGGAATATGGATGGCGAGAACTTCCTGACCCACTCCTGAAATATTTTGTATTTCACAATATCTGTCCTGTTATTATTGTCCCTTCTTATCATTTTTTCCTCGATCACTCTGCCCTATATGAATTCCTTTATTTTATATGCATCTCATCTATTTATTTTCAAAATTCTTCTTCTAATTTTCTGAAAAATTACACAATGTCTGTGGTATCAGTGTTGATGGATTTAGAACGTCAAACCTTGTGTGTATAAGCTACTTGCATTATAGTTTCTCATTAATTCTGTTATTTTGCTTCCTTGCAGTGCTGAGGCAGGGACTAGCATTCAGTCCTGTTTATCGGTTTTCTTTGTCTGATGGCACTATCGTTTCTGCCCAAACAAAGAGCAAGCTCATCCGTTCTCAGACTACTAGTGAACCTCAACTTGTAATCTCCTTGCATATGCTTCAGAGGTAATCTTTGCTAGTTTATTACACCCACTTTCTGTAGTGATATAGGTAAAATACGAAGTTACCAAAGTAAATAGCTTTTTTTAGACTGATAGACATTCAGCTGACTTAAAACTGATAGCATGAAAATAAAGTAAGTTCTTGAAATCAACACTTACAGCAGGAAAAGACTGGAAGATGATTTCAGTAGTTGCACAAATTGCATGCTGGATTTTCACATGAAGATCTGCCATTAAACCATACAAATTATTCTTTAGCCTCATGTTCTTAATTTCAATATTTTGATTTCCTGTATTTTGCATAGCAGACACAAGAAGCTTTCCAGATGTAACTAAATCTTGAAACCTTTAAAAGATTAAATTCCTGTAGTTCAGAATCAGTCATATGTTGGGCGTGGGTCTTCTTCAAATAATATATTGTGATTATTAGAACTGCATTTTGGAGAAACCACATATTTTAAGATTCTTCATTCTTTGTCTTTTTTGGTGCTTGGAGTAGTGATTTCAGACAACCAATTCTGAGAAATGCCACCATTCTCAGTTACAAAAATAAAAGACACAGGTGATGATCTATTAAAGTCAAGGATGAATAATCACTGACCTAAGAACTTCAAAATAAAATCTGAATTAAGTCACTGCGTGTACTGGTATACTTGTGACAGATTTTGTTTCAGATTTTATTTGCTGATTATGTTACAATGCTGTTTCCTTGTATCCTCAGTACTACTTGTTTGAGAATAAGAAAACAGCTCCAAATGTATTAAAATTGAAACCATTTTACAGAGACTGCAGATTTGGAAAGAGACCTAAACAAAAGCTTTTTATAAATTTAAAGTTTTGTTTGGACGCAGGAATATACTTGATATTTCATGAAGTGATGGCTTTTAAATTTTAAAAAGTACTATTAAGTTAAAAATTCTACTTACAAATATTCTCGCTTTTTTAACAGAACACTGATAATATTGTAATTGTAATAAGGTTTTAAAAATACACCTCTCTTTTTATAGTTAATGTTCACTTTTGCCTTTACACCTAAGCTAACAAACAGAATAACAAGTTTCCTTACTATGTTTCAATTTTTCCACTTCTCGTGCATTAGCAAAATGTGAAGGTTTATCTGCACTTACTCAGTGCAAGTAAGAATGTTTCTAATCTAACTGAAAAACAGAGACTAGAAATGTTCCATTAGTATTTGTTTTTGGAAGTCCAGATTTTATTTGATTTGTCTCAGAAGTTATTTCTTTTTCTTCCTAATCTCTTTGACTGTGTCTTTTTTATAGCTCTTAGCATTTGGGAATATGTTGGATTTTTAGGTATAAGTTTTAGCACAGAAGTAAAAAGAATCTTGCATCCTCACATAAACTAATTGAAGTCTACTGAGGAAAAGGGTAGTACCTTGTAGGCGCCTCACAAAAGTTTTTGCCTTGTATGTCTCCTCTCTGTTTTTTCCCTCTTATAGCCTTCATCTCTAAAATATGAGTTTCAGCTTGTATGCATGCGTTTTTTCTTTCTTCCTTTTTTTTCCCCTAAATGTGTGTGCCATATTAGATTGCTAACACACTGTTCCCATTCTGAAGTAGTATCCAGTAGTTTTCTTGGCTCACGTACTTTTTGGAGTGGTAAGCAATATCGAAATACTTTAGCAGTGCAGAAACGTGACTTTTTAAACTTGCTTTTCACTATGAACTTGGTGGGCAAATAGCCTGCTCCAGACTTGTGTTAGCACTAGCTCGTAGAAATTCAAAACTCCAGAAAACAGCTGTCTACAGCTGTTTTGTAAAATGTGTTTGGTTGGGTCATCTGTTTGAGATGAGATTTCTCTCTCTTAATAGAAGTTACCTCTTGCTATATTGTAGAGAAAAGATAGACTTTATATGCAGAGAGTCTGAAATTATAACCTATCTGCATTTCTAATGAGGTATAATTTTGTTTTTCCTCTATTCCACTAATTTGTTAATGAGCTACTGAAAAACCATACTGTTAATGTGCAGCCATCTTGATAGTTGCGTATCACTTTTGTCAAATTGTCAATTTATTTTTAATTGTAGGTTTGTTGTGTTATTTTAAAGTGAGGTTTGGGGTTTTGCTTCTTTTTTTGAAATGTAATTGCAAGTTGGCCACTGTCATTTTAGCTAATAGGTTGTTTTTCTTCCCCTTACTGCATAGAGAGCAGAATGTCTGTGGAATGAATCAGGATTTGACTGGACAAGGAATGGGAAAGATATTGAACCCAATTAGCTCCAGCAGCCCTGCCCATCAGGCCATGTGCAGCGGGAACCCCGGTCAGGATATGACCATCAGTAGCAATATAAATTTTGCCATAAATGGCCCAAAGGAACAAATGGGCATGCCGGCAGGCAGGTTTGGTGGTGCAGGGGGAATGAACCATGTGTCAAGCATACAAGCATCCACTCCTCAGGGTAGTAACTATGCACTAAAAATGAATAGTCCCTCACAAAGCAGCCCTGGTATGAACCCAGGGCAGCCAAACTCTATGCTTTCCCCAAGGCATCGGGTGAGCCCGGGAGTGGCAGGAAGCCCTCGAATCCCACCCAGTCAGTTTTCCCCTGCAGGAAGCTTGCATTCACCTGTGGGAGTTTGCAGCAGCACAGGAAATAGCCATAATTACACCAACAGCTCCCTGAACGCGCTTCAAGCCCTCAGTGAGGGCCATGGAGTTTCACTCGGATCGTCGTTGGCTTCACCTGACCTAAAAATGGGAAATTTACAAAATTCCCCTGTGAATATGAACCCTCCCCAGCTGAGCAAGATGGGAAGCCTGGACTCTAAAGACTGCTTTGGACTTTATGGGGAGCAATCCGAAGGTGCAACTGGACAAGCAGAGAGCAGCTGCCATTCAGGCGACCAGAAGGATAATACCGATGGCAACTTGCCACCGGTTGTCGGTGGCGAGAGACCTGATGGACAGAATAAACTGCATGACGGAAAAAGCCAGACAAAGCTCTTACAATTGCTGACCACCAAATCGGATCAGATGGAGCCTTCACCATTGTCCAGCACGATGGGAGACGTCAGCAAGGACTCCGCGGGAGGGTTGTCTGGGTCTGGTTCAGCACATGGAACCTCACTCAAGGAGAAGCATAAAATTTTGCACAGACTATTGCAGGACAGTAGTTCTCCTGTAGATCTGGCCAAGCTCACAGCCGAGGCCACGGGCAAAGAACTGAACCAGGAGTCCAGTAGCACAGCTCCTGGTTCAGAGGTGACTGTTAAACAGGAGCCGGCGAGTCCTAAGAAGAATAATAATGCACTACTTCGCTACTTGCTAGATAAAGATGATACTAAAGATATTGGTTTACCAGACATACCCCCAAAACTGGAGCGGTTGGACAGTAAGACAGACCCTTCCGGTAGCACAAAGTTAATAGCTATGAGGACGGAAAAAGAAGAGATAAGCTTTGAGCCTAATGAACAGGTAAGAAATTCTTTGGATTATGGGTAAATTGGATGGTCTAGGCCTACGTTTCTTCCATTTTATTTTTTTCCAGACTTCCTTTAAGAGTAATTCCTTGACACTTCAAGAGGCTGTTGATAAGTAAACCGTTAACTGTCCTCCAAAATCCAGTCTGTACTCAATTTTACAATTTACATTAGTAAGTTATGATCATCACTGTGTCTGACAGAGCAGCCTAGCTGTGTGATTGACAGACTCTGCCAGGAAGGAGATGGGGGACACAGGGACTAAAAGCTAAGGTAACCTTTCCCAGCTGGCAGTCAGGCTAAGCGGAAATACTGGTAATTGTTGGTTAATGCTAATGTATTCACAGCTCTTCCTGTACTATTTTCCATAGGCTGCTCTTGAAATCCTGTGGGCTAGATGGGCTTTTGGCTTAACCCAGCATAACAACTGTACTTCTCCCATGTAAAGCAGGTTCATGCTCAAGGACAGGAACTGTTTGAAAGGGCTGATACAAACTTTATATTACTGATCTTTGTAATATACTTCATCTGCAAATTAAAATCAAGGCAAATAGACTTTTCATGTTTCTGTGCCAATTAAGTTGTGGGTTTGGGTTTTTTTTAACTTAAAAAGTTTTTGTATTCCACCAGTTCCTGTAGATGGTTAATTGTTCAGAGCACTGATCATATCTTTCTGTGTAAGGTTATTTGTGTAGAATTTTAAATTCAGAATTTCTCTGTATTCTGTGCAAGATTGCTTTGCTGTGCAGCCCAACTACTAATAGACCATATGCTGTTAGGAGATGTACTAAAATGTGTTATTTCACTGGCCTCCATGCAGAATTCGCTTCCAAAAAGCATCATATTCATGTCACCCAGAATCATCAGGTTTTCAGGGCTTTGCAAAAAAAAGTGACACAGCAGAAGCAGTTTTCCACTTCAATATTTGTTCTTATTTATAAAATGGGTAATTACAATATCAGTTTTAGCATAAGGCATTTTCTGGGGAGTTTATAACTAGCTGGAGTTAATGATCCTTAGCTTTGTCCTGTGCTATCAGTTCTCCCAGCTGGTCGTTAATCCCTCGACAGTGCCCTGTGCATGAAACCTTAGTTTGTAAATCATGATCAGATGAAACATGGTGTCGATGTACATGACTCTCTTTCACAGCCGTATCCTTCACTTTCAAGTTTAGTGTGTTTTTAATGTGCTGTTTGGGTTTGGACTTGTTCATTTTTGTGAATGTAGTTTATTTTTATTATTGTGTGTGTATATATGTATAGATAAATAATTTTTAATATTTTTATATTGTATTTTGAGGCTGAGGATGGATAGATATTTTCTTAGCCCTAAATCACAGGACTGTTTGTTGTTTTTTTTCTTTTGTTTTGTTTTGTTTGTTTGTTTGTTTTAACATTGCTGTTTCAGCAAGCTCCAGTAGACCAGTTGACGGTTCTTACAACAGTGGTCATAATCACAAAACATAGAGGCCCAATATGATACACTGCATTGTTATAATCCCAGTTATCCAAGCTTTTTCTAAGATTTCTTTACTTCTTTAATTTTAATAGGACCTGACAGCTATTGCCATTATGTAGGAGCAATCGTAATTTTTCCGTCCTTCCTATGCTTTAGGGGGAAACTGAGCCAAAATACACTATTTTCTGCAGAGATTAATCCTCAAGCCTGGGTATTAGTTTAGCTCTGCATACAGCTACTCTGTTGTAGTGCCTTAAATACAACTAGAGAGGAAGTGTTCAGATTCTCAATGAGAACTTAGTACTTTGTTAGGCCAAAAAAACATGGGTATCAAGAAGTTCACAGCTAAGCTGGCAAGAATAAATTATTGTAAAAATAACAAATAAATTCACTTCTTAGTTCAGTTCTTATGCATTGAAGTCAATGGCATTACCTAAAATAACACTGGATTGAAGGCAGAGATCCTTCAGTCCCTAGAATATGATACTACACTAGAACGTAGAATTTGGTAGTCACTAAAAAATGTATGATCATGTAAATAACTGCTTAGATCAAAATTCTGACTTTTAGATGTTTTTCTTCCCAAGAACTAAAGTTTTCAGTTTCATGACCTCTGTGGAGCATACAAGTAATAGCTTAGAAACATCTGTTAAGAACCCATTCACAAAGCGTAGTTTTTGCCCCCCATAAAGTTAGGTATCCAGCCCAAGCTAGTCCTGTAAGCTCCCTTTATGGTTAATGGCAAAAGAGAAAAATAATTCCCCGGGGGGGGGATTTATCTTATCCTAAAGTGTGTTTAAAATAGGTAAGGTAAATTGTTCTCTTAATGTTTTCATTGACTAATGGTAACCTAGACAACTAGTTTAAACTAGCTGCCTTACTTTTTCATGCCTAAAGATAGACAAGTTGAGTCTCACCCTAAATGTAAACATGTAACTATTGACTAAATTTAAAGAAAGAGACTTAGGTTTCTTCAAGTATTGCCAACCTCAAGCATTTGAAAACCAGGCTGCTGGTGTTATGATCTTCATAAAAATGAATAGTGTATTTATTTTTTTTATTTTTAGGCTTCATGTTTTTGAGGTCAAGGGAAGGATGGGGGGGATAGGTTTATGGACTGTAGATGTATTGTGTTTTCTTAAAATTTCAAGACAAAGATTCTCTCTCAAGAGCAACAGGAGCTGGAGCTGAAAGAAGGTCCAGGAGTTGGGAGTGTAAGAAAAACACAGAGTAATGCACAAGTCATGAGAGCAAGAAGGACTGAAGGGGCTTAATGAGGGGTCGGGTAAGGAGAAGTCAGTAGCAGCAGCCGTCCTGTAAGAATAATGACAGTAGGGCTTTTGTTGTTCCTGTTGGTTTTAAATATAATTTTCAAACCTATTTAAAATTCAGCAAAACGTGGAGCTGAATAAACAGGAGAAATCCAACATGGAGAAGGAGAGGAAATGGTGGGGAATATAAAATAATGTAAGCATTTATCTAGCTGAAGGCCAAGACTTCAAACAAATAACCACTTTACCCCAGTTATAAAATCACTGAAAATATTTAGCATCAAAACCTTTGCAGCTTTGGAAGACGGTCTCCCACAGGAAGCGCTCACTGCCTAAATTTAGATCAAAGCTGGAACTATTTCGCACAGGACTAGAGCACAGATTCTTGTTCTAACGTCTTCCATCCTCCTGCGTCCTTCCCACCCCCCCCCTCTTCTTCCTCCGTGGTGTAAAAATTAGCCATGTGCTTGTATTACCTATTTTTCAGGTTTATTTAAAACTTATCCTCCCCGAGGAATGTTGTATTTTTAAGTAGTTAGTCACTGGAGTGTGCAGTTTCTGTGGAAATGCTAGCAGCAAAGCGGCGGTGGAGCAGCCTCTGCCCGCGCAGGGACCATGGTGTCCCAGGGCAGAAGAGCCGTTACGTTTTCTCCTTTTGGTGTGACTTTCTGCACAGGAAACGCTTTGAAGTGTACCACTGCACTAAAAATAGCGGTCTTCTAGGTAGTGTGTCTGAACACACACTTCTACGGAGACCAGCAACCGACAGGAAACCTTGCGCAAATGGGAGAGAACATTTCCAGGGCCTCTCTGCCATTCTCCCTGCCTCGCTCTGAGGGCGACGCTCTTGCCCGAGCTCCGTTGGACTGATGGCAAGCCCAGTTAAGGCAGCTCGGGGGGAAAGGATGGAAAAGAGACCTGCTGGGGAGGCAAAACGAGGCAACAGCGATAGGAGGACTGTTGCTATCAAGCACCAGTTGCTACATCTTCCAGAAAACTGCCTTTTTCTCCTGCTGGCTGCCTAAGACGCAGCACATGCCGTTGCTGGTCTGGAGCAACTGGTATACCAATCAGCCAGTATTCCCCCCAAAATCAAAGCAGAACACAACGAATGCCTGAGCAATCTTTGCCCTTTACCTTAGTGGTAGCAATAATTGTATCTCTTTCATCTATACCATCAGGGACTTATAAGATACTTTGGAAACAGGTTTTATTTGAGGCTGCTGTTCTTTGTCAAATCTGACTGAAATTGGCCAACAGCTTCAAAAGCTTGGGGGAAAGGAGAGTGGAAGTGGAGGGAACATCACTCAGTGAGCAGTGTCATGTATTGCTGTACAAAAGAAAGATTTTGGTTAGCTGTGTTATTTTGCACTGCAAAACTGTTTTGCAAAATTGGATGTGGACTATTATATTCCTCTTACAGATGAAGAAACCAAGATGCATAAATTTGAAGTGGCTTATTCTCTGGGCAAGGACGTGGCATAGTGTGGAATGAAATCCTTATCGCCAAGTGTGGTCTCCTTTTTTTTAGCCAGCGGACAATCAAGTCAGCTTGCCTGTCTGACAGTGACATTGTGCTGCTGCTGTCCCCACTAGTGTGGTACCAGAGATCTTCATGAACGTGTAACAGTCATCCTCTGTGGGAAGTCTTTCAGTGTCTTTCCAATACTAAAGTGGTTTTTTTACATATGCCCCTCATCCTCCAAAAATCATATTCTTCATGTCCAGAATCCACTAAGTTAATGAAGGAGGTTTGCTTCTTCAACTTCTATTAAAACTTGAGAGTGGGGATTCCATTTTCTGAACTGTTTTTAATTAGACTTCTACAAACCTATCTCCAAAAGTTGGTAGTAGATTATCCTTATAATAAAATAGTATTTCCAGCCAAGTGTATGCTTATTGCAGTTGTGGGAGAGAAAAAGCCTATATTGATTCCACTTCTGATTTACTTTTTTCCTCTTTTCTTAATCCTTTAATCTATGGCCAGTTTGGAGCAGGGGATTGGTTTTGCTTACCTTTCTTGGTCAAACATTTGGCCTGTGCTAAGTAGGGTAGTGAAACTAACTTTAAGATTATATAAAGCAGATATAGTTTCAAGGTATTGCCCCACCACAAGACATTCTGATGTAAGAAAAGAGTCCTAGGTGCCTTGTCCGTAGTCACATATGGTTGTAAGGAAACTATACAAAGCAGAAAGAGACTGAACTTCAGAACAGAGTCTCAGTGCAAGCTGTGGGCATTGCCCATGGCAGAAAAGAGAGCTCCAGAGAGTACAGCTTAGCATCTTATCTAGCCCTTTATAATCCAGGGAGAGATTCCTTCAGTGGAAGCTAGACTTTTACATGGCAATATTTGTAAACCAAACTTAATGTTTAGGTGAAATTGCATTTCAGTAGAGCTGAAATAATTTTATAAGTAATTAAGTTTTAATCTATGTTTTTCTCCATAATGGTGATAAGTACTTTAAAAACTAGGTATTTTTTAAAATACAAAAATATTTCTAAACATGATTTATCTAGTGTTTTCTAGGATTTAGCGTCTCAGTCCTATGGAGATTGTTGTAATTGCATTGCTTAAAGACAGTGAAAATATGTGCACAAGAACTTTCTTGTGATACTTAGCGCTTTTATCAGTTTTTTTTTTTTAATTCATGACAAATAATTGTATTACAGGGAGTTTAGGGTGTGCCTTCTATTTACATAAAGTTCAATTTAGGCCATTAACAAAATACATACAGAATATAAATAAAAGAAAAATCCCATGAAACTAACCAGTAAATATTTTAATGCTAGCTTCTGCACATACGGTGCCATTTGAGGCTGGGTCTGGAAAGACTTAGGCTACCCTAATAGCTTGATGTTAATTCTAAAACTAAAATTGTCTTGGAACTTCTGCAGCAGTTGAGAGCCCTGATCTCATCAGAAAAATAAAATATTTGATAATGATTATGTTAAAGGAAAAAAGGAGGGTTATATATTTCTGTTATAATACTTCTGGCCTTTCTTTGCCACTTCCTGAGAGGAATTAAAAGCATGGTGGGGAGTGCAGTTCTGTGACACGTTTGGATCAATAAGTTTGTCCTTGTTTTTTTTAATGCCTGACATTTAAACAAAGAATTGCACTAGCCTGAATGTTAAAAAAAGACATAAATTCCCTCACAAAAAAAACAAAGAAAAAACCTTGCAACATGTAAAACTTCCCTTTATTGTTGTCTGAAATATGTTTAACAAAGTCCATGTGTCTTAATTCCCCCAAAGACTATTGAATCATCCTTTTATAATTCATGATACGCAGCATCGTTCTCCTTTACCAGATCGTTCAGACCTCAAAATGCAGCTTCTATAAACATTTCTTGCCTGTCTCTTGGAGTGCCTTTTTGAATCTGCCTATCACCTTTCCCCATAACAGTTTAGGTTGCTTTTAATCCCATTCCAGTTCCTCCTGGCTCAACCTTTTGCGTTGGTGTGCTGTTTGTAAGGGCCTGGAAGGTAACGCGTCCGCGTGGGGATTTGTCAAGAGCAGGTAATGTCAGACCAATCTGTTTTCCTTCTGCAACAGTGTAAACGGGCTTTTTGGCATGAGAGAAGCAGTTTATGTCATGTATCTTGATTTTAGTAAGGCTTTTTGGCACAGTTACTCATGGCATTCTCGTAAGCAGATTAGAGATGGATGGTCAAGATGAAACTGCTCTGAGTAGTTTCAGGAAGCTGCTTGGAAATGCTTACACACCAAGTACTTGTTTAAGGATTCACTGTCAAAACGGGGGGTACTGCAGGAGTTTGTGCAGGGTCTGGAGCTATTCATTATCCTAATTAATGACCTGATGATAGAGTATACTGGGTAAAGCTACATGTGACACTTGAATATACACAAATACACTGGGGGACAGAATTCAAATTCAGTGGCGGCTAGGACATATGGAGTAAAAATCTTAGAATATTCAGGATGAACAAATACTGTTTGCTAAAATTAGTCAGGAATAATAAACTGCACAAATTAAAAAAAAAAAAGAGTGGAACAATTGGCTATATCACAGTTTTTCAGAATTGTGTCTAGGGGTGGTCGTGACAAGACGAATGAGAGTTGGCGATGTCACGTAGTGAAAAAAATTACCAGCTATTCTGGAATATACCATCGAATGTGTAGAGTGAACTCTCTGCTTTACTCAGCCCTTGCTGAGTTCTTCAGCTGGGGTACTGACCTGGGCACTGCACTTCAACAAAAACGTGGATCAGCTCAGGACAGCACATAGGGGCATCAAGAATAATAGGAGGTCTGGAAAACAGGCTCTGTGCTAAAGCTTGAATGAGTTGAGATTGTTTAATCTCAGCCTAAAAACCAGAGAGGCACATACCAGGCTTCAAATAAATAAAAAGTTAGAAAAAGGGGAACACAGTTTGTTCTGATTCAAAATAGGACAGGAAGGAAGGGCCTACATTTCAGTGAGGAAGATTTTGCATCAACATTGAGGAAAAACGTTTTAGTGGTAAGGATGGCAGAGTGCTTGAAACAAATTCCCTGAGGAAGCTGTGGATTTTCTTTCGCTGGAGGTGTTTAAGAAGGTAGGAGCTTCTGTTGGGATTGACATATACTGATTTTGCCTTGAGGGGTTTAGTTTTCTTCTAATCCACTGATTCTGTGATTTCCCATTATTTTGCCAATAACATCAGCCTCCAGATCAACCCACCTGCTGCCTTTGTTTAACAGAGTAAACTCTTCCTTCTTTTGCACCCTATATTCTGATCGGTAAGTCTAGGAGGTCATATGGAAGGAGTAAAGAGTAATACCGTGTTCATCTGCAGTAAGTCATCCAAAAAAGTTATGTAGAGATGTAACCTAGAAGCATTTTAGCTACCTTTGAATAAAATAGCTTAGCTCCCCAGGAGCAGGTTAACTGTGACAGCATGAGTTTAGTACAGACTATCGTACACTGCTTCGTAGCTGAACTGAGAACCTTGGTGGCCAGTTTAAGCCATCTGCACTACGTTGTGATCTGCAGAATAAGCATGCTGCAAATAAGTAAGTAAGTGCATGATGTGGTGGTAGGAAGAAAAAGAAAAGGAAGGATTGTATCTCACGTGTGTGTGTGTTTCTACTGATACTTCTCTGCTCCCTAGCCTTCAGGTATGTTCGCTCACTCTCTGCCTCTCTTCCGTGTTGGTAGAATTCCTAATGAAGGCATTAATTCTGAGTAGATTTGTGTTAGAAATACTGTCATAAAATATTTTCTGTACACCTTAGTGGAAATTGAGACCGTACTGCTTATTTGCTACTACTATCCAAAAGAGTTTTTAGTCTTACATATTGAAAGTTCTAGGAGTGGATAGATGGTAACAATTTCCAAGTTTCAATGAGCAAAAGATTTTAATTCTGAGTGTTTAGAGGCAGAGAAGTTGACAAAATACTAATACTGGTGAAAACTGACATATTCAAGAAAAACATGCCGGTCAATTTTTATGTTACTATGGGATGAACTTAGATTTTTTGCCATCTTTATGTTAAGTTTTTATTGAATTGAGTCTAATTAGATGTCTTCTTTTTTCTTGCTGCAGAGATGTAATTTTCACTGATTTGGATAGTTGTGAGAAAAATTAATTCCTAAATCTACTAACTAATTGACAATTGTTAATTTATAGGACTTTATTGAATTACATATTTCTTTCAGTTAATTTCTGTAGAGTTATTCAGTGTTAAAGTTTTTAATGTAATGAAGAAAATATGTATGGAGAATTGTTTCAGCCATGAAGCAACTTTTCCATCATATGCTTTTAATCAAGTCATAAAGCGACTAGAAATATGATTGTGCTGAAAGGCATATTTGCTATACCTCCATAAATCTCCATCTTCCTCACTGTTGGATGTCTCTTTCTGCCAAATTGTATGTGCTGTCTGTACAGATCGTAGCGTGTGTAGAGAGCATCCTCCCGGTTCCCCTTTGCATGAGGTATGTATGGTGTGGCGCTCTGCACTTCCTGACACTGGGGTGTGAACGGGGTGCCAATGCTGCGGGCAGCGCTAGTTCCCCAAAAGCAGGGTGGCAAAGCCCTGGGAGGCATGCACATGCTCTTCTCTACAACCTAGTAAGCTTCCTGCACCCCAGGCATCTTGGAGGAAACATCTAAAGTCTCTGCAGGCATAGCAGTGGTTCATTACTTCACGCGCTGTAAGAGCAGGACGTTGTCAGCAGATGAGCCACAACATGTGCTCTTTTTTCCTTTGCAGCCAGGCAGCGAGTTGGACAACTTGGAGGAGATCCTGGATGACCTACAGAACAGCCAGTTACCGCAGCTTTTCCCCGATAGCCGAGCAGGCGCGCCAGCGGGTTCGGTTGACAAGCAAGCCATCATCAATGACCTCATGCAGCTCACCAGTGACAGCAGCCCTGGCACGTCTGTGGGCACCCAGAAACCAGCAATGAGGATTTCACAGAGCAGTGAGTTTGCCTTATGCGAGTATCCGAAAAGATTGAGAACCCAAAAAGTCATCGTCATGCCTCTGAGTTGGCCAGGCTAGGAACTAGGCGATTTCCCAGCATTTTCTCATTTTCTGTGATGAGATGGCGCCATCTGCGGTTGTGTTATTTTGAAACACATTTGGAGATTATATATAATTCACTCAGTATGCTGAAGTCGGTGCCCCTTTGAGGGGCCATAAGGGCTACTCTCAAAATAACATCTTTCTGTCAGAAAATATGAAGCCTGCTATGGTTATATATTATGCTAATATTGTGAGGCTTTTCAAATTGTGAATGTGTGCATTTTGTTTTGATGCAGATTCTATTTTTTAACCAGTTCTTTCAATAAAAGGGGAGAGAAAAGCTTTTCAAAGCATGAAAGAAAGTGTTCTTCTAAAACCACAAGATTAATAGAAAGACATATGATTAGAAGGGATGCCTAAATTAATTTTGAAATTGTGGCTTTTAATTGAGTCGCTTTCTAGCTGACAGTTCCTTAACTTTATTAATTAAATTACAAATCAGGAGAGAAATATTGGTCTACCACTATAAAGTAATTGAAAGCAGGACAGGAGAGTTATCAGTGATGAATGTTGAATAAAATAGCGTAAAAGCCACTGCTTGTTTTTTTCCCTAGGCTAGGATGGCAGCATCTGTTACCTCCATAAATGTACACCAGTGTGTTTGTTTTCAAACATAGTATTTAGATAATGCTTTCAATAAACTGTAGTCATTTTGTTGCTATTAAAAGAAACCATTTTTTCAAGAATAACACCATTCCACTTTCAAGTGAACTCAAATTATTACTAGATACATTTAAATAAATATTAATATTTAAATTTATATTAAAAACACCACAGCTCCTTGAACTATAATATATTGAAACAGTGTGAATGTTGCTCAAAGAAAGATGCTTATGTTTAATGTGCTCATTTTTATAAGTATGGGAAAACTAACAGCAGCAGCACAGAAGTCAGAGAAAAGCCTCTATGCATTTGAAATCTTAAGAATATTCCGTCTGAAATGAGGTCTGCTGGTTCCTTCCAGGGTAGCATGGGCTTTTGGCTTTCCCAAGTTAAGCCTTTTCTTTGGCTCATATTTCTTCCTCTTATCTACTTTCTTTTTAAATGAGATGTAATTCCAAAAGTTTCTTACAGGGAAATGTTAACGTTTTCACTGGTAGACAATGAATTTGGATGACTTTGTCTGTCATTAATATTCTTTAGGTATCGTAGAGTAAGATTAATGACAAATGATGAGTCTTTTTTTTGTGTTGCATCGTACTCATTACCACGATGTAAAAAGAAGCTATTTTGCCATCCTGCTTTTGTCAGAGGTCTTGCTGAGCTAAATCTTTCAGTTTTCTTGAGTTGTTCAGTTTATGCATAATATCAAAATGTTTAATGTACAGGACTATCAAATAGTATATTTATTAATTGCTTTTGATTTTATCATATAAATACAGTGTTATTTATTTCTGTGTATCATATTGCAGAAGGAGCTTTGGAAACATTTTCACTTCTTTGTCTTTAACTCCATTTTCAAAGCTACTGGCGGTACAGTATGATTGTAAATGGGAATATCTTGCTGGATAGCAGCAGTTTTGTTTAAAAAAAAAAAAAGGCATCATTTCCTATGTAAATTAGCACCCTAAAACTTTTTTCCCCAGCTCAGTCTCATGTCTGTATCTGATTTCCCTAGAGATTTTCTGCCTTATTTTCAGTATAAGAGCATACAGAAAACAGGTGCAGAGACATCGTGAGTAACTTCTCTTATGCTCCCATAAAAGCAACATAGATTCAGTGTCAAATCATATACAATTCCAAAAGTAATTTTATTTTGATTTTTTTCCAAAGAAATGATCAGCCTTCATTTGTTAAAGTTTTTACATGAAAATGCTTTAAATATTTTTAATCTATTTTTAAAAGTTTTTTAAAGAATTGAAAGCTGCTGGTTTTGTGAGATTCCTAAAGTTTATTGTTTGGGAAGCAGGAAGTCTCCCTTGGTCTCATCCTGACTCTGTGATCTGAGGATCTGAGCACCACCACATCTCATGAACCATGTTGCTATTTTGTGCTGCATTTCCAGCTTTTCTTTTTGTTGGATCAGTGGTTGCTCATAAAGTTACCTGCATTATAACTTCCTCATCTGTGTTATTTTTCAAACTTCTAGAGCAGACTGTCCTGAAATGGTTACTTAAGTTAGGTTTTAACTCTATCCTTAGACTTTATGGTGCCCCTACACTTGGGGAGGTCAGTTTTGTCTCGTAAGTAAGTTTTGCTTGCTTGTTTGAACACATATTGAGCAGAAAATTTTGACCTGATGGTTAGGATGAGGTATATTTGAAGTAATTTATTCCCTATACACACATATAAACAAGTCCACCTGGTAGAGAATAAAAAAATGCAGTAGGTTCCTATAATCTGGTTTCATAAAGTAAGAAGAAAAGTCAGACACCTCTGTAATAAGCTATTTCTGTACTTCTTAACAAGCTCAGTAAACATCATCTGAGTTCTCAAACTCAGAAGTATCAGTACTGTGATCTAAAGTAAGAAAGAAGTTCTTTGACTTCTTCGTAATGCGGTGACTAAAAATGGAGAAGTTGCTTAAAGGATGCCATTAAATCAGAGACTGTCCTAGTGGAAGCTATCAGAAATTATTGCAAATAATAATATTACAAAAATAATTTATGTATTTATATGTATGTTGTTGGTATGATTGAAGATGGAATCGTGTAAGCACATGCTCAGTATTTGGTTCATGTTTGAGAAGTACTTGTGCACATGCACAAGTTTCATGCACTTGGAGATTTCCCAAGGACCAGCTGTCCCCAGCTGCTTGCCAGCCAAGAGTTGAAGTTCACTTTTCTAAGACAACTTGTAGTTTTTGTTGCAGAGGCTGATTTTAAGAGCACAAAACACAAAAGGGCCTCAATAGAAGAAAATATTTCTGTAAATGTGACAATAAACATCAAGTACAGTCCTACTTTCCAGGATGCTGTGGTGTCACAGCTCTGAATCTGGACCCTTTATTCATTGTTGCTGAATCATGAAAGTATTTATTTTGATTAATGACAAGAGATGTAAAAAAATTTAGGAGGGAGATGTAGAAATGGGGCTAAGGGATGCAATACAGCCTCAGTCTGTCCTTAATTTTAGTAACTTCTTCAGGGGCACAGCTTATGTTGGAAAACTTTCAAGACTGTCGGGTAATCCTAACAATCTGCCTCAGGATGACATCTGCGCGCAATTACAGTCCCACTAGGTATAAGATTAGTTGGCGGTAATATGCATATCACATGGTATATTTTGCTGTAGTTGTTCTTCAGTCAGTTAAATTGCATCATTTGAAGTTTTAAAAATATAAATCATATCCGTTTTGATGTCAGAATGTTCCATTTTGAAATGTACATTAAAATGTCTACAGGGATGTTTCTCACACAGATATGGAATAGGCTAATTATGCAGCGTTAAATAACTCAACCGTAGAGCTTGAAGTATATTTGGGTTTTGTTTTGTTTTGTAAAGTTTCCATTCTTCTAACTTTGCTTTTTGTTTGCTCCTCCTGTCTAGCTTTTAATAACCCACGAGCAGGGCAACTGGGCAGGTTATTGCCAAACCAGAATTTACCACTTGACATCACACTGCAGAATCCAACGGGCACAGGAAGTTTCCCACCCATAAGAACCAGTAGCCCATATTCAGTGATACCTCAGCCGGGACTGATGGGCAGGAGCGAGGGGATGATAGGAAATCAAGGAACTTTAGGGAACAATAGCACAGGTAAGAAGTTTTTCCATTCGTTCTCATATATTTGATTAATAGGTTATATCATGCGTAACTTAATCAATGTTAGGGCTATTAAAAGTCCAGGATGTATTTTATACATTTGTGTTTAGCAGGCTGATATGTGTTGGCATATTTGTTTTGAACTTGTTCTATTTCAAAATGCAGATTTTTTAGGCATGCTGTTTGCGCGCTGCTGTTCACTTACCTGAAAACTTGTAGATGAATTCATTGTATTGGCAGCTATAATCTGTTCACATCATTATTCCACATTCACCTGAGTCTTGGATTGGCAAAGTCCTTCCAAAACAAATTTGTGGGCAATGCTGCTGCCCTTACTACGAGTATTCTCTGGAGACCCTGTCGTTGCTTTCACTTATCCTTTATTTATTAGTATTAGTTTTCATTTTAAATAACAAAAATGTGAATCCTTTATGTCATTTTATAAAGTACAAACTTTTTTGGAATCATCAGATGTTGTAATAGTACTACCTCTTTAAACTGTATCGTGGATTATGCCTGGTTTGCAATGCATTGATTTCTTCATGTTGCCTTAATACTGTACAAAGATACCAGAGAGGGTATCATAGGAAAAGTTTGACTGAATGACTTATTTCAACCAGTGTACAGTCTGAGACTGTCCAAGTGTGAAACAACAGCTAAAACCTTTGAATAACTGGGTGTTGTAAGTCCTTTTAACAGGCTATTCACTGTCAAAGTTTTGTATTTAGTTTGCATCAGTATTAAAAAACACATACTGCCAGACACTGAAATATCCTATTTGAGCAGTTTAGAGGTCAACTTGTGGTCTTTCAAGTGTCCTGTTACTTTCATGTTATGTATACATATTAGAGGATGTTATTCATCTTATGCATACAAGTTAGAGTGTATAATGTATATTCCTGCCATTTGGTTTAGTGTGCCACATCTTTCAGCTAAAAGAATATGCACGCAAATAAAACAGAACAAACCTGAGGTTGTATTATTGAAGCAAATTTTGTACGGCGGCTAAAATAATGACCCTCTTTAGAGGATTTTCCTTCTTGGTTATATATCACCAAGTAGTTGGACTGGTGAATAATAAATATTTTTTTTTGGGGGGGGGGGGTAGCATTCATTTAAGTTTGTTGCAAAATACAGCTAGAGACCAGTGGTCCAATCTACAAACAGTGGTTTATCAGGTCCCTTAACTGTACAAAATTGAAATGTTTAAATGCTATGAATAAACAGTTCTGGGGGCTTTTTTTTAAACTGCTGTCAGAGTGTAGTACTCTGTATATTCCAAGTGTAAATAAACTGTATCAGTTGTTTACTGTAGATGTAGGAGGACTTCCCCTAAAATAACAGTAATGAACTTCAGCATCTATCGGAAAGTTCCTGTGAGTAGTTTCCCTGCACTGTCTGTTGGTTCAAGATTATTTGGGTGAGCCGTGAAGCTAAGAGGGCTCTTGATTCTGAATGAAAAGACTTGCCAGAAGATGTGTACAAATGCGAGTTTAAATTTAATCCTCCTAATTTGGAAGTGTGTATAGTGATAGCATGTTGTTACTCAAATCTTCATTCTCACTTAGCACTTGGAAAGTAAAGCCCTGCCACACACATCAGCAAACGTGATTCATTTCCTGAGGAAGGAAGTCAGGGCTATCCACACACCCTCAGCACCTGTTGCCCAGTGCTTGTGGGAACACTTACCCTCAACAGCATTGCAGAAATGATGAAAGGATCTTCCTTATGTAAAATGTATAATAGTCTCCAGCCCCTTGACTAAGCAGCTTAATGCATCATTCTGTAGCTTTGTGCATCTGGACAGGCAGTTGTGACACGATGGATTTTGAGTACAACTGCTGCATTTTTATCTCTAAAAATTCAGCTAATCAGGCAGTTGTAATGCTAAAGTCATTCTGCATCATGTTGCTGCACCTGAGTCTGCCTGGCTTTTGTGCAGGAATGATTGGTGGCAATACCCCTCGGCCTGCCATGACGTCTGGAGACTGGGGAAGCCAGGCTTCTGCTGTGAGGGTGACCTGCACGCCCACGACCAGTGCCCTGAGCAGGCCCATCCAAGGAGGCATGATACGTAACCCCACAGCCAGCATTCCCCTGCGGCCCAGCAGCCAGCCTGGCCCACGGCAGATGCTCCCATCTCAGGTCATGAATATGGGTAAGTCAGCTATGCCACTTTGCATGCGCTGGACTGGAAAAGTTGCAGCACCAAAAGAGAGAGAGAGAGAGAGAGAAAAGGAAAAAAAAAACTCACTTCAATTCTAGATTTGATGAGAAAAGTATTCCAAGAATTAGGTGTTCAACAGGGAAAGTTTCCTGTGTAAGCAGGAATGTGTGTAAATCATTAATTTTTAAAGTGTGTGATGATAGGAACAATGTTCTTTAGCCACATAGTAGCGTGACCTAAGAAAGAGGATATAAAGTTGCTCTTGTTTATTAAAGACTGGGGGGGGGGGGTTAGGAGGCGGAAATACTGTAAGCACTCTCATTGTGCTTGGTCAGTACGTTATATATTGACAACTAGAAGCAAGTATGTTATGGTATTGACTTTATCTATTGTTAATATTTTTATGTTTATCTCCTGCAATAAGTTCTTGTTAGCTTTTGTATCTGTGGTGTCATATCTGCTCTCTTACAGTTTTGATCCATTTTCAGGGTTCTCTTGATATTTGCTCAAAATTTAAAAGCAATTTTTAACAATAATTTCATGATGCTTTTGAAGTGCAACATGAGCAAGTCTTAATGTTTTCATTTGCTTTTACAATACAATAGATAATCCAGTGGAAAGAATTCCCATCCAAATAGATGCTTTTCACAAATTTTATGTGGTTATTTTTCTTGATTAGGACCATCTGAATTGGAGATGAATATAGGAGGACCTCAATATGGCCAACAGCAGGCCCCTCCCAATCAGACTGCACCGTGGCCTGACAGCATCTTGCCTATAGAGCAGGCAACCTTCGGTGGTCAGAACAGGTAAGTGTTGGTGTCATATGGAGAGATCTTACAGCCCCGTGTTTCAAAAGCCTCATGGAAATTAATTCCTATGTGAAATATTCATCAAATTTATATCAATTTTATACTTGTAATATTTTATGCCTATGAAATGTATACATGTTCCAGTAGTACTTATAATTGCTCTCTTTGACAGTTAATGTGTTGGAAGAATTAAAAGTTCTGTATCACAGTAAATGCTGCCACTGCTTCAGATAGTTGTATCATTTTTCACCTCCCAGGCATTAATGTGGGCATGATCCTGGCTCTTTTGCTGTTCTCATTGTTAACAATTATGTCAGAGAAAGTACTTAAGATTAAAAGTGGAAAAATGCTGGAGCCTCTGTAGTTACAACATAGCTGTCTTTCACTGTGGTGGGGTACTGCTTTTAGCAGTGCAGGACATCATTAACTTCTGTTTTGCTTGGGATTTTAATTGACCTAAGTTCTGTAAAAGCCTAGGGAGGAAAAATGAAGTGAAAGGGAGGCTGCCTCTTCCCTGGCATTAAATTTGTTCATTCTCAGATAACCAAAACCACGATTTGATCAGAGCTTATTAATGCATATGTAATATATTAATTTTGGTTATTATTATTATGCCTTTAAGTAATGCTATAACTATGAAAAGCATTTTACAATTGTTAAAAAGATGCGAGTCTTCTTCAGAAAATTTGCAACTATAATTAAAGATTATGGATTATGTAGATGATACAAAAAGAGTCAAAAGGAGAAATGTTGAAATATTCTGAATTTTACTACAAATTGATCTTATAAATTGGGATATTTTTCAATAATGGATGGGAGGTACAATGAGTAGGAAAATAAAGATGAAACAATTGGAAAAAAGTGTGTCTGAGGAAAGATGTATCTTCTGGCTACATTCTCTATTTTTCATAATATTTCCTGGTGCTAATTCTCCTCTTGTTAGGGTGTCTGTATGCTGAAAGCGCTGTTGACATAACTTGAAGTTATTTGACTGAAAAATTACACCTAAAATAAAACATAGGGCCGAGCCATTTGGTCAGCAAACCAGCGGATAATTATTCAGTTTTGTTACCTTTGCATTTCTCAAAATTTGCTGATAGCTGGAGATGGTGAAAAAAATTCTCATTACTTTGCTTTCTGAAGTTAATCGTGTTTTGATCATTTACGCCCAAACGGAGGTGATGAGGTGTTTGGTGCTGTCATTTGTTATTTTATTAATTCCTGATACTTGCATTTTTATAACCTGATTATCATCATGACTCCTCAATCATATAGTCTGTTACACAGCTAAATTGTGAATAAAGCACATAATTGTTTTAGAGAAAAATTAAACATTGTATGTAAAAGAAATTTTTAAAAAAGTACTTGTAATTGTTTAACATACAGAACTTGACATATGGTTTTTACTTTTTTTTACTGTATGTATTCATGCCCATTTACAATTTGGAAGGTTTTTTTTAGTGGCCCCAATGACTACTTTTCCAGGTCATAGTGCCCTTTTTATAAGTCTCCTTCAAAGTCTGCAGTCAATTTGATGGAAAGATCTTTTTTGTTGCTCCTCCCCTGTGAGAGTGGTAGAAATTTTTCTACACATGTGATTGATTCATTTATATTTTTGAAATGTGTGAAAGGTACATCATATATATATTGATTTTTATTCTTTAGTGATGGGGATGTGATTAAAAATGATATGTTTTTGTTAGTTTTCCTGTTTACCGTCCTTTGGTTTTTTAGATGTGTAAGCTGATGATGCAGCTCTTCCCTTCTGAGTAGCTTTGACATAGAGATTAGACTTCCATGGCAACCATATATTTCATTATGGAAACTAACTACACAAACATGGGTTTTTTTGTTTTTCCAAAGAAAGACCTGTAGTAGTGTGCTTAAAGTAGGACTTGTTGTGAACTGCTCAAAATAAAAATACATCCTTTGGCTGCTGCTAAGGTGCTGTTTCAGATTTAGTTTATTTCTCAGTATGCTTTGTCCTTTGGGTTTGGGATAGATCTTCTTCTGCCTTTATAACTGCGAGTGTGCTTTGCCTACAAACTTGGGGGTGAGGTAAGCAGGATCAGTGGAGCCCCCATGCTCCGAGGCACCTCACCAAGTGCATAAACTGGTACCCAAGCGGGCAATTCCATCAGGTGGGTTAAGCTCACAGGGTGCTTTGCTGCAAACAAGAAGGGGAATGTCCTTTTCCTCCAACTCCTTTGTGCATCTGGCCGTCTACTGCTGCTGTTCAGTTTGTGTGAGCTCTGATGATCCTCAGATCCGTCTGTGACCTCTTCCGCTTGCTTAGCATGACAGAAAACTAGATAAGAGTGTCTATGGAAATGAGTTCTTTTATCTACTTATGATAGTATACTTAATCTAACATCTATAATTCAAAGTTAGAGTTAGTTAAAAAAAATTAGTTCTCTCTTTAGACTTTCTTCAGTGTTCAGTGAATATACTCTAGACTGACTCCTGTGCTCCTTTGTTGATCCTGTACTACGAATTCAGCGCTCAGACGTCTCTCCGATACACTCACATACTCATTGAATACGCTATGCTTGTAGAGTCTTGACAGGCACGTTATTCACGCTCTTTCTTTGGGAAACATGACTTGCATTCAGAATAGTTTTCAAAACAAAATTAGCAGCTATTAAAATAATTTCTGTCTCCACTTGTTGGTTCCATCTGAGTACTAATCCTCTGATATTAGTCCTTGCTTTTCAGCAGCTGTTTACCCACGTAATATTCATGTTTTCGCAGGCAACCGTTTGGCAGCTCACCAGATGACCTGTTGTGCAATCATCCTTCATCAGAGTCGCCAAGCGACGAGGGTGCCCTCCTGGATCAGCTTTATATGGCATTAAGGAATTTCGATGGGCTGGAAGAAATTGACAGGGCCCTAGGAATACCCGAGCTGGTTAGCCAGGTATACTGCATGCTGCGCTGCCTATGCAAAAAACTGCTTTTAAAGGATGAGTTGTCAAGATAGAGGTCAAAGTGTGTTACAGAAGGGAGGGAAAGTTTTAAAGTTACTATTATATGTACATTATAAAACCCACTGCAGGCAAGCTAAAGTGAAGTTAAGGAATTATGGTTGGAGTCGGCTTAACAGCTCAGTGTTGACCAAAGAGCTTCCTTCACCCCCAGCCTTGCGCTTTCTTCCTCGTCCGACCACCTTCATCTAGTTCATGTTGTTCTGACCCTGTGATGAGGCAGTCCAGTTCAGACAACTAACCTGACCAAAACCAAACTTCTGCTTGTCTGACGGTCAGAGGAACAACTTGGTGTGTGGGAGAAAGGTAAGATCATGGCCAGCAACAGGGGCAGGAAAGAAGAAAGGAGAATATGAGCACGTAGGAACAGAGGAGCAAGATCAAGACCTTTGTGTTATGGTAACAGCAAGCTTTCGGATGAGCAAAATTGTAACATGTAACTTCACCCTTAGTTTTTTTCTGTAGTTGATTGATGTGAGTTAAGGGATCAGCTTCACCTGAAGCAGCTGATTTCACTCCAAGCACTTAAAACTGTAAGTTTTTTTCTTAAGTTAGGAACATGCTTCCTATGCTTTGAAGCACGGAGTTGTTCTATTATTTTTAATCTGTTATTTTTTCCACAGATATTTTTTATTAGTTTTCAGTTGGTTCTTGTCCATTTCAGTCTTACATGATGCAAAATAAAGTGGTGAAATTAAAAAAAGATTTGATGTTTCTGCTGCATTTCCAAAACAGCCACATTTGCCTCTATAATGGTTTAATATTCTGAGATGAGCATGTCGCCTAGAATATCCATTTCATTACCCAGCATTCATCAGCATCCTGGGAATATCTTCTGAAATAGCTCTGCATTTTAGATACTGCTTCTGTCTCTTCAAGTCTGTGGACTGTCTGTAACTGTGAAATAGGACCAATGAAATCCTGTTTTGTACATAAGAAAAAGACACCCCCACCTACTTGGTACAGTACAGAACATAGTGAAGTGTTACGCTGGAGGTAATTTAGTGGTGAACTTCAATTCTGTGATGTGAAACTTTCATGCAGTAGTGTATGGCTTTTGGAATACCTCCACCAAAATAGCATGTAGACTGTTTTATTTGAAACTAAATGGTAAATATATTTCTATTTAGGTAATATTTCAGTGGAAACTGTCAAAGAATTTCACAGATAAGAGAAATGTCACATTTTAGAACATGGTTTTAAAAGTATTCATCAAGCATTTTATAGGCATTTGAAGTCTTGTTTTCATGAGGGCACTGAAATTCAGATTAACTCAATTCCCAAGGTCAGTGTGGAATAAGCTATACAATTATTCTGGGTAGAGGGCAAGGGAAGTATCTAGAATAGAGTTTAGAACTGTGTTAGCTATTTCAAGCTAACGGGTAATCAGTTTGTGTGAAAACCCCTGAAAGAATTAAGCTCTCTATTCACATTAGCTTCTTTAATAGTTTCAGGCATCTTTATTTCAAGTCACTATTCAGTTTAATAATACTGAAAAAAATCTCACTTTTATCCTTGCTCATTTGTAATGCCTTTGAATTTATCTCTGATTCAATGGCAAAAATACAGTGACTTTGCTTTATTTACAGATTTTAATATAGAGTTTGTCATTTCACATTTTTATTCACTAGAAGAATGCTTCAACAGCTATGTAAATAACATTGCAAAGAATGAGCCTTTAAAAAAAAAAACAAGAGAAGAAGAAGTGGTCTCCTTAAAAATGCTTTAACACTCAAAAATACAATTTGCTTTTTTTCAAGTTTTATATTTTATCAAGGAAAATGTACATAATTTGCTCTGTAAAAACGTTGCTATTTCAGAAGGATGTTTTTGTGGGGTGGCTGTATTAGTCTCATACAATCCTATGGAAAACTGTCCCGCCAACCGTTTGTATACACTTCTTTTCATGTGTTTACGCAGAGCCAAGCTGTAGATCCAGAGACCTTCTCGAGTCAGGACTCAAGCATCCTTCTGGACCAGAAGGCCCCGGTGTTCACCCAGCAGTATGCATCTCAGGCGCAGCTGGCCCAGGGCAGCTACGCACCCATGCAGGACCCAAACTTCCACCCCATGGGGCAGCGGCCGGGTTACCCAGCCTTGCGCATGCAGCCGCGGCCTGGCCTCCGGCCCACTGGCATAGTGCAGAACCAGCCAAATCAGCTGAGACTTCAGCTTCAACACAGACTCCAAGCACAGCAGGTAGAGCCTGTTTCTTATGCCGGTTTGCCTGGCGCAGTTGCATATCATGCACTACGTGTACTGACTTTTAGCTTGCTCTGAATTGCCTAGTTTTTAAATGCATACCCTATTTTATTACTATTTACTTCCACTTTTAAAGTAGAAGCCGTAATGGGTTTGCCAAGACAGTACCTTGTGTATTCTCTTTCTTGATCTTTTTTTCGCCTTTTCATTATTCTTGTAATATTGTACAAGAATTATTATTGTAATATTGTACAAGTATTTAAGTCTGGGTATAAGTAATTCTGAGAGGCTGCAGCAGTGCCTGTTGTTGTATAGATCCTTTAATGTTAGTCATATCTTGACTCTTCCAGCAATCAACATACTTTACTCTTGTCTGTTACCTCCATCCTTTTTTTCGCCTTGGTCTACAGTTGAGGATGATTTTAAGTTGTTGTTCCTTGTTTCATTCTTAAACAAAAATTTGAAAGTATATAAAAATTATAGAGCCTAGTTCAAAGTCCAGTTCAGAGTCCTCAACAGTCCAATCCTAAACTCAGAAAAGATAGAAACTGTAAAGGCAGCATATTTGGAAAACAGCTTAGTGTCTGTGCTGTTATTTGTACAGCGCATTGTCTCCTTAAAAAGTAGGATTCTGTGAATGATGACAGGATTCAAGTAGGAAAAATAGTCTATACCTGAATCTGTAAAAGTAGGTCCTCAAATCTACCAAGTGGAAAGAAGATGTATATACCTATGTATATAAAATCCCCCCGCTTTTTTTTTCTTCTAACAACTCTTGGGATAATTTTTCTTTTCTTTAGAATCGGCAGCCACTGATAAATCAGATCAGCAATGTCTCCAATATGAATCTGTCTTTGAGACCTGGAGTGCCAACGCAGGTGAGGGAAATAGTACTTTAGAAAAATTCACTTTATTTTCCTGTTTCTCTCCCATATTAATCTAAATAGAGTACCAATGCTATATCGTAAATACATACAAAAATTCTAAAGCAGGTCCTGAAAACAAATAAAGCAGTCTAAATGATAGTAAAGCATTTGATTGTTTTAGAGTCTTTCCCATATTTACACAGGGTGGATGCTTGTCTACTAGAAATGGGATATAACTGTATGTTAACCAAGTTTTTTGTTTCCTAGAGAAGATGCGCTTTTTTAATGAGCTACTCTGTTTGCAGTTACAAGTTGCTGCAACGTTAAACGCCAATATTATTCATGTTAGCAACTCTTTCACTGTTGGAATTCTTTCTCAGCCGAAGTATTACAGGATTATTTTCTTCCATTTAATATTATTTGGGGGGGGGAGGATGAAGAGCTTGCATCTTTGTGATGGTTCCCATGGCGCTGCCTCTGCTAGCCATGCTGGTGTGCGGTGGTTTATTGACGCTGCCGCTGTCATTTCCCCACAGGGCCCGATCAACGCACAGATGCTGGCCCAGAGGCAGCGGGAGATCCTGAGCCAGCACCTGAGGCAGCGGCAGATGCAGCAGCAGCAGCAGGTGCAGCAGCGAACGCTGATGATGCGAGGGCAGGGCTTGAGCATGACCCCCAGCATGGTGGCCGCCGGTGGCATACCAGCAACCATGAGCAACCCACGGATCCCGCAGGCAAATGCACAGCAGTTTCCGTTTCCTCCAAACTACGGTACTGGATTTACCCCCAATGCCTTTCGGCAGTCCTTCCTCCCCAGTATCGCTCCAGGCCCAGCTCCCATCCCGCAGCTCCTCACGGGGCGCCTGGGCCTGCCTAACTGGGAAATGATGGGAAACACAGAAGGATAGTTTGGGCTTGTCCTGAGTCCTCAAATTTGGTGTGGTACCTTCCACTTTCCTAGATCAAGTACCACAATTTCTCTGCGTGTGGGTCTCCATTGAGCAATAGCAGAAGTGCAACGTGTGTGTTTATTGATATATGCACACACAAATAGGCATGCATTCATGTACACATATACAAGTTCTTATAGGCTTTATGGGCTCTGAATTTTGACTAAAATAAACCAGCTGTGATTGTGATACTGTTTTATTCTTTGCATCTTGATCATGAGAGTAGCTAAAAAAATCAGACAGATTCTTTCCAAAAAATATAATCATTTGTGTGTGCATAATGATATCAAATTAGCAACTTAACTATTGAGTCTAAGTAATAAAAATTAGTATCAGATAAGGCATTCCCTTCTTTAAGCCTGTGAGTAATACTATTTTGTTCATGTATTTTAAGAAGCTGTATGCTACTTTATTCTGGAGGTACATGGGTCCGTTACATCCATGCAGTTACTGTTACAGAACTTTCTTTCTCTAAATATATTGTAAAAGTTATATTAAAATTACATCAAATATTATGTATCTACATGTTCTACTGATACAACTAATACAAATCAATTTCACCCACTTCTAAATTTGCTATCTATTCTATTGATCAGTTATCCTTGACACCAGTTTCTAATTTGTAAGTTATTTCCCTCCACAGATTTGTTATTTACGAAAATGAATACACATTATGTTAACTTCTCTATTCCATATCATAAAATAAGTAATGTAGACAGTGGATATAGGAATAGATTTTATAGAACCTAATTCTTGCTCCATTGTTAAGAGTGGCTTGTTTCAGTTGAGTATGCTGCTCTTGATGAACTTAAACAAGACCAAAGTGACTTGCACAGAATTCTTGCACACAATTGACATTTTAAAGTCTGTTTAAACTCCCAGCTTAAGTTGTTTGCTTTACATTTAGGTAATATTTTGATTTTACAGAATTGCAAAATGCTTGCACAAAATGGCATTGTCTGTTTTTGCAAGGACACAGAAATATAAATACTAAGGTTCTAGGAACTTTTAGAAAGAGTTGAAAATTAAGCCTAAATGTTAAAAGGTGGTGTCACGTAGTGAACAGGTCGTGCTTCTTTCACTACAAAATTGGATTTAGAAACTGAAGCAAAATGTTTTATTTGTTTGTTGTTTTGAATGGAGTTTCCGCAAAAAAGTCACTTACTAGCGTTTTTCCTTGTGGCCTCTACCAGGCATTAGGGAGCACAAGTAGCCAACATTACTTATGCTAAGCACTTTTTTTAAGGTTATGCATGTAGTATTTAGTTGATGATGTATTGCTTTTAATCTAGATCCTACAGGGAGATGCAAGGTCATAGGTTCCAGATGAGACACGTCTGCAGGTTTCAGTTCTTGCTTTGTTTTAGCCTAGAATGTACACTGGCTGAATTTCTCATTTTATTCTTTAGGTATAAGTCAGCAACCTGATCCAGGCTTCACAGGGGCCACCACTCCTCAGAGTCCACTGATGTCCCCAAGACTGGCGCACACTCAGAGTCCCATGATTCAGCAGTCTCAGGCTAATCCTGCCTATCAGTCCTCTACGGAGATGAATGGGTGGGCACAAGGGAATATGAGTGGAAACAGGTAAATCCAGAACAAAACCAGAATGAACACACACACAGGAAAACGCGTCATTTACGGTCTATACTTCTTTATTTATTGTTATATGTATTTGTTTGTTTGTTTGTTTGTTGTTAACTATCTACTCCTAAAAGAGATTTCTTTTCAATTTGGCTTGACGAGTTCATTTAAATTCTGTCTTTATAAAAGGCAAAGTGAGTGCATAGCTAAAAGACCTGCATCCACACAATGCAATACTTCATCTGTAATAACTGATGAAACACTGTGTGTCCTTTTGAAGAAATGGTGCTGCACAATGAGTTCCAGTTCCTAATGTTTGTGCGGATGCGTCTCTTCTGCATGCGATTTTATTGTTGCCCTCCCACACTGCTTTCCATGTGCCTGGACCAGCTGAGCTGTAACCTGTGCATTCTCTGCTGCTCTGGAAATATGATGACTGGATATCACCTCCCACTTTAAATGCCCAAGAGCAACCGGGTTCAATCCATTTGTGCTTGCACATATTTGGGGTCAGCATATAACTCTCATTCTCTGATAGCATTGTAGCATGCCTCATGCATGCAGTTAACTTTTTAGTTGAGGCCCATGCCCCAATCAGTATAAACCTAATAATTAATCTGTCCACACTGGGTGGGTTACATGTTGAACAGTATCAGGAGGCAGTAATGAGCTTCCAGATGGCACTGATCTTGTGCTTCCCCGTGGACAGGAAGAGCTGTCAGGGTGGTGTACAACCACTATCCCTGGAGGCTAGACTGCACAGAGATCTCTAGCAGAGTCCTTCTGTCATCCTGAAGTTCTCAAGCTGCTCTTACTATCCCAGCTCAACAACAGATCGTTTTCCCACAGTTTGACATGTTTAATAAACCCAGAAAATAGTACATCAGTGATGAGGCTGATCCAAGTAAAGTTCCTCTTAAAGCAGCTGATTTATCTCATCATCCTCATCCTTGTCCTTGTCTCAGTTCCTCACTGTCTTCCTGAAGCATCTGCAGGAGGCATAGCTACCACTGTTGTGGCTTCTGCTGAAACTGCAGCAGGGGCAGCTTGATAGACTCATGGTTGGCTTGCCAAACTGCAGCTCTACAGTGGAGACATGTCACAGGCATTTACACAAGCCACTGAGTATTCACAATGATCTGTAGTGTGCTATTTCATCCATCCAGATAACAACTTAAAAATGGGTTTAGGTGGCCTAAGAAGACATGGAGTAGAAGGAAGAGAATTGTGGGATTTTCAGAGTTTGATCCTGTGCCCGGAATGCAGTTGCATTCCACTATCCACAGGGCACTTGAAGAAAAAAATCTCACCATGGACAGTGCATGGCCATAGCGTAATGGAGACCCAAGTATGAGGTTGAGCGTTACCATCAAAGATTTCCTCAGCTGTGGGAGCAGTGCTTCATGGGGAAGTACAAGTCAGCTGTTGATACAAACATGGTTACTGTGTACCATCCTACATGCAGCACTTCTTTCACAGTATTTCCATGTAATGGAGATCTTCTAAATAGACACATCTTCAATAATAATTCCTTCATTTACTATTGGATTATGCTCCAAGATTAGGAAAGGCTGATATATAAATAGTGGGGAGTACATTTTATGAAATGTATAAAAACTACCCTCTCATATGATTTTCTATGTAATGGGACGATACAATCCAGGAGGCACAAGGCACTTTAAAAAAAATCTGGGTAGAGCTCTTCCACAGTTAGTTTTCCTTAAGCTGATTTGCAGAGGCCTTGAAGGAATGTGGAGGGTAATTATCTTGGACTTTATGTTGTTTCTTACAGTGCCACATTTTTAAAACATGATGCTTAAAATCAGTAAATAAATTTCTGCACAATTGCATGTCTATATTTGTGAGCCCACTTGCCATAATTGTATGTGCAAATCTGGTATTCATATGTGCAAATAGCCTCTTTTGCAAAAAGGAAGCTTATTAAACCAGATCCAGTATCAACTCAGCAGTCCTGTGCTGTGATAATAATGGAGGGGGAAAAAGGTGTTTTCCTTTCCATCCAAAAGTTACTTTCCCATACATATATAAATATATATACAAGGCCCATTTAGACAGATAATTGGCTGTTATGCATGCACATAACAGATTTGTACCCTCTGCCATAGTTTCACATGCAAAGGCATGCATTTTTGTGCACAGACACGGAACCTTAAATTTTGAAAATCTATTCCTTAGTCATTAATGTAGATGAAAAACAGTCTTTCCTTTAAGTTGGCATAAACAGCAGTATGTACAAATTCCAGTTTAAAGTATATTAAAAAGAGAGTAGTTTCTTACTGGCTTCAGCATTCTAAGTCTGACACATTGCTTTTTCCATTCCTTGCTGTAGCATGTTTTCACAACAGTCCCCACCACATTTTGGGCAGCAAGCAAGCACCAGCATGTACAATAATAACATGAACATCAGTGTATCCATGGCAACCAACACAAGTGGTATGAACAACATGAACCAGATGACAGGGCAGATCAGCATGACCTCAGCGACCTCTGTGCCTACATCAGGGTTGTCCTCCATGGGTCCTGAGCAGGTGAGAACTTAAGGACTTGAGATGACAGCTAGAGGATTTTCTTTGACTTGTAGTTTTTCAGGTCAGTTGAATTGGGCTATAACTGCTGTAAGCCATTACATTTCTTTTATCAGTTCTCTTGAGAAATTATTATGTTAAAAAGGCTTTCTTTTTGGCTTTGCACTCAGATAACCAAGGTGACTAATGAGGTAGAGCACCTTTTGCATCTAGATTTCCCATTTTAACCTAGCACTCCTGTAGTTAGTGCATATATCACTCCTGGACTACTTTGGAAAGTGTGTGGTGACCTAGCTCCTGTTCTCGGTAGGTAAGTTTGGATAGCTCAGTTGACAGCCCCCCATGTTGTTGCTGGTTTTCTCAGCGGTGGAGGCTAGGATTGAATGTCAGGCAGTTTCCTGGAGATAGATAAGAGTGAAATATGCTGGCATGAGTAGTGTGTGGAAGATGCTTCTACCACCACTGGTTTTGTAGTACCAGATAATAGGCAATCGACTTAGAGAACTATCAATCTAGCACCTTCCCGAGCACAAAATTCACACTTTCTGTAGTGTGATGTGTATAAAATAGACTGCTAAATCAATAGCCAAGTAACCTGTTCCTATCTGCTGAGAAGAGGTTTATACATTCATTTTTATTTGAGATTGCTCTTTAGGATATGCAGAATTAGGAAGATAACATTTTTAGTTTGTCGGTCCATAATTAAATTCACATAACGCATTAATAAATAATTGACAAGCAAGTCCTCTTAATTAACAGATCTATATAGTTGTTTCAGAGCTGAAGTTGAATTGATTTAACACACAAACTTTAAATTATGGACTTTTCCTAGAAACATGGCCAGGAAAGTTCCTTGTGAATCTTCAAGGAGAGTCTCCCACAATTGTGGCCAGTAGGGTCATAAACCCCTTTTTTGAGATGATAAGGTTCCAGTTTAAAGCTGGTTGTATTATTGGTTTGTTAACAAATGTCTTTTTTTCTAGCCTAAATTTGCTAACAGACTATTTACTTTTCTGCCAATATTGTCCTTTAGCTTAAATAGCCCTTTTCTCTCCCTGTATTTTAAAGAAAGGCTTTATATCAACATTATTTTTTTATTTTTGTTTTGTTCTGGGGGTTGTTGGGATGTTCTGTTTTGAGTTTCTTGTGGTTTTTTTGTTTGTTTTTTTTTTGCTAAGTTAAACAAGCCATGCTGTTTCAGTCTCTTCCTGTAGGCTTTACATTCCTTTTCCTTTTCTGCACCTGTTCCAGTCTGAATCAGTATTTCCTAAGCACCAGTGCCATGTGCATAACACTAGTTCTTCCTAATTTCTCTTGGAATACACTGACAGATATAGCCCCAGATCACGTTTGTCTTTCACAGCTGCCGCATACTGGTGACTTGAAGTAATTTTGATACTCCCAAATCTGTCACCTCCTCTGGTGTTTCCAGTTGCTGAGCCCAACTATAGCAGACTTTTTTATTATTATTAGTTCCTAAGTGCATGCTGTTGCACATTTTTAATATAGTAAAACACTAGTTAAGCCAAAGAAGGAAAGAGTAGGGATTTGAAAGTGACAGCCCAGTCTGAATTCTTAATGTGCACGTGCTGCATAATTTTCCCCAAGAATCTGAATTAAGAAATATACATTATAGAAAAGATATGGTTTTATTTCAAAGACTCCCATGATCTTTGCAGAATATTGCTTCCACAGGCACAGTTGTTGCACTGTTTTTCCTTCCTGTTGGTCTATTAGATCTTGTTTCAAGATAGCATTTATCTAACTTCCAGCAAGCTGAATAGATTGAGTTTCTCTATCATCTCAACATTTGTTTTCCAGACCTTCATGCCCTTTTGTGGATCTACTTTAAGCTCCCTTCATTACTGTACCATCATTCTAGAAGTATGAACAGAAGAACTGAACTCAGTGATATAACAATGATTTCACAAATGCTGTGTAGAAATCCTGCTTGTAACCTCTTTCAGTGCAGGGAGGGATTGCTTTAGCTCTATCTGTGACAATGTTGCACTGGAGAGCTCGTATGGAAACCCTTAGGAGGATCCTGATATCCCCAGATCCTGGTATTCCCAGATCTCCATATTCTTGCTGAATGCTTTCTACACAGACGAAACCTGCATTCTTCGTTCCCAAGTGCATTACCTTCCTTTTGTCTGTATTAAATAGCTTTTGTTAGATTGAGTCTATTTAGCTAAAGTGCTGTGGCTCATTCTCTAACTGTAAACTGTTTTCCTCCTAATTTACCACCCCTGCACTGTGTCATCTGCAAACTCTGCAAGCAAATGTTTTATATTTCAGCTAGGTCAGAGGTGGCCAACTGGCAGCTGAGGGGCCATTTCTGGGCCACAAGACAGGATTTCTTAAGTCCTCAGGAATGCTTGCTGTGCTGCTTTACATTTTCCTTTCTGAGAGGCAGGAATAAATAAAAGTATGTATATAAAATATAAATTTGATGTTTTTTCCTGTGCTTTTTATAATTTGCCATCTTTATTTAGCAATTGACCTAGACCATGCTAAACTTTTTCTTGTAACTGGTGGCTTTCAGAATGACTTTATATTTTCTTTAATTCTGCTGGCTGTTGCCATTTCAGTCATTCTTTTGATTTTTTTTTTTATGATCACATGTATTTTTTACCTTATTGTTCATTGCCACCTACTTTCTCTTTTTATTTATTGTTACTTTAACATCACATGCCCATCTCTTTCTCACCACGGTGGATAACAGTGGTTATGCTACAAATGTGTTCCAGCTTTTGAAAAAACTTAGAACTTCGCATCTTATTGGATGGTTTTGGAAGTAACACATTCTTGTTCGAAAAGAGCTCTGCCTGGGCAGGCTTACCTGCTGAGAAGCAGCTATGCTACTTTTGGTATCAAGCAGATTTGTTCAGCTCTGTTTTGTATCTCTTCCCTTGGCACTATACCATATCATATGGGTGTATTCAGATTTCCAAAGTGCGAACTGTTGTGTTTAGCTGCTCATACTTGTGTGTCTCCAGCTTCTCTTGTCTACCACCTCAACTCCCAGCATCACCCTGTAGACAATGAAGATCATGCCCAAAATGTTGTCTTCCCTGGGTTTGCCGTGTATGATGCTTAGAGACTCTTTTACACACTTGGGGGTTCAGACCTTGTCTCATTGTCATCTTCTCCCTTACAAATTACCTTAAAGCTCTCCAGGCTGCCCTTACTAGTCTGTCTTTTAAGAGGCTGCTGTCAGTAAGGCCAAAATGCAAACTGCCAGGTCCACACAGTTCCTTCTGTCCAAAACCTTCCCTGTGTTGCACCATTCACAAAACTGCTCATCTCCGTGTCTTCCTCTTGTTGTTTGCACAATGGACTCTTGCCTTTTTTTTGCCTGTTAGTTATTTTGCATCATGGACGCATGTTATTTACTGGGCTGTCAAAGAAGCAATTTGAAACCTTTGCAGGAGGAGAGACTTTTCAGTATATGAAATAAACCACTATCTAGATGTCTCCTCAGAGTAGATGTTTATTAATCTGCATGCTTGCAGTACTCCCAAGGTCAAAACTCACTTGGCATTTACTAAGAACCATCTTGAAACAGTATTTTGAAAACAGACTAGGTCTGTTCTGCATACTGGATGAAAGGAGCTAAGGAGTGGTATGAGACTTTTCTTTCTAGACATGTTCCAAATAATTCTGCTCTACTGGCAGGAGGCTGTAGTAACATGCTTGATTTAATTGCAAGGGGGTTGTAAAACATGTCCCGTCTTGTTATAGTTGGATTTGATAACTAATAACACCACTTAACTCTCCTTCTTACAGAATCATCTGTAAAAATTCTGTTATTTCAGAAAAATCTTAAGAAAACTATATAAACCTCTTTAACTTCTTTGACATTTTCCTTACTTTTCTGACTGAATTGCTGTTGCAGTCAGAAACATTAATGTGTTAATATGGATTGTTTTATCTTTCGCAAACTTCTGAAGCGAATTTAATCCTATAACAAAACAGTAGGTTTTTCTTTGTATCTGTTACCATGTTACCGTGTTACTGTGCAGGTCAGGACTCTTGCACCATCACTGGCAAAGAGATCTTTAACTGAAACTTAACTGATGCCTTTCCTTCTGGAGACATATGCTTTTCCATTACTGTCCTAACTCTACTGTGATGCAAACCATGTGCTCTTTTTTTTTGTTCCAAAACTGTTTTTTATTCAGTAAACTACAATTTTGTATTTTTGCTTTTTATTTTTTCCTTCATCTACTGAACAAAGTAGCGAAGGCATGTGGGCACGTGCCTATTGCAACGAATCTTCTAATGAGTGTTGGTAAATGGCAGAAAGTACTTTTCAAACATGGATTCTGTTGCTCAGACAAATGCATATAGATAAAGCTGTGAAGCTTTCTACTGTCTTTCTTACTAAACAAAATAGTGTGGGTCTCTACCTTTTTTATTTAAATTTCCAGATTCAGGTTTAAAAAAATCTGTCCATTTGTTGCTAAGAAGTGGAAAACCTCACTAGGAGGCTCACAGTGCTTAAATAATCAGTTGCTTCAGAGTTGAAAATTCTGAAGCAAAAACACTTAAGTTTCTAACCTTTCCTGTTAAACTTCATTCTCATCTCTGGCAGCATTAGGGAGACCACCTTTTTAACCACATTAGTGCATGCAGCTTTGCAGCTCTTTGCAAAATCAATGAATAGCAACAGAAACAGAACAGTCAGGAGGACTTGAAACAAGAAGGCTTTGGAGTGGTAAATTCAAGACAATTCTCCCCTTGCTGCAGCAGGTTGTTACAGCTGAAATGAGGTAGTGTAGTGGCAGATCCTCCTCTCCGTGGCAACCAAAAGTCTCCTAAAGGGCAAAGTGAAACAGAAAGCATTGTTTTCCTTCCAGCAAAATCTAGAGGGGCAGATCTTCCATATTATCCCACCCATCTGGTGTGCGGGAAGTGTGAGAGAGAAATGAGTCAACAAAGACTCTCTAGGAAGAGGATTCTTTCCCTTTAAAACTTCTAAGGAAAGTTGGATTTACTAATACTGAGAACCTTGCTGAAAGGCTATGTTTTGCATTCTGTATCCTAATCCTTTGATTAAGAAAGCAGTGCTGTAAATTCAGCAAGCCAATCTTTCCACATAATGAAGCATGACAGACCCTTTGGTTATGCAGAAGTACACGGATTCAGTACTTTCCAGTGGCTGTGTTCAGCAAACTATTGAGACGATTCGTTTAGGAAAGCATGCAGCTGCAGGTTTTCCCATTTAATACTATCTTCCCTCCATTGCTTACAAGCAGAAAAAGATATGTCATTAGAACTAAATCAATACTGAGTATAATCCAGCCTACATGCTTTCTCATCAGCCTTTGAAAAATTGCATGGTGGGTTGCAAAAGCAGAAGGTCTGCAGGTCACTGAGGGTAGGAAAGTAGCTACATGTTTCTAGTTTCAGGACCTTCATAGCAGGCATCTCCCCTTAAAATAATGTGACCTAATATGTGGACCCTGTTTGTAAAATATGCGCAAGAGTCATAGTATCAGGAATGAAATTTTTGTTGTTGACTATGAAGCAGAATAATATGAGTCAAACACATGCTGAACAAGACGGGTGCTCAGCTATATAGTCACTTCCCTGATGACAACCTCATTTCAGAAGTGGACGTTGGTATATGCAAGTCCCATAGTGGTTTATAATGTTGCTTTTTAATTCTCATCCCTTTTTCCAACATACTTTTAATCCATTTTCCTTAATATCTTGTTACCAATAGGTTAATGATCCTGCTATGAGGGGAGGCAATCTTTTTCCAAACCAGCTGTCTGGAATGGATATGATAAAGCAGGACGGAGATGCAACACGGGTAAGAAATGACATATACAGGCAAAAAGAGGGAACTGAACAAACAGTATAGTGTGGTCTAGCATGGATACAGTATGTTTTTACTTACAAAGTTAAAAGTACCCAGGATGCTAGTAATTTTATTTAAGGCCTTCACATTTAATTTTTTTTAATTTATCTTTTGGTGACATCTCTTAAGTTCCTTATTTAGATCCCACTAGCATTATTGAAGTGAATAATACAGAATACATTAACACATACTGAATTAACAGTTAAATTCAGCAGACTTTTATTTATAGTTTATTTGCTTTTTACAAAGCAATTATATGACTACTTTCTGATGATGGGAAAGACTTACTGGTGATTTATATTTTCACTGCTGCATGCTTAACTCATTTCATGTTTTGTCCTGCCTAAGTGTTTTTCCACTTTTCATTGCATTATACTTAGGGCACCAATTTTATGAATTACTTTATTTATTGCTTTCTATACCATGCTTGTTCTGAGGAGAGTAGTAATACTGAACTAATTTTCACACAAATCTCCAACTGATGGAGTAATTAGCACTTGCTTAGGTCAAAAATGATTTGTATTCCAGACAGTAACAGCATTAAGGAAAGCCATTGTAGAGTTCCTGGCATCTGGCCAGGTAAATGAGGTGTTTTTTATGTGCCCCCCTCAGTGGAAGGTTTTTTATGGAAAAAACCCTTCATTTAAAATAAGTGTGTTACAACAAACCCAGTATTTTTGAGACCTGATGTGATTTGAAGCTAGAGTACAATATTTTCTCTGTGTGATCCAAACATCACGGCTGTGGAGACCCATACAAATGTCAAAAGCTGACCTTTCTGTACAACAAAATAGCCTCACGTAGAAACCTGTGCACTGGGAAAGCGTGTATGCATGGTTCTCGGGATTACCAGCAGCATGCGGCGGCCAAGCTGCTGTGCCGGGGGCAGGCAAAGCGGGGTCTGGCGCGAGGGGGAAGCACCATCTAGCGGCTGCTGCGCCCGCGGCCTCGTCCCTTCGCTAGCACTCCTCTTGCCTGCAGCAGAGCCGCTTCTCTGCTGCCTTTGTTTTTAGAACAATCAATGGTAAGGCCTTAAGCTGCGCCACTTTAAATGTGTTCGTTTCCTGGACTACTGTCTCGTTGTACGCTGCTGTGCAAATATTTAATCGGGGAGCGCTCCGTGCTGTGTCTTGCAAGTTGAAACCACTGAAGATTGTTGGCTTAAAAACGTTGTGGTCGTCTGGTGGTATTAGAGAAACAGAGGTTACAAGTGAAACATGCAGCTCCTTTATCTTAGTTTTTCTCCTTATGTTTTGATTAATATTAGTATTATTGATCTCAATTTTTCTTCTGTTGGGAAACTTTTATTCAAAGTTGATTTGGACATAATGGCTTAGGGAAAACAACTGGAGTGAAATAGCCAGTTATCAGCAACAGGAGAAAAAGATGTGAATAAGAAAGACCCTGAGAGAGACTGCATTTATTTAAGTTACTGAAATATCACCCAATCTTTGTAAACAGCTGTCTTTCTTTGAAAGTAATTAAAATAGGCAGATCTAACCTGCTGTTTCTACGGGAGTTATTTTATAACCTTCTTGAGGTCCATCCTTTACATCATTATTTCCTGTCATCTCTTTGTATGCAATGTTGAAAACAGAAAGATGGAATTAAATACACAAGTTTTCCTCTAATACTGAATCCAACAGCATAAATTTAAAGTTTTTCTGCTGTTAGAAAAAAGAAATTTGAATAATAGGAGAAAGCTATTGACTCCAAATATGTTAAGATTAATGAAAATGAAGGGCATGAAAGTACTGAGAAAGAAGTAGCCAGATGTGTATTTTATTGTGTCCATCTCTTTTTGCACTTACGTGTGTTTTAAACTCCTTGGAGGCCAATTCTTAGGGGTTCACATGAGAAGTATCTGTCTCCAAGAGTGGAGGATCTGTGAATGGAAAATCTTTTCTACAGCCTTTTCACAGTCACTTTGATGACTGATAAAAAGTTGCAGTATGTCCTGTTTTAGCATAAGCTGTCATATGCCATTATTAGTTACTTAATGCATTCCTTATCCTGTAAAATTCCATATATAAAAAGAAGTCAGACCACCAGAGAACAAAATACAGGGTACCACTGAGGAAAGAAAGGAGAAGCAGAGAATAAAGAGGAGAAAGGAGGAAGTCAATTTTAAAGAATGGCTCAAGAAAAAAGGAAGAGAGAGTGAGTGTATGTGACAGAAAAGGCCTGGAGGCATACAAGAGAAGGTGGAGAAGAAGTCAAGAGAAAAGTCAGAGAAGAGAGTTATAAGGGCAGGTGGAAGAAGCTGAGTGGCAGGACTTCAGCTGAAGTTAAGTCTCCTGTGGGTAAAGGTGCTGCTGAGGGGGTTGAAATTAAAATAATGGGCTCAGTGCCATGACAGTAAAATGGCCAGTGGCGTGCCTGACAGCAGTCATGACTCAGCTGAAACAAAAAGCATCTTAACCCTCTTGAATTATTTTGCAAGAGTACATCTGATTACACTCTGTGTAGTACGGATTTTAATTTTATTCCACTAATACAGCTCTAATACTGTCAAGGAAAAGGTAGAGAGTTTTACATATATGTTACGAATGTTTTATAAGCACTAGAACTATCTTTTCACAGCACTTTGAACTGCAATAGAGTTTAAGTAGCTCCTATTTCCATGCTATAAACTACTTCTATGTAACATTTTTTTTAAAGCACAAACTTTGTAGTTAGAGGGCTGAAGAGAGGGTTAATGTGCTTCATCCCTTGGCAGTTGTGGCTTTAACATGTTAAAGCTGAGAACATTCATCTGACAAATTTTGATTATTTTTCAGTGTTTCTTAAATTTGATCTCAGGGAATTGTATTATTTAAATGGATTGGTTCTCTTAAGAGTTGAGTAACCAGGGTGTAACATATTGTTGCTGAAATATGTATAGACTGCAAATCTCACATTTACCATTCTAATTTCTGTTTGCTTAATACTGTTTCATTTTCTTTTAATGTATTAAGGGTAAGACTTCTAGAGCTTTTAGGGCATACAAGGATGATACAAAAATACAAACAGTGAGGGTGTTTTAAAAGTAACTAGAGGACAAAGAATTTTCTGTCTCCTTCAAGGTGCAAAGTACCATTTATTTGTAGACCCGAATATTGTTGCAACTAGAACAGTTTAATAATTTATTATTTCACCGTTATTGGAACAAATTTTTATAAACTAACTTCAGGTGGTAAAGGAAAATGTCTGAACCTGATGCTGTTTAAAAGCAAATATCTCTGAAGAATACTGTATGTATCTGAAGTTTATGAGAGATATCCAACTTAATTTAACACAGTGCAACAGTACTCTTGTTGTTGACGATCTGCAGGATTTTCAGATAACATCTCTATTTTAAAGTTACATAAATCAGACCTATAAGTTATTCTGAGCAATTTTTCCTACACTGATTATCATCCTGGGAATAATAATTTGACAAATTTCCTTGAAGTTCTCTTTGCTTTGGTTATATCTAAATAAAAAGAAAAAGATAGTTTTTCTAAAAGTAATTTGTACCTTCTTTGTGTAATTCCCTCCTTAATACATTTTATCACCCTAAGACTTTTTGTTAAATTATAAAACAAATTCATTCTATGCAAAAGTTATTTTTTAAGTCATTGGTCTAGTGGAAACGACTCTGCAGAGATACTATTTGCAAAATGTCCACTCTGAAAATAAGGACATCTCCTCTGGATTTTCAGAAATCCGTTCAGATTTTATGGTCAGAAGGTGCTAACCCAGTCCCAGAATTGCCTCTCAACACGATAGGAAGAGGAGCCAAAGTTGAGTTTGTTCATAGTAGTCTGGGTTTGAGGGAGGTGAGCGTGGTGTCTTCGCCCTCTCAAGAAAACCAAACGAGAAGTGCTGCGGTGTTCGCCGTGGGGAGGGTCTGTGTTGGCCTCCGTGCGTTTCCTCCTGGCTGGCCACCCCTTGGAGAGCTCCAGCTGCGCCCGCGGGCAGGGCTGGAAGTAGCCGAGACGCGGCGCAGTGGAGGTGCGCGTCTCACCTTCCTGGGACTGCGCAGGAGAACGTGGTCAAGTCCAGCGCGCCGTATAGACAGCTTCCAGAGGAGGGCCAGGCGGCGTGCACGCTGGCCAGCGAGAAAACCGCCTCCAGCCAGAGCTCACCGAGCAAGGGAGGCCTTTCCCAGGCAGGACAGCAGGCTGCTGAGCAAAGGGCTCCTCTTGGAGCCGCTGGGAGCAAGTGAAAACCAAACCGGGGAAAAAAAATAGTTTTCAGCTGGGTTGAGTCCCTGACCGCAAAGCCACGTGGGAGCAGGAGCTCGCAAGAGGAGGCAGACAGAGAGGCGCACGGGAAGGGGCAGTCTTAAAACAACCGTGAAAACCACATCCTGAGGCTTTTTAAAATAGGAAAATACAAGATAATCAACTCAGCTGAAATCAGTTTGTATAAAGACACTGCAAGGGTAATAATTCTGAAGTAAAGAGCATCTCTATGGGTTGCTAGCTGAAGCTTTTTTTTTTCTTCTCTATTCCCTTTTTAATTATAATTCTTGGAGGGGAAAGATGAATAAAAAAAATCATTTCCTATGAGAAAGATACAACAGTAACAGAGAAATTTGACTCGCAACCTAAGTTTGAGATCAACCTCTCTTAAGCCATATTGCTGTGCCTTTATGTGGAGTCTACAAATGGTAGATGATCCTGAGTTGTTACAATATCCATGAAAATTGGAATGAATTAAGGACCTAAGGATGTAGTGAAGCAAACCCCCATTGATTTCACTGGAATTAATCATAGGCCTATTGTATCAGTGTACACAAAGAAAAGTCTTGCTTTGTAAATTGAAAGTAAATCTCAGTTTAAAGTAACATGTCAATGTAGATTAATAAAAATATGTGTATTGCAACCTGTTCCGAGTATCATGGAGGGAAACTGTGTATTGCAGAACAGCATCCCAGTCTCATTCACCTATATGTCCTTTCAGCATCTGGGAAGGAAGAATTCATTTACCTTTCTCCAATTTCTTTTTTTGCAGAAATACTGCTGACCCTGAAGGAGGTTTGGTTGCTCCTTTCTTCAGCTGACTGGGCTTACGGCCCCGAACCTTTACCAGTTTGAAGAGCTGCATCCGTTTGCCGTGACCCAGCTGCCCGGCGAGTTGCAGCAGCGGGAGCTCGGCTCCCCGCTGCTGATAGGACTCAGCTCTGCCTTCCCGAGGGTAGTCAAAATGGTTGTTGCTGAACGAGCAGCCTCTTCTTTGACAGTCTGAAGCTAGCATACAGACAGTTGCTCAGTCTGTTCACTGCATTCACCTTAGTGCAACTTAGATCTCTCCTGCGAAGTAAATGTTGACAGGCAATTTTCATAAACCATGTCAGATTGAATGTATTTAAATGTATGTATTTAAGGAAAAACAACCATGCTCTTGTTCTGTTCCTGTTTAGTTCTAGACCTTGTTTTTTTGCTTTGTTTTTCCTGGCTACTCAGTCTGGTGCAAAGGATTCAGTTCCATCTGAAAACTGGTGTTTTAAACTAAGGCCTGCATTTTGGAGGAGGGTTTAGAAGCAGTGTCTGGTACATATAGACCTCTAATGAGTATGTTTCATTTGCGACAAGTCACAGAAGATGAACCTATGTAGAAAACTATACAGAACAATTTTGAATGGGGTAAAAGTTGTAAAACAGATGAAAATTATCCCACGAGAGGGCTGTTTATAAAGGGTGTTTTGGTTGGGTTTTCTGGTAACGTTTATAATGCAAATCATGAATCCAAAAATATAAGTTTGTTACATTCTTATTTAATTAAATTCTTAAAAATCAGCAAATCCTGATTTTTACCTGACTCTCCTGACCTCTCTCATCTTCTTTTTTCTAGCAAAGTAAAAGAACAGGTTGGCTCTTCAGTAACTGCAAGTTACTGGTTGCTGAACAGCAAAGTTCAATGCTAATGCATGTACTGATTATGGTAGTGGCAGAATTGGTGCATAATATCAAAGAGATAAAGATACCTGCTTTAAAGCATGATAATTTCTGGTTCCCATCCCCTTAACTGGGAAAATAACGATTCATGTAATACCTATAGCAGATATCACTACAGACTTCACCACTGTTGTGTGTTTCTAATTATTTTAAAGCAGTGTGGACTATGAGGAAGTTTTGTAAGGTACATAAAATCCAGTTTATATGTAAACAAGCAATAATTTAAGTTGAAAACTTAAGTGTTTTACTCGTATAATTTTTGTGAGATATACATGTTGTGAAGTTGATTCCAAATGAGGTACTTCAGTATTAAATTAGATATCTTCTTAGCTGTGTGTGTCTCCTGGGAAAGTGTTTTGTAAAGGATCACAATGCCTTGATTAGACCTAATTTGTAGGCTTGAGACTTCTTATTTTCTAAACCTTGTGATTCTGCTCATAATGTCATTTATCTAACCTAATATTATATGCAGCCACTGTAGGAACCAATTCTTGATTTTTGTATGTTTATATTCTTTCGTAACGAATCTTAGAGAAACTAACTGTTACTAAGCAGGCCACTGTTAGGGTGTTTTTTTTTTCTTGCCCACTGTGGTTGGAGTAATCTTTTACTAAAGTGACATCAGTTTCTGAGGACTTGAAATACTAAGAAATTGATGACGTTTTTGACCTCTCTTTTCTTTCCTCTAACCCCTAATCCACCCACTTTCTAACCTGAACACAAATTTTTGGATGTCATATAAAATGTAATGCATTTTATATTATCTCATCAGCCATGCCTTTTGGGAATGAAAGGTTTATTTCATTCCCATTTGATTAGTTTTGTTTTGTTTTGTTTTTCAGGTGGGAGTTAAAATAAAACAGTTATTCTATATTAAGGCTGAGGAAAAAATGATAAAGGTGGTTTGAAATAGGGTTGTTTCTATAGAAGGCTTTTGATGAAAGTCAAGTAACTATCATCCCTGTGCTCCACAGCCTCGTTGATACGATGACATTTGTTTTAAACATACATTATGTATCTGAGGTAAATTTATTTATATAAGAAATGTATAAATTTGAAGGAATTAACTTCATGCAACACAAAGTGTAAATGAGTTTTAAAATAATTTTGTTTGTATTGTATTCTTTTTCAGTGCTTAATCGTAACCTCTTCAGATTATTCTTTTTCACAGTGGACATAATAGTTTAAATTTGTCCTGTTTCACAACAGTCCTGCAAACCTTTATCATCTGTAGTGATTATGACACTTCATCATCCATTGCCATTTTGAAAGAAAGGAGATTGTACCTATCACTTTGACTCAGTTTGGGTTCATGGTGATTTTAGTTGTCTTCTAACTAATGAAAAAGAAAAGTGAGTGAAGGAATCTTCTGATCATATTGATCACTATAGAAACAAACAAAAAAAAAGCCAAATCAATTCCCTTCATTATCAGTATTTTTCATCCTGTATACAGTAAATTTGTCAGAGAAGGTACTTGGATTTTGTTTAACAGAACAATTAATCAGTGTTCTACTTAACATTACTAAATGTGAAAGGCGCAAAATGTGAAAAATAAGCATATATACACGGTCATATGACCTGTTTAAGCGTTCATGTAATGTGGTAAGTTTAAGAAGTGAAGTGAGCTGTTTTGCTACAATGAATTAATTTGTACTCAGTCTTTAAAATATTGTCCCACACCAGTATCCCTTTGGGCCTGTATTAATTAAAAGCAATGTTTTTGCAGTTTATACAATACATTTTTTAATCTTTGTTTAAAAATGGAATTCATATGGGCTTAACAGATGAAATGGGTGGCACAGCTCCACTTGCAGAACCCAAAGATACACAATCAGTTTTGAAATGCAACTTAAGCCATTAATTGTTGGTGTGAATTTAAAAGTTTTCTAGTATTTGTATGGTAGTATGCTGCCTAAGAGCAAAAGCATTCTCTGCACAAAAGAAAATTTACTGTAGTGGCTTTGATTTTAATTAGAATTTTCTCCCTGGTGTTTCTTTGTAGACTAAAACAAAATCTTTTAAGTTTCTTACTACAGGTAAAAGCTATGTGCAAGAACCTCAAAATGCTAAAATCTAGCATAATGCCTTAGATCTGTTTTTAAGTCTTGTATATTCCTACATAGCTGTCTGATGTATTATATTTGTATAGTGAATTGTGTACAATTTTGGAATAAGTGCATCATCACTTAATCTTTATGTTGTTCAATAGAGACGATGGACACATTTCTTCAAACATTTACTGTCATTTAATTTTTCCCTTTATGTCATTTGTGGGTTTTATTTGTACAGTTCATCATGAAGTTGCATCTGAGATGTGTGTATATGAAAAGATTATACAAGGGTAAAATTAAGCAATATATAAACTATGGTTCTTCAGGAGAAAGCTTACAGTGTTTCAGGTTGTGATTTATTTTCAAAATGGAGTTGACTCTGAACATCACTTTGTTCACCTGCATTGATGTTTGTATTTCTAGTGTGAGCAGTTTATGCAAAGGTAGATATATTCAGAGAAATTTTAAATACATTTATGCAAGTTAATATTGCTTTGCTGATGCTATTTGCTTATTTGATGTTAAATAATGCTATTGTAAATAAAGAATTCTGTTGTTATTGCATCATTTAATAAATTTTAATGCCTTCGGGTTTTACATGGCTTTAGAGATTTGAACGTGTTTCTGTTGTGTCTTCATTTATTCTCATGTAAAGGTATAGGTATATGATAGTACTAGAGAATAGATGAATCTGCGGTTTTTAAAAAGACAACAGGCTTTCTCTTTTGAAGAATGTTTTATATATTCCGACTACTTGTTATTCTTGAAATCCTTTTATTTTTATAATCCTATACTAATTGAAATTTTTACCGCCTAGCTTAATTTGAAATCAGTTCATTATGAGTATTTTTTTATATATCATAGTCAGCACTCAGTGGGCATCTTTCTCTATGGTTTCAGGAGAGGCAAGTAAGTCTCAGATGGCCTGGAGCGTGACTGAGTATAGTCAAGGGCTGATTCTCCTTGTTATGCCAAATGGCTAAATTAAGACCATGGGAAGTAAATGACTGGTCAATTTAAAAAATAAAAAAACAGCTACAAGAATGCTGGTTTATCAAAATGGTCTACTACTCTCTTTAGGAAATGAGGGAGGGAGAAAAAGCTACTTATATTAAAAAAAAATTTAAGCTAAAGTAATTGTTATTTTAAGGACCTCCCAAAAATGTCCTTTCACTATTCCTACTGAAATAACAAAGCCTACATTGCAGTTCTCTTGGTTTGGCTTCAGCAAAATAGTGGTGATCCTTGCATGTGACAAAAAATATCAACACGGTAAGGAAAGCTAGGAAGGGGGATGTTGCTTCCCAAAGTGAAGTCAGAAACAAGTAGTAGAGAAAATGTTCATGAGTATCAAGAGGAAAACTGTTTCCTGTTTGAACCTCACCTTTCTAAAGATAGGCATGATCAGCTCCTTACCATCTATTTATTTTTAAAAGAGAGTTCTTGACAACAGTATTAGCTAAAACTCTTAGCAGTGATCTAAATGTATAATGAACTTCTCTAATGAGCAACAGTAACTTGTGGTATAACTGACCTTACAAAGGAAAGGTGCTTCGGATGCACACGTAACATCCGTACCAGTGCTTCCAACCTGATGCATGACAACAGGGATAAAAAGTGGCATTGCCTCTTGAAGAGCTTTTTTCGTGGTAAGCTGTGTATCGAGTCTTGCAGATGAGACTTTCTGCTGTGCTGGAATAAGGATGGCCAGAGGCTTTGAATTATTCCCAAGCTTGTTGCTCAGTGTTTATCCCAGTTGTCCACTTAGTAGAGGAAGGGGGCTGCGTGCCATGCTGCAGAAAAAGCAGCTCCTGGGATTGATTGGATTATGGAGAGGGAAGACTGCAGTCGGGGGTGTCTGCCCTCTGCCTTGACCTCTTGGCCTATGGAGGCATCACGATAAGCGTAACTCTGCAGTCCCCCTCTCCCCTCTTGCCCCTCCACCTCCAGGAGCACAGGTGAGCTGCCCCTTTCGCCTCCAGGAAGCCATAACTAGGGTCCGAGTCACAGGTGACACTGACGACCAACTTCTGGCACGTAGCCAAGCGAAGCAGCTAACAGAAAACGGGCAGTAACGGCTGCACGTCTCTCCTGCACTGCCCTCAAGTGTCAGGGTTAGCGTGGAGGTGCCGGGAGCCCACGAGGGTGAAGCTGGGCGTCGGGGGCTGCTGTGGGTGGCACTGCCTCCGGGGCGCCACGGCGTTGGGAGGACTGGGGCCCTGCAGGTCCGTGTGACCCATGGGTTCAGGCACGTATGGGAAGGCAGGGAGACCTGGAGGGAGGGAGAGGGAGTGTGGGAGCAGCACAGTGGTGGAGAGGGAGCGTGTTTGGGGAGGTGAGGAGCATGAGAGGACTTGGGGTGCAGTTCCTTGATAAATCTTGGTCAATGCAGCATATCCATCCATGTTAGGCCATTTATATGGAGTGATGGCTCGGCAAGCAGCCTGCAGCCCCTGGTGCCTGTCCTCAATACGCATCCCCGCATCCATGTGGAAAAGGACAGTACCAAACACCTCTAACATCCTTCAGGAGGAGGGAGGCCATGGCTGAGAGAGTGCTGTTACTGCTTTATAACAGGTCCAAAAGTCCTAATAAAGTCCTAAAAGAAAACCTGTGTGGCGTTGCAGTAGCCAGTCCCTAGTTGGGCCGCAGGAGTCCTGCATGGCAGCCAGGCGCCCTGCTGCCATGCTGTGCTGGGTGGTGAGAGCCCCCCGGCCTCGGCAGCAGCTCCGTGGCTGGTTTTCAGGATTTTCTCTTTCCGGATATTTCAGAGTGAGCTTTTCCTGCACATGATTCCCCCACCCCCGTTCCCGGCAGCAGGGGCACTCTGCACGCAAAGGGCACCCATGTAAATGTGTGAGCTGCACAAGTTCCCGCAAAGTTAATTCATTTTTCTGTTTGCCCCTCTAACGTTACCTGCAGAAGAGGCAAGCTGTCTATCTGCCAAAGCTGAAAAAGCACCTTGGAACCTGCACCAAAAAATTGGCTGTGTTTTTACACTGACCACTGACAAGGTTTTTCGAGCAGGACGGAGCTGCTCACCTGCCCATTCCCGATGGGCAGGCACGGGGCTGAAGCCCCCTGGTCTGTTTTGGTAGCCAAATTCCCAGTCATTCCCAGAGAAAGGGCCTGAGCGGCTGTCTGGAGGGTGCTGATCGCCCTCCAATCGTGTTTTCCTCGAGGGGAGTTACAGCCACATCTCCCAGAGAGCCGTGGCAGCAGGGACGGGGCTTCCAGGGGCACCTCTTAAAACAAAGGGCTAAATACACACACAGAGATTAGGCCCGTCTGGCCTCCGCCAGGAGACAGAGGCATTTAAAAAGCTGTCTGTGCATACTCAGAATAGATGCAAACCTTTGCCTTTGTAAAGTATTTTATTTACCTGTCTGTACAAGACTGCTGGAAGTCAGTCAGTTCTGCTCACCTGATTTCTCCCAGAGGTTGGGACCCTTTTATGCAGCAAATAATAGATTTGAGTGCTTAGGGTAACTTAACCTAAAATTAACTTGTTTCTTAGTGAAAGCCTCAGCATATTATCTGGAAAATAGTTGTAACACTGATGCAAGCCTTTTTCTTCTGTGCTCCGTGTCACCAGGCTTGCAGAAAAAGGAATATTTTGATTTCTCTCTGGGTATGCCTAAAGAGCAGAGATGGGTCAGATAAACCAATTTCACTAATTATGGGAATTTAAAGATCTCACATTTTATTTGTTTTAATTTCTCTTGACTCTCCCATGCAAGCAAGTCCCCTCCACAAGCCTCCTTTCTTCTTGTGTTGCAGTACCTGGCACCAGGTAGCCAGAGGACTCCAGATTATCTGGCAGCACTTTGCTTCAAACAAATACTCAGACTTTTTTGTACAACGACAATCTGAGTTCAGATGTATATTCCTGTACATCTGATTAGCTCTGCTACCACTTTTATGCTACCAATGCTGTATCTATAAAAAGCAAGTTAAACTGCCTTCCTGACATTGTTCCCTAAAGCAATATAGAGTGAATTCTGCCTTACTGTAGATAACAGAGATTTGGAATAGCCCAGAGAAAGTAAGAAGACTGATAACAAAATATCAGGCTAAGAGAATAACTCAGGTGAGAAAGGCTGCATTCCTGCCATCTCCCTACACACAGTGTGTGTATTGGCTGTCCATGGTGTATTTAGTGTGTTTGTCTTGCAAAACTGACGTTTGGTGGAGAATGAGGTTTTAGGTGGGAGTCAAACACCCACAATGCCATTTAATGCCAAGTGCATAAATGCTCAGGCTCAAGTTTTGGGACAAAGTTGTGCTGGGCCAGCTATGAAAGGGGGTCTTAGGAGGTGTGAGAGCCTGGATCAGCTCTGGGCCACCTGTGTTGTGCCCTTGTGCTTACTGTCTTGGTGCTTATGCTGTGAGTGAAAATTAAGGGGAGGTTCAAGACAGCCCCAAGAGGGAGCTGTGGGTGCGAGTGCCCTGAGCTCTCTGCAGCGCTGCACAGCCCCATCCATCCCGTCCCTCCACGCCTGCCCCTGCAGCATCACCCAGGCTGGACACTGGCAAGGAATGAGCCACCCAAGGGGGACCATGCTGTAACCCAAACTGTTTGTGCTCTGCCTGCCATGGGGCTTTGTCCCAGGCTAACCTGAAGGTTTTTTTATCTCCCTGCACTAGCAAAGATCATATGCTGCAATGGCGATTTGCATACCTGGGCCCTGGGGACCCCTCAGCCGTTGGGCTCTGCAGCCCCTTCGAGGTCTTCTTTTGACAGCAAATCCAGCACATGGTCACCTGGGAGGGACAAGGAATTAGGAAAAAAGGAGAAACCCCACAAAAACAGGGTGCAACCCTGCAGCAGGGAACCACTCAGCACCCGTGCAAGGGGCAAGGGTCAGATGTCAGCTGTGGGCCCCCCGCTCCTGCAGGGGGCTACTCCTAATGCCTGGGAAATCCCGGCAGCAGCCCGCCTTCTGCCAGGCACACATGGGCAGCCCAGGGCTCATGCTGCCCAGGACAAAACCGCCTCCGCCATGCCCATGAAACCAGCTGTGGCTGCAGGTGCTGTGTTGTCTGTTCAGGTCACTGGATTTTTGAGGTGTTTTTTGACCTAAAACTTTCTGTATCAAAACGCAGCCCCTTGCAGCCCCTGAGGCACTCCGCTGGGGCTGTGGATGCTGCAGAGGCGGGAAGGGGCCCACTGGCAGAGCACTCACCAAGGGCAGTCAGGACATCAGCGCAGAGCATCGCCCCCCAGCTCTGCTACCAGCACCTCGGCCTCCCCCCCTCGGGGGGAGAGGTCGAGCCCACGCGGGCGCGGCCGGGCCCCGCGGGGGGAGCAGCCGAGCGCGGCCAATGGCCGGGGCGTGAGGAGGAGGAGGAGGAGGAGGAGGAGGAGGAGGGAGACCGGCGGCGGGAGGAGGGCGGCCCGGTAGCCGGGGGTCCCCCCACCGCCACCCCCGCCGGCCTCGGCCTGCACCGCCCCCAGCAGCCGGCGCCACCGCCCTGCGTGGCCGCGGCTCCGCCCCGGGGCTGGGGCGCCCGTCGTGGCGGCCCCCGGGGCCGCGGCCGCCGTCCGTCAGTCCGTCCGTCCGTCCGTCCGTCCGTCCCCCTGCAGCGAGGGCTGCGTGACCCGGGGCGGGCCGCCCGCCCCTGCCCGCCCCATATAGCCGCGGGGGGCCGGCGCGGCCAGCCCGCCCGCCCCGACGGCGCCGGAGGCTCCCTCGGCCTCCTCCTGCCCCTTGGCCACCGCGACCCCCGGAGCGGCGGGCACCGCGCAGCACCCAGGGGCTTCTCCGTGCGTCTCCCGGCAGGTCCCTGCCCTTGGCCCCGGCATGGCGCTGTCCCTGGCCGGCGAGCCGGGCCCCAAGGACGCCGGAGACGCGCTCCGGATGAGCCCGGGGAGCCTCGCTGCTTACTACCCCGCTTTCCTCCCCCCCGCCCAGTACTTGGAGGCGGCCCCCGACCTCTTCCACCCTCTGAAGCCCCTGGGCAGGCTTGTCACCGCCTCGCCGCCCCTGCCCCCCTTCAGCTTCAGCAGGGTCCCCGCTTTCCTGAGCGAGCCGGCGCCCGTGCCCGCCGAGCCCTTCCCCGCCTTCCCGCTGCCCCTCTACAGCGAGCCGCCGCCTCCTGCCCCCTTGCCCGCCGCCGAGGGCTCGCCCCGCCGGGCGGAGGCCCGCGCCTTGGCCCCGCAGCCCTGCCCGAGCCCGGCCCGCAGGGGCGCCCGGAGCCCGGGCGGCGCCCGGAGCCCGCGGGGCGCCGGGCCGGCGGGGCCGAGCCACAGGTACCACTTCAGCGAGGAGGAGCTCAACGCGGTGCTGTACGGGGCGCTCCGCGGCAGCCAGCTGGCCGGCAGCCTGCACGCCATCTCGGGGCTCCGGGTGCCCCCCGCCAGCCCGGGTAAGGGGGTCCCCGGCCGGGTGCAGGGGCCTGCTGACGCCCGGGCGGGGGCTCCTCGCAGGGCCTGAGCGTCGCGGTGCGGGAGAGGGGACGCTCCCCTGGCGCAAGAGCGGGGCAGCCCGTCCCGCGGCCGCGGCGCTCGCGGCGCCTCGCTCGTTGGGCCCGGCGGCACGTCGGGAGCGGGGCGGCCGCCTTCTCCTTTCCGCGCCGGGGCAGCGCCGGGGGCTCGGTGCCGCGGGGGGAGTCGCGGGCGGCGTCGGGGGCTGCGCGGGGCGGCCGCACCCGCGGGCCGGGCTGACCACGCGGCTGCTCTTCCGCAGGTGCGGCGGACTCGCCCTCCGCGCTGCTGCTCGACGGGGACTCGCTGCAGCTGCCCGAAGGTAGGGGCGCCCGGCGCGCTGCGCTGCGCTGCGCCGCGGCGGCGCCGGGCCGCGCTCACCCCTCCTTCCCCCCCGCAGGGCTGGCGGTGCTGCGGGCGGCCTATGGGGACGTTTCCCAGCTCGGAGTCTTCTGCACGCACCCCATCCCCAAGGGAGTCCGCTTCGGCCCTTTCCAAGGCAAAGTGGTCAACACGAGCGAGATCAAGACTTACGATGACAACTCCCTGATGTGGGAGGTAGGCGACGCGCGCCGGGACCGGGACGGGGCTCCCTCGGCACCGCGTCCCTGGGCAGGGGGGCGTCCCTTGGCCACGGCAGCCGCAGAAATTTCACAGAGATGTTGTTACGAGGAGAAGCTTTTGGCTGTCCCTCTCCCCTAGCCTGTAACAGGAGCTGGACCTTGTCTGGGTAGTGGGTTCGGTGCAAGCGGGTCCCTTTTGGAAAGGGTTCGGACCTGATCTGATTCTCTCATCTACTCTCCAGATCTTCGAATACGGGCGCCTGAGCCATTTCATAGACGGGAAGGGAGCCGCTGGCAACTGGATGTCCCTGGTAAATTGTGCCAGGTTCCCCGAGGAGCAGAATTTGACAGCTATCCAGTGCCAGGGGCAAATCTTCTATGAAAGCTGCAAAGAAATCTTACCGAAGCAGGAGCTGCTGGTGTGGTATGGGGATTGTTACGTGCAGTTTTTGGGCATCCCCATCAGCCTGAAGGGAATGCCAGAAGGGAAGAGACCCCAGCAGCAAGCCGAAGGTGAGGCTATGGAGAAATCCCTAGGAGGGTCATAACCCTTCTACCCCTCGGACCTGTGTCCAGCCATGATTAGACTCTCATTAGGGGACTTGCCGGTGCTTTAAAAGACCCCGATGTCATCTTTTCTTCAGCTGCATTTTACTTTGAACGCCTCCCAGCCCCTGTGATGAGATTGCCGGGGGGTGACACTTCTGCCCACAGGTCTGCGGGCTGCAGGATGCCGGGATGCTCTGGGGTGGCTGGGGCTGTCCTGCTCCCATGCCACTAGCAGTGTCCTTGCGATCCTGGGACACAAGCTCATGCCCTCCCTTTCGCCTGCTCACCCAACCTCCAGCATCCCAAAAGAGCAGCTTCCCCTACACACAGGGGAGGCTGGTTATCTGTACTGAGGGCTGCTACCAGATCTGAGCAAAGCTCTCCTTTGAACCTGGCACCCACTTCTGTCTCCGCAGCTTGCTCCTAGTTTTCATTTGCTTTGGGAGTAAAAAGTGGTAATTTGATGACTGTAAAACATCTGGTGCTGTTCGACAGCGCTCTGGGGAATGGCAGAGCGAGCGGCTGATCCTTTCTCTGCTCTGCAGCAGCCCTTCTTCCAAGGGACCGTGTTTGGGGAGGAAGGAGGCTTTTGGGCATTCCTATTTTGATCCTGTTTTAATCGTACAGTTACACACACCTGACTTCATGACATTTTTCATGCAATTAATTCTCTTAGTAAATGGGGCAGGCTGAAATCGTTCCAGTCCTATAATGCTGATGCTGCTTGCAGAGGATACCAAATATTCTCTCTTCGGGAGCACTGTACTTATAATATGTAGAAAGTGTGACATTCATATAAGTAAAACTTATGTATGAAGAAAATAGATTTGTGCAAACGCAGGGAAAGCTGGAGCTGTCAAAGAATGTGTTGGCTAGGTGCAGCAGTAAGAGAGAAAGAAGAATTTGGCAAATCTCTGCAAGGAAATTTTTGAAGCTGTTGTTTTAAGGTGCCTAGTCCAGATAGCTGGTAAATTGTTGATTTCATTTTAAGGTTCAAGTCAAAGTTACTTTTCTGTGTTGTATTAAAGGCAGAAAAGGATGTTTAAACATTTGCAAAATTTCCTATGTTGTTTCCAAATTCAATGGATAAGATCAAAATACAAAAGAAAACAAAAAATATGTTCTTGTTCTACAGTAGTTTGAAAATCATAGAAAATATATGCAGATTGATTTTTTTTTCTCTCTTTTTAGAATGGGAAGTGAAATTTATGGACAATATTGATAATAAAAACCTAGCGATGTTTCCGTTTGGGGAAACATTTCATGTTGCAGGCATCTGAGCTGTTTCTCCATATATTCACTCCCTGTTTATGGAGATGCGAGGCTGGAATCCTGTCCTAGCTGAAGTTAGTGGCTAAACGCAATAATTTCATTAGCGTCGGGACTCTTGTGCATCCTCTTCCGTTAGAGAGAAAATGTAAGGGCAAGTGGACCATGGTGTTTGCTTACCAGATCCAACTTGTATTTTGTTAATCACATTGCCAGAATCCCTTTAACATTATTACCCTTCTGAAGACCTACAATTCTCAGTGGGGCACCAGCTCTGAAAGAGAATCGGATTTGAAATTAACACCTTTAACTGTGGTATAACGGAGAGATTGGCACTTTCCCTTCTGCTGTACAGAAGCTGGGGAGAGCTATAAATGCGAGAGATGCGGCAAGGTTTTTGCGTACAAGTATTACCGGGACAAGCACCTGAAGTACACTCGCTGCGTGGACCAGGGGGACAGAAAATTTCCTTGCCACCTTTGTAACCGATCCTTTGAAAAACGAGACAGGCTGAGGATTCATATTCTCCACGTCCACGAAAAGCACAGACCTCACAAGGTAAGCCTGCCTCTGGGTGCCTTTGCAGTTACTTGCTCTTCTGGAGTAATTAATTGTCCTTAATTATCTTATTTTGGCAAATGCGAAGGTGCTGATGTTCTCTCCCTGCTTCTCCCCTCTCCGGTTTCCTTGGCAGTTACTTTGTGAAACTGTTTTGCCTGTAAAGGAAGAATTTGTCTTATGCAGCAGAGTTTAGCTGAAGAAATTAATGAACTTATACTAGGTTGGGAAAATACCTGACCCGCAGTGCCAGTGAGAGTTTGAAAGAGAAACGATCTGAGGGGGAAATCCTTGTCTGCTCCCCAGGAGGAGAGCAGGGCAGGGGAAGAACGATCCTTCTGCACAGAGAAGCGGGGTGCCGGTGCCGGTGCAGAGGTGATGCTGCTGCCCGCAGCCTCACGCTGCTCCGTGCGGAGTAAGGGCGCAGCTGGCCCTTCCCTCGCGGCTGCTGGGTCTGACAGCGCCAAAGAGCACCTTAACTTGCCTGAACTGAGCCAGCGCATATTGCTCCAGGGCTTTTGGACGTTTGCATGAGTTTTTTTGGTGCTTTTCTCCTGGAGCTAAATTGTGTTTGAATGAAAGCGGGGCGCACGCAGAGCCCGGGGGACCTTGGGGCTGGCTGGGCTCGGCTCCTCCATCCCACCGTCCTCCCCTGCCTTCACGCTGACAACTGGCACACAGCTCTGTCTGCTGGACACCACGGTAGTGAAGGTTTGCATTCAACATGGAGCAAATTTTCATTTGGTGGGAGCAAATCCTGGCTGAGATATTTGCCTTGTCTCCACCAAACATCTCTCTGTAACACTGGTTTCCTCCAGGAGCACTGGAAAGGGAAAATCAGAGTTCTCCCAAAGGCTCAGGCATGGGGAAGTTACTGCACTTGATGTGGCACAATTAAATCATCCCTGAAAATCTTTCAAATGTCTATTTTATAGATTATACTGGAATAATGTGAATTTGTCAGGAAAGGTGTTATAATTAAATTGACAATATTACAATGTCAGAATATCACCTTGATCTAGTAATAGAGATTTAAAATGTCATTCTATTAAATATGAAGTTTGAAATACATACTTCTTTCTCTCTTTTGTTTTTTCTTTCCTTCTTTCTTTCACAGAGAATTTATTTTGGAATGTGTACAAAAGAAATACTTTAAAACAGCAGGAAGAGAAACTTGTTCTGAATAGATATTGCATTTGAATGAGAACAGATAAATGCAAAAAACAAAGACAGAAAATGTGTCAGTAAATTACCATCTTTCAAAATCAGTCATGGCTTAGTATATTTCAAACTTATGAGTGAGGATTTCTTTCAAAAGCATCCCAGGAGGAAAACAATTTATGGCCTCATGTGAATTTCACTGAAGTCAGTGCAAGTCTCTCGAATGACTCCAGCACTCTTGGAGTTGGATTTTATTCTGTCACTGACAGCTACTGGACAGGGCACCACATGATGAAGGGGGCAACTTGGTCTGTCAGAAGATGAAGTGGTGCATCTTTCACTCATCCAAGGGGAGGCATTTCTAAGAGATCAAGCTGTAGGTGAAGTGCTGTGACTTACTTACCATTTCTGAAAAATGAGAATTATTCTGAGATCCCCTTTAAAAATATTTTTTTAGTTAAAAAATATTATTTTAGTTGTTGAATAAAAAATCTAAATAGTAGCTGAAGCATTATTTACATTATTATATTTTGAAGGACAGGTTTTGATGAAACGATTTTGAACTATACACAAAAAAGGTTTTGAAATTTTGCATGATTTTCCTCTTTTAAAATCTGTTCTTAAAAATGCATTAAAATTCTGGCTGTTAAGTAAACTTGCTACTTAAATTACTCATGTGCTTATATATAAATACATGTAGTGAGATACTTGCACACATCCTAACATTTTTTTCAGCTATGCTGTTATGTGCTTCCTGTTAACTTTTAATCTTTTTTTTTTTTCTCCCCAGTGCTCAGTGTGTGGGAAGAGCTTTTCTCAGTCCTCCAGTCTGAACAAGCACATGAGGGTTCACTCCGGAGAGCGCCCCTACAAATGCGTGTACTGCAACAAGGTAAGGGAAAACCCGGCTCCGGCCAGTGCCCCGGCCTGTCACTCTTGTCTATCCTCTGCTGCGTTCAGCATTGCACACTGCGCCTGGGGGTGGGGGCTTTTTTCACGCTCCTGTTCATTTTCTTTTTCTTGATCAAGCGCTCAAGAGAAGGGGACACAAAATGGGACTTCCTATTTAAGTCAATATCCAGATGAGTGAGCACATATTCTGGCTGCAGTTGTGAGTTGCGGAGGGAGAAAGGAATGAAAGTGGAAGCGTTAGGGAGTACCAGAAATGGCTGGGACTGAAGAAACAGCAGGTCTCTGCCTCCAGTTCTCCCGTGCACACCTCAGAGAGCTGTTGCAAGGATAAGATCTACGAATGTTTGAGAGCATCTCAAATACCATGCTAGGTACTCAGCTAGGTGTAGTATTGCCCTTTTTCACAGAGTCTTTTGTCTTGCTACTACTGCTTTCCTGGGTGAGTTGAACAGGTTTGGCCCATGAGCTGAACCTGTAAGACGTGACTCTGCTTGCTTACCTTGAAGTAATGGAGTGATTTATGTGCATGGTATGGCAATAAGCCATACAGCACTAATCAAAAATTTGCTCAGCTGCTACTACTCTTCGCAGGAGGGGTGGCTCAGGGATGGTTCAGGTGACCTTGCTTTTCCCGGGGGAGCAGTGCTCCCTGCTCTCTGAGCAGACGGAGGACGGACGTGCAGCCTGCTGTTGGGCAAGTGCCAGTAGGGCTCCAGCTGCAGTGGTCCACTCTTTGTGTCCATGCGAGGCAGAAGCATCGATGGTCGTGTGTACTGAGGTGTTTCTGATTCAGAAGGGAGAGATGTTTTGTTTGTGACTGTTCCAACACATAGTCGAGTGTCCTGTACTAAAGAACCTTAGAAAAAGCTCCTTTGGGCTATTATATATGTATTTTTTCCACAGACATCCCAAATACTTGTAGGCAGAGTTTAGGATGAAATGTCATTCTTTGGATGACAGGAACAGCTCACAGAGCTTTGCAGGTTCCTCTGTGAACAGATTCCTCTAGGACACGTCACATTCTGACCAGGCCCTGGTGGCTCTGGTAGATCTTTCACGGATCAGATTTTATTTATCAGTTCTCAGGCTGCAAGATGAGGTTATCCTAGGACATAGCCATCCATTTCTGAGGCTGGGAAACCAGGGGCTATTTTATAATACTCTCACCCGCTTCTCCTGTGGAGTGGTTGTTCCTCTTTTTGTCTCTCCTACCTCTTACGGTGGTTATGCCAGAGCAACCTTGCTTTCCCTGCCCCTTTGCTCACCTGATGCAAGTGAGGGAGAAGTGTTGGGCCAGGACCACCTGACAAGTGCTTCTGTCCCTTGAACTTTTGTCCTTCTGTCCCTTTTGACATTTACCTTCTGGGGACTTTTCTGTAGGAATCACAGATCTGTTTGTGCTCTAAGGTTCCTAGTGAAAAGGTGTATGAGATTTATTGCTGTCTGCTTTGAAAACTTATTTGTGATGGTTCAGCAACATAATGGTACTAAAGAGGATTTGTGGATAAAAATTTCAGCTGCCTAACCAGTATACAGCAATTCAGCTTCTAGTGTAGCATTTTTCCCAGACTGCTTATGGAAGTAGGGGCAGCAGCCAGAGCAAATTTGTGAGGTCTGCAAATAGTAAAGGGTTCCTAAAGGTCTCTTGCCCAGGTAAAGGAAAAACAGGGAAAACATGGCTATTTTACAACATTCTTGCTCAAATCTCATTGAGAGGATTTTCTCCCAAAATGCAGGAGGAGTTTGCTACTTGAGTGAGGGGAGAGAGAAAAGGCTGCAAGGTCTGACTGAAGGAAGAGCAGAGTATGGTGGAGGGGGGAAATGAAACCCAGAAAGATGGAAACATGCTGGGTTGCATGAATGAATTCTGACACCTGGATTCCAAGCCAGTATGAGTGAATGTGAAAGAGTTTAACTTTCTGAATAAAAACTAGAAGGGAGGAACCTGCATTATCTTTCCCCAACATGCAGGAAATACAAGGCTAATTAGGACAGTATTGACTTTACTTCTTATTCTTTGACATGTGAGGATATTTGTTGGTGTCTCTGGTCAGAAATCTTTTTCTGAACTCTGTGTAACTTCATGGACTCAGCCATGGCTGTACAGCTGAGAGTGATAGCTGTTGGCTTCTGGTTCCTCATTGCTAGTAGTTTTCGGTTTTGCTCTGATTGTCTGAAGATGTGAGTTATTTGAGGACTTATTTTCAAGGAGCAGTGCTTCTGAAGGGTCTGGGTTACCTGAAACTGTGGGCTACACAGAAAACAGAGTACATCATTAAACCTCCTTCTTCTCTGCCTGGTCCTTGCCATTTCAGGCGTTCACAGCGTCGAGCATCCTGCGCACTCACATCCGCCAGCACTCAGGAGAGAAGCCCTTCAAGTGCAAACACTGCGGCAAAGCCTTCGCCTCTCACGCGGCCCACGACAGCCACGTCAGGCGCACGCACAGTAAGGACAAGGGCTGCGTGTGCTCTGTGTGCGGCCAGCACTTCCCGGAGCAGGAGGAGTTGCACTTCCACATGCAGTTTCACGCTGCTCGTTAGCTGCGAGCCCCTCGGGCGAATCCTGGACCAGCTTTGTGTGTATATCCGTGTATGCGCATGTGTTTGTGTGTGTTCGCATATGCACTGCAGGAGGTGATGTTCGCCCTCGTGGCGACACGGGGCCCCAGCACCCCTTTGGGTGCGCCCGGTCTCCGGACCCTGGGCATATTTCTGAGCACAGGGGCCAGTAGTTTTATCTCCTCCGGAGATCCTGACTCCACACTGGGGTGACCCTCCAGCATGCACTGATCTTCCCAACCTGTCCCCTCTCCTGTACCCCTTCGCAAGAGGGAAGTGCTGGCAGGGGTGACCTGCACCTCCCGTGGATGCCTTGTGTGTGAGTATCACCATGATGAATGTTTCTGTGCCTCTCATGCACCACCTCTATGGGCTGTCCGGTGCTGTCTGTGCCGAAGCTGGTTTGAAGGATGTTTTTATCAAGTGCATTTCCAAAAGCCAATTTGACCTCCATTTGTTTTATTTGGGCACTTGATCTAGGTGTGGGGTCTATTTCCCCTTAATGTGCAAAGCTTTTAATGAATCTCTATTTGAATGTGAACTGCCTCAGAGGTATGGACTGCTAGACTGGCGTAGGGGTATTTAATTCCTTCGTTGAGCTGGGGGGCCACCTGATAGGGGCCACGGGGAGCTCCAAAGCAGTTGAACCAATGCTTCCAGGGGCCAGTGGATCCAGGTTAGCCCAGGGGCAGGAGGTAGTGAGGTACCTGCAGGCTAGCCGCAGCTCGTGCTGGCTAGCAGTAGTGTCCTCGGGGGCCCGGCTAAGCCTGTGAGGCCATGGCTCTGCCTCCTCGCTTGCTAGGACCAACTTGAAGATGTTCCCAAGCACCAGTGGGCTCTTAGATGGGTCACTTAAGAGTCAGATGCCCTGGTAGAGGGTTTGCACTGTGAGCTTGGCACAGGCTGGCAGCAGGCATGATCCCGTCAAGGGACTCCTCTGTTTGGATTTCCCACATAACTGTCTCTTGTCTAGAAATGTGCAAGGACTGCGAGTACTTGCCAGGCAGTCCTTCGCTGTGAGGCCTGATGGGAGAGCTGGACGGCTGTTACAGTGGCACTCTTGAATGCGTTTAAAAATTAACCATTTATTAGTTATGCAGGAGCAAAGATTTTAAAATCAGCTCTGTGATACCGCTGTCGAGAAAGGGGGAAAAGCCCCCTTTTGCTAAGGTACAACTTGAAGTGTAGGATAGACAGTCCTAGGACTTCACAGCCCCAAAAACTCTCTGCACACAAAATTCCCCCCTCCAACCTCTAGGAACTGCTCAGCCTGCTAGGAGAGGACTGGAAGGTTTCACCCTCCATTTCTCACTGTTTGTGCAGCCAAGTCAGGGCCAATTTGTGTGGGTTTTGTGTTGATTTTAATTTATTTATCTTATTTTATTTATTTATTTTTTTTTTTAGCAAAAAATGTTCATAAAAATGCTGTTTTCTCTATAGAAAGAGCTACTCATTTAGCTATGGGTGAGAAAATCTACTCTGGGATCTTTTCCTTGAAAGTTCAGGTTTTGTTCTTTCTTTTGCGTTCTGTTCTGACGTTGGAGAAGGATTCAGAACAACATCTCAGACATCCTGTCCATCCATACCAACAAACTTTGACCCTGCTTCTCTGCATATTACAATGGATAAAATAATTTCACTATGAAATCTTAGGTGTTTGAACCCTGATTTTTGCAAAACACTTTCAAAATCGGGAAGAGTTCTTAACAAAATGACATTCACTGGCAATGCAAAATGTCAGCTCACATGGAGGCTTAGCGAAAAGTCTGTGCTGAAGTACCGCTGAGTGCAGGGAGTGTCAAAACTGATGCAGAGGCCGGTGCTACTTCTCTGCATCCCTGAGTGCCCAGGGCAGCGGGGAAGGCGCAGGGGGCTGTGCATGTGTGTGGTGCTTCCCCTGTTAATGGGATTGTGGGTAGCATCCAGGAGGGATAATAGAAGCCCTTGCTGGAGTCTGTTGATTAACCCAAATAGTTTGATGTTACTGGGAGGATGAAGTTCTTTTCTAATATCCTAGATCAGCTAGGATTAACAGGGACTTTGCACACAAGTATAGGAGATGGAACTTATTTTGTGCCTACCAACCTTAACATTATCACTTTAAATACAGCATGCAACCAATGTTACCTGCACATTTTATTATGTTGTGTAGATACTATATCTATAAATATGTATATTGATTTGCACTAATTTTTGTATGTTTTGTTGTTCATTCTGTTAGTCTGTTCTCATTGTTCTCATGGTTAAAAATTTGAAAGGAATATTTATAAAGCCACTTACTTGTAAGTAAAATATTGAGGCCCAGCACTAGGTAGGATGTGAAATAAATAAACCATTAATATTGTACATACATACAGGTTTTAGGGTGGGATGAAGATCATGCTTTGTTATGAATGTTTTGCATATTCTAATACCAAAGATTCTTGTAATACAGAAAGCTGCATTTTGTCCGGATTGATGGCCTGAGCTGGTGAGCTCTAAGTGGGTAAAATTCACTCCGGAGCAGAAAGTTATCACAGTGTTTATGTATTCTTCAAACTATGCTGAAGTACGTATAGCTGGAGAACCTGAATCATGGTTATCACAGCTGACTGCCTGTATGAAGGGGTTTCTTCCCAAGCATACAAAACCCTGGCCAGCAGAAGTGTGAATTCTGCGCGTGAAGGCTTTGCTGGTTCAGTAACTCGGGTTGTGGTGAAATCATCACCTATTCAGCCATAAAGTAACTATTCTGACTGGGAATGATTAGAAGTGCTGTGAAAAATACACCTACAGTCAGCTTCATCTGTAGGTTACCTCATTGCTTCTGGTGAGTGAGGGTTATTTAAGTGGTCCCTCTTCATTTGTAATGTTTTTAGCTGTGTGTGTTTTCTTCTGCTTAAAGGACTCCCAAATACCTCATACTAAAATATTGACACTCTTGTGCAGTACTGTGTTGCTGAGTTGTCTGTAAAAAGTATGTGAAGGGTTTTACTTGTACTTGTGATTGTAGTTACTGGTTATGTTGCATATTAAGCCTGTATATCTAAATGTTTTATGCTGATATTAAGACTGTTACTTTGAGATTCATGGAAAGGACAAAAAATAAATTATTTGAGGCTCTAGCATACACTAATGGACTATAGGCTTTTTTCTGGCCAGTACATGGAAGTTGATTTTTTTTTTTTTTTAATGCAGGAATATACAAAGAGTTACCAGCAAATGGCTGGAGGTGTTTTCTGTGTCATTTGTAAGTCATTAGAGTCAAGTTGTCTCTTACTGGGAATTATAGGCCTTGTTCTGCAGGGTAGCAGCTGACTGCATTAGCAGTCAAAGACACCCAGTGCCTTGATGGATTGGGCTTTAAATGTCCCAGTAGTTGAGGGAAGCTGAAGCCATTCAGTTTGGGACTGAGTTCACTCCCACTTGGAAGTAGCATGATGAATCTGGATTGAACACTAAAAAAGGCATTTAAGTACCCCACACCATCCTCTGCTGCATGCTGCCCCAGGAGGCCCAGGTGTGCATGCATCCCCTTGGGCGGCTCGGGGCGGTGGGCGGCCGGCCATTGGGCAACGCGCGGCCCGGCAGTGCCGGGAGAAAATAAAGCAGCGGGGAGCAAGAGCGAGGGCTCTGCCAGCCCGCCGCGGAGGGAGGGAGCGGGGGAGGCTTTCTTGTCCTGCGAGGGAAATGCAGTGATTGCCAGCGCAAACATATTGATGTTCTTGCTGGAGAGGGTTTAGGAGAGATTAGATTTAGATTAGGGAATGCGTCTGTATGTCGCGTAGTGCATGGGCGCCCTGTTTGCATCCGAAGAGCTGCTGTTTTCCTCCCCAAGGATTTGCCTGGCAGAAGCACACTTACACTTTCTGTGGCCGTGCTGCCAGCAGCTTGGTGAATGAGCAGCTCCGGCCTGCTCAGCTGGGAGAGGGTTTTCACGTCTTTATACATGTGTGTGCGTGTGCACACTGTGCTTTTCCATCTGGCGACTTCCCAGGACCGCTGCACCATGCAGAAGGGCACTGCCATGAAAGAGGCACTCCAGAAACACTGCTGGTTTAATTGAAGGGAGAATATTCACGGCCAAGTCAACTCTAAAGGCTCAGTCCTTTTACAGGGAAGTCCCAGCTGCTAGGTCCCTCCAGAGCAAACACCGCAGTGCTCTTGAACAGTACTAAATTCGCCTGCTAGCCACTGCTGAGCTAAGAAGGCAGAATATCCCCCAACTCTTTGACTATGGCCTGTTATGCTCCACCTCTCCCCTTCCCTCCCTGCAGTCATCAAATATGTGACAGCAGCAACATACACCACGATAGCGAGTATAATAATACTCTATATGCAATAGGTACCCATGTTTCTCACTCAGTTTGGTTTAAATGGTGGCTGGGGCTTCCCTAGTGGGGGACACACAGTCTCTGTACTCCCGTAGCCAAGGCAAAAGGGAACAGCAGTGTCCCTGCCACAGGCAGCCTGGCTCTTCTGGCTTTCTCCCAAATGTGATTGAAAATGGTTCTGCCGTCAGGAGCAGCAAGTTGAGTCATCTGGATGAGCGAGTCCTGTAAGAAACTAACTGATTGAAGTGCTTTGCATTTTCTGTGTGAGGGTATTTTAAACGTCAAATGCAAAGTGATCTAAATAGAAACCAGAGGATGATGGCAATCAGTCGTTTTGTTGGGGCGGGGCAGTGGCATGAGCCTGTGCGAGGATAACTCCTGAAAAGCCCCTCGGTGAATGACAATGGTGAGACAAAAACAAAAAGGTGGTCCCAAAGCCCAGGCTGGCAAGTGCAAGGGAACAAAGGCTGGTCCAGTGACATCTGCTGCCTCCAGCTGCATCCGGCACCTCCCGAATGTCCAACCATCCCCCAGCCTCCTCCCAGCCCCAGTCCCACTGCACTCCCTGGGGGAGTCAGGGGAAGAGGGAGGTGGTTAACCGCAGAGGGAAGGCAAAAAGCAGCAAGGAGCTTAGTGAATTAAAGATAATGCCACAAACAAATATTGATTAGAGCCAAACTGTTCATTGACCAAGGGAGCTCATTTAGCGGGGGAGCCCTGGCTGGGTGTTTCTCTCCTTCAGATAGACTTTCTCAGGGTCCCCAGTCTCTTAAGTGTCTCCACCACATGCTCTGGGGTTTGTTTTTCTCTTACAAACTCAGTCACTACCACCTTTATTCCCATCTCTCCGGCTGTGCACACACCTCTTACACCTTGTTGTAATTTCTTTTCTCTTCTAATGCTCCTGGTTCACATGCTGTAGGGCCTCAGCCAGGCATAAGGAGAGGTGGCAGGAGGCTCAGCCTTTGCTGTCTGCTTTTCTTCTTTTTTTGACCTCATGTAAAACACTTGCAACAAGATTTTCAGTGTGACCAGCAAGCGTCTGTGGTTTTGGTGTTTGAGTCAAGCTTTACAAAGGCTTGAAATTCACAGGTGAATGCCTTTCCTGAAAAGCAAATCCCTGCAAGGTGTCTCAGGTTGGATGTTGACAGCTGGAGGTATCTAGGATCACTCTAAGAAAGCATTGCAGTACCTCTGCCCATCCTACAGCAGGAACAGAGTGGTCGGCCTCTCTCCATCTCCAGCTGGTTGCTCTACATCAGGTGGTGCAGTGCTCTTCCTCTGGTGACTGCCCTGAAAACCCAGCTTAGCTGCCCTGCAGCAGTGGAAAGCTAGGCTTAAATTCATAGGACTAACATCAGGCTAGCCAGTTTAGTAGTGTAAATAGCACTGTTGCATCTCTTATGCGAGAATACCATACAGTCATGCAAATCATGCTATCATCAGTCTGCAGAACAGCAGTGAGAAAACCAGTTTCCACACCTTTGACTTCAAGGGCTTGAACAGAGCAAGCAGGAGACACCTTGATCGTTAATAGAAATGCAGAAGTGAAACTTCACTCTCAGTACCAGAGAAAATGTCCTGCGTCTCTCAATGAAGGGGAAAGGGGTGAATTGTTGAATATCGGCCAAAAGATGCAATTCACAGATGACGTCTCACATGAAATGATGCTATGGAGTCCCTCCTGTGGTGGCATTACTCCCGCGGTGGCTCCACGCCACTCCCTGGGCTGCCCGCTCTGTGTGGTTTGGAAGGCATCTGGCTGTGCAGGTCAGCTCTGCGGATGTGGCGGCCAGGCGCTGGACTGAGGTGCTCCCTGGGGAAGTCTCGCTTTCCCACAAGTTTGACCCACAGACTCTCTAAGTGGCCATGGCCAGGGCCCATGGCAGCCCCATGGCGGCGAGCGCTGACCACCAGCTGAGGGATTACCTGTATCGATTCTCTAATAGCCACCAAGGTGGAGCGAAAGACTATTCTATGGCAATCTCTGAGCTCTTAGCTGAGAGGGATCATAAACACCCCATTAAAGGTTTCATTCAATAGCAATCTTTACTAAAGTAAATGGACAACAGCCAGCGTCCCCCCTGCCAGCCCCTAATGCAAGAGCCATTATAGAGCAGGAAGGCAGCACGCAAGGAACATCTATTTCTGCAGTATCAGTTTCAACAACATTCTCGAACGACTCTATTAATGAAAAGTGGATTTCTTTTTGCAGGGACGTGAAACTCCCAAGGAAACCACCAAAGGGGAATCTGTCCACCTCCTTGCACACCCCCCCCCCCTCCTGCCTAGTTTGATGCGTGGCTCTTTTCCCGTGCATGCACCCATCCGGGAGCAGTGAGCAGAAAAGCAGGCTGGCAGCATCCTGCTCTTGCCACTGCTGGGAATAGGCAAAACAGAAATAGTGAATGACGGGAGATGGCATCGCTGAAGCACCCTGATGGGAGCTGTGGCTTTTCCCTTTTCCCCAGACAGCCCCTGGCCTGCAGGGTAGCAATACCCAGACTTCTCTGGTGTCCTGAATTTTTGTGTGCATGACTTGCTTGTAAGCATGATGACTGCAGTAGGGGTGGCAAATGCTCATATGGGAGCTTTTCTGCCCTGCTTTCCTGGTGTGTCTAGAGCTGCCTTCTCTAATGCTTCTTTCGCCATGCTGGCAACAGGGAGAAGCTGTGGCTCTGAAGCTGGGGGTCCTGGACAGACCTGCACTGGGTGTCTTTGCTCCATACAGCAAGGTGAAGCTAATCCAGACTTTTGCTAGTCAACATGAGTTTTCTCTTGACTTTGATGGACCTATAGTCAAGGGTGGTATGAAATCATGCAGAGATATTACTATGCTTATCACAGTAGGCTTGTATTTAATTCATGCTTCTACTTACAAGCATTTTCCCCTCGGTTTCAAAAACAGAGGGATCCCCTGCCCAAAATGTTACTCTAGTACACTCAAAAAATAAATTCAGCATGAAAAACATGTCAGCAAAAGGGAAATTTCCTGGCAGGGAGACATCTGATTATCTGCTCAAGGTTTTGAGCTCTTTACTTGCCCTCCCAGAGCCCTTCTGAAGAGTGCTGTCAGTCTGACATGTTAGATAGATAGAGGTTTAAGAGAGGAGGGGAGCAGAAGGAGTCTCTCAGTTTTTCTTTTGGTTTTCTTTCCTCCCAGGGAGGGAGTTCAGGTGTCAGATCTGCAGTGAGGCAGCCTCAGAGGAAAAGACTCTGGGCTTCATTCACTGCGCGACAGGCTGTGTGGACCTACGTCTTTTAAGTTCCTTTTGTACTTCTACCCTGCTATCACACCATTATCACAGCGTTAACATACCTTGTTTCTACAAGTGTGTTTCTTTTTTCGACTGAATAATGTTCAAATTAGAAAGTATGTTGATTTTGGTTAGAGTAACTGGCTATGTCTATTGAGATGGTCTAACTGATCTGGTTTTGTCACAGTTGGTTTTGCAACTGTAAGGCATGAGCAGTAGGGCTTGGCATGACAAAAACATTCTTCTTTTATGGCTTTGATTTAGTCTCATGGGGGCTGTTTTGGCTGGAATGTTATTATGACAAAAAGGTTCTGTGGGAGGGCTGAGGGAGAATAGTTGTTCTTGTGAATGAGAGAAAATCATTTAATTCGGGGCAAATTCAGAAGAAAGGGGAAACTAAAATAATACTGACTGAAACTACAATAATGACTGATAATACTTAAAGCCTCCCAAAATTCCATGCAACTTTTTTCCCAGTGACACTTTTATTTAGTTATACCTGTCTGGTAGGTGGATCACATCTTCTTTCTCTCTGTAATGGCAACAAAAAGAAAATCAAAATTATTATAAAAAGCTTTTTAAGTTTTCTCTCTACTCTTTCTTATCCTATTAGCACCAACATTGTATTAATTTAGGACAAATGACAGCTCTGTGTAACATATAGCAATATGATGCATGTTGTGTTTACACAGGTTCATGTTTTTAGCTATTGTCATAGGAAAAAAAACCCCTTTATCTCCATATGACACAAGGTATTAAACTTGCAAATAATCATAAAGTTACTACTATAGTAGGTGGGTTAAAATAAAAATGAAATATTTTGCATTATAAAATTCCTATTTGCTTCTGTTTTATATAACCATACAGTTGTATTGGTAACCCCACCCCCACCCCAAACACACACACTGTGTAAGCGAGTATTTTCCATGCATACTCACTATTCTTGACACAATATTAGTGACTATTTATTTTCTATTTGTGTGTATGTATATTCACGTATTTGCATATATGTTTGTGTATATGTAGGTATGCCCATGCATGTGTATAATGTCTATTAAAAATCCCGGAATTAAGGAGGAATGTTCTTTTGAAAATCAAAGAATACTAACTGAATAGTCACGTAAACTGATTATAGAACTAATAATTATCCACTCTCATTTCTCCTTTGAATGACATTATCATTGCAAAAGGTAATGAGTTCGCAGGAGCTTCTCTTCAAGAAATGCCATGACTTTAAAACTAAGCACTCAACATCATCAATTTATTTCCCAGTGCCACCTGAAAGGAGGTTGAGCAGATGACTTTACAACAATGGCAGATGGCAGTCACTCTTCTTGTCATACCGCTGATCACTGCTGCCCTGTTCCCCCTGGGTCCCGGTGGAATAGCAGTTCTTATCTTTTCCAGTCTTTTTCTTTGAGTTGATATTTGGCATCCCCTGTATTTTTTACCTTTGTTGGCCCTTTCTGTAATTTGAAACAGTGGATGGTGCCCAGCCGAAGGGCACTTTGAAGAAGCTTTGATTTTAGCATCTGCTTTTGCAGAAGCTGCTTTACTTCGCAGTGTTACTATACTGGTATTGATCTATGCTGTGTAGGTTTGTATTTGTCAAGCTTTCCAAGACATATTTTCAAAGACTTCTACAAGAGAGAGTAATCAAAGGTCAACCTCACAATAGTTATAAAATGAAGGCCAAAGGGGAGCTTTTATAGCCATTAGAAGCTCATCAGAATTTTAACTTCAGGAATTTAATTGGTGCTGTAATTCCAGCACCATCCAGCTCTACTACTGTTTGGCTACTCTGAAAGAGTTAAGGCACAATTGCCAGTTCAGCACAGCCATTAACAGGAACAGACAAACATCCTCTGCCTCTCCTTAAACCTTATATATGTAAAGTCCAAAAAGATGCTGTTGTTCCCCTCTCTTTGCTGCCAGTCAGGTCCCTTCCTCAGCTAGCAATTCAGTGGGATTCAGAAGCATTATACGTTGCTTATATACATATCAATTCCCAGGGGCCTTTAAAAAAGAGCTCTTAACCTGCTATTGTAACTATTCTAATGCGAGGCTGCCACCCAGCAACCCCTCCCTCCTACCTTTCACCTTGCAGGGTATTAAACTTTATTTTACTTTAACTTTATTTTATTTGACCGCCAAATTCTTCATTGCTCTAATTTCTTTTTGTCGCTACTTGCAGGGTATGGAATCTGGAAAAAAAAACAACAAAAAAAGGGAATTACCTGGTTCAGAAGATAATGTATGGCTGGAAAAAAAGGACAAAGACTGTATAACTTCAGTCTCTTTTCCCCTTGCTAAACATGGTATTTAAAAGAGTCAATGCTTAAAAAGCAGTCATGTCTGTTAACTACCTTCAGAGAGGTAAACAGGTCTTTTAACACTATTCATCACCTTAAAGACCGTGCTCTTCACAGTCAGCTTCATGAGTTTGGATTATTTTACTTAAACCTGCATGTATTTTAGAGATTTCTTTCTTCCTTTTTTTTTTTTTTCTCCCCTAAACAGCTACAGGAACAACCTATTCCAAGCTTCCACCCAGTTTCATTCACAGGATATCAATATGTTAATTGTGTTTTCTACCCGGATCTTTAAAGTTTCTATCATGACTAAATATTTCCTTTTCCAAAAAGGATAGCTGGGAGAGAAAAAAAAAGAAAATATTTCTTCTTTTGTATTTCACACAGTTGCTTGTAAAAGATTCAATTAACCTAAAATTACAAATGAAAAATAGTCAGATATATTACCTTTTGTGACTGGACATGTAGAACAGGGCAACATTTCTGAATGATCTTGAGAAATACAATTCTCACCAGGACTTGACTAGCTGAGGTAAGAGACAAAAAGTCATGTCTTTTCTGACATGATTTTTGTATCAGTAAAATACACGTGCTTTTCTGATCACTGTTTTCAGATCTCTAACATGCATTTGTGACTGAACTTCCTCCTCTGGGTTAGAGATCTTTCTATTATTTAGGCACCCTGTTCTTTGGAAACTTAATTTTGGGAGGGAGTGATGTACCTACACAAATGACTAAATATGTTGCAATAGGAAAATGCTGACTTCCTGAACTGTTGTTTGAGAGCAGGAGGGTAGATATCGCAGAAATAGCCGGGACGCACTGGCATGATGCATTTTGAGCACAGGGTTTTCATACTGGAGCTAAAGGCTAATAATCAGCTCCCCCCGGGCCACTACAGGATAAACGTTTATGTGTGAAAAAGTATTGTATGCAATGATAATAAAACTCTGGTAGGAGACTTGTCCAGCTGATTGATGGGAAAGGGTGGTAAAATCTAATTTATCAATAAATGTCACTCAGAATTAACAAAGCTGATAGGAATGTAGCCAGGAGGAACGTTAATTTATCTATGAACTAGTTTCTTCCCCTCCTTCTCAGGGCTTATTGCCTGCACTAATAGGGTCTGGGGTCTTTTCCTGATAGATGCCTGAATGCCAGGCAGTAGATTTAAAGATAATAATGACAATGACTCTGATAATGGCCGGCTCCTTAGCCTAAAGCTGTTGATGGGCTGCGTGAAAGCATCTTGGCCCAGGCGAGCGCAGCACTTTCCTCCCTTCCTGCTGTGAGATTATCTCCACCCTCAGGAGTTTAACCTGTTATGAGGGTCAGCCCTCTTTGACCTGCTCTGTTCTGACACCAGAATTGACATGTAAAGGTATTATGAAACGTCCCTATTGATTTCACTACAATGGGTCTTTGCAGCCCAGTGACCCCAGGGCTGGTTTCGCTGGCCTGGTGGGGCTGGGCTTGCCAGGACCGCTTGGGCTCTGTGCTGCCCAGAGACAGGGAAGCCTAGACTTTGGTGCAAGATAGACTTCTTCCAAGCCTCTTTCTCCCTGCCACCTTCTCCAAGGCACTCTGACAGCAGCCAAGCCAAGGTGGAAGCCTGAAACAGGCTGGGAGGTGTTGGAGCTGTTTTGGTGACCTTATGCTACTCAGTGATCTCTCTGCTAAAAGAGGGTCTTCTCAAAGCACTAAAAATGTAGCAAGGCTGATGGAGACTGCCAGAAGCTTGGGAAACCTAGAATAGGTATATTTTAATACCATGATGTGATAGCAGTTCATGCTTTTTGTCCTTAGATCTTCAGGGGCTTTTGTAAAGCTAGATGGGGATAATGATCCTTGGTTTTTTTCCAGTGCGAAAAAAAAAAAGAAAGAGAGCCATAGACCATCTAAATGATTTTCCTTGTACTGCAGAGACTGATGCTGGGAATAGAGCCCAGGCCTGTATTGATAGACCCCCCCAAAAATAGGAGCTCTGGATCTGAGTGCTGCCCCATACTATACTATGGTGAGACACAAGTAAGTACTTTCCACCTACTCCGCCAGCTCCCAGCTTTCTCTCTTTCCCCCATTCATAGTGTAGTTTCCAGAGGAAAGAACTTGAGTGCATGGCCTGAAAGGGAGCTGCAGCACATACTGGTAGGTGTATAGGCCGACTGGGCCAGCCATGGCTTTGCGTGCTCTGGAGCACATTGTTTCTCCTAGCGTGTTGGAAAAAGTAATAGAAGAGCATCACAGTGCAAGTAAGCTATCGTAAACCTCAGTGTCATTGGTAGCAGATCAACACATTTGTAACCATTATTTAGCATTTCTGCTTTGGCTTAGTCCAAGCAAGGAAGAGTTCCCTCTTGAATGTTCTTGAATGGTATCTTAGTCTCTGTCAGGTCCTTGTCTTTGTCCTGCTGCATCTGTCTATTTAATGCAATCTGTTCAGTTCCTTTTGGCTTTCCAAGGGCAGAGTTTGCATTTATAGGTCTGATCATGACTTTTACTGGATCACTGTATATGTGACCATGTAACCATGCTCAAGAACCCATCTAATAACTAAAAATAAGCTTTAATAACTCTTCCTCCATTGGTATTTGTCAGTAGACGGGATTTATCTTCTTACTGTATCTGAGACTCTAGTACCTGTTCAGAATATCCTAGGCAGGTCCCCATCAGTTGCATTTCTTCCCCTTTTTAATAAAGTCACTGTCTGTAGGCTCTTAGGTATACTTGGAAATGCCTTCTCCTGCATGGCTAAATTTCCTTTTGTGCAGACTTTCTCCTTGGAGATGAAGCCCTTTTGTTATTTTAAATGGTGAACAAATTGGTACAACTTTGTACCTACTTAAAATTCTCAAGATTATAATTAGCACATATATGGGAAAAGATCTAAGACATACATGTTCTTTAGAAGAAAGACAGATGTCTGAATTGCTTGATTAAAAACCTACTGTCTCCTACACCAATTACACTGCTTAGAATTTGCTTCTTTATTAGTCAGTTCTAAAAGAAAAAAAAAGGCAATATTTGTGTTCAAATACCTAAGACCTGTCATAGGTCTGATTTCCTCAGCACCTTTCAGTAACTGTTCCCCTTCGTATGCTGCTCACACTCAGGGACCTGGTAGAAAGGCAGATAGGTGAACAGCATCCGGTGCAAAGCCACTCCCATGAGTCAGAAGTGCTTTCTGTACCTCAGCCACTGATAAGAGAATACCCTGGATTAGAAAGGCTCAGACTCTCCTCTGAGTGCTAATATTACAGTGTTTAGGCCCAGCCTGCAGCATAACCATCTAGGTGCTATTGCTTTATATATTTCAGATGCAAAGAGGTGACCAGTAGACAATGACTCCTTTGAGACAGGGTGGGGCCTTTGGATAAGCGATGAATTCAACAAGAGCCTGAAAACCAAAAACGAATGAAGACATTCCAATTAAATTTGGCCTATATTTCAACGGTCTCAATACTACAGCACTTACTGCTGAACACACACGCACAACTACAATACTTCCCAGAGATGTGTGCCTGTGTGTGTGGAGTTTCCCACAGAAGAAATGATCGTTTTAGAGGACACTAATTAGGGGATCATTGTATCCTGATGGACATGCTGTAAGAATCCAGAGAGATTAAACAGAAGAATGAAGCAAATAATTCTCATTCCAGTGAATCATCTCATTGAAACTTTAGCCTTGCTTTAGGATTGAAGTTGGTTTAAAATGATAGTTAGGGATGGGGCAACGGAAGACAAAATGCTTGTCACTATTCCTTTCCAACCTGAGAACAGTGGCACAAGAGTATCATCCTTAAATGAAGATAACTGCATTATCTCATTATTTCCATATTAAATACTTGTCACAATAGAATCTATGCCTTTAAATTGCTATTTCTTTTTTCTAGTTCCTAACTGTTTTGATTCTTAATTCTCTTGTGTGCAAATGTATGCGTGTGCATTTAAAAAGGCATGGTGAGGTAAGGAGACTGAAAAAATGTCTAAACTGCAATTGGAATGTTATTTTTTTTTCAGGTTTGTGGTCCAGACCTGCACAAAATACATGACATTTTGTGTTACCTGATATAAAAACCTAAACTTGCAATAACAGAATAACAAACCACACATATTGCGTACCTGAAGAGCTCATCTTCTGAAGCGAAGCCTGAAGTGAAGTGAACATTATGCTTTCCTTTATATTTTGCAGTGCGCAAGATTTACTTGGTTAAATAGGTACTTTTAGAGTCGTCAATAAATGTTTTGATATGTGTGCACCCACAGTACTAAAAATACGGAAAATGTCAACACACATTTTCAAGATTTTTTTTTGTAATTACATGGAAAATAAAAAGCCTAATAAAACTGTGATAGCAGTACCTTTTTAGGCTGCTGTAAGTGACACCATTATAATGAGTCTTTAATTAGAAGTCTGGAGCTGGATGTGCATGTATGGATATCATATATTCAAATATGATTTTTATTATTTTTGAAAAAATCACTGGTTTACCAGACTTGGAGACCAAAGTCTCTTACGTTTTAACTGAGGTCAAACTGCTTTTCTGCCAGCTAATCCTCATCATTTTGACTGTTCATTTCAGTTTCTGATTTTTTTCTATGAGCAAGTCAAGAAGAATTGCTGTGCAGGATTGGTAGGGACAGTGCAGATTTCTTTTGGAGAGAAATGCAACTTTGTGGTTCAGATCCTACAATTGGCCCTACATTAACAGATTTCTGTTGTTTGTAAAGTTTGCACTGGGGGGGTCAGTGGGTCAGTATAGAACTGAGAGATCAGGACCTCAATATCTGAAAAAGTTTACTCTGCTTTTTGTGAAAAAGTGCTCCAGTGCTCCAGGTACAGCATTTGAGGTTTTTTGCTTCCCCCAGCCATGGCATAATTTTCCAAAGGTTTCCCAGCTCCAGAGAATCATCTGGTTTCTCACTTTTGCCTGAGACAGGAAATCCCAACAGGATAAAGGGCGATTTTTCAAAGTTCCCTTTGGACACTCCAGGAGGAGCTAACTGGAGCCTTCAGTGGTCTTTTTATAATTGACTTCAGGGTTTTGAGGGTTTTTTTGCCTCGGTTGTAGATTTTAAAGAACACAAACATCCTTGGCTACTCCTCATCAATAAACTGTTATATGGCCCCTGCTGTACTTCCCCACAATGTCTGTACCCCCACCCCCCCAAAAAAAAAGAAAAGAGAAAAAAAAGAACTCAAAGAGCTGGAAGGAATATTTGCTCTTTCTCATATGAAGGCTTCTTACTAGCAATTGATTTTTTGACTTTTTAAAGCCTTTTAACATGAATATACCTCATTACACTTCAGATTTCAAAAAGTAAGAACATACATGATTGACATCTGTAAGTATGTCTGTGTGCGGCATATATGCCCTTTTCAGTGATTCTATTGAACATACCTCATTCTAAGAAGTGTGACCTTGAGTTGTTATTGTTTTAGTAAACTCAGACTGGTTAGGAAGCTTCCATTAATGTCCTAAAGTGAAAGCTATAGCTAAAGCCCCTGGGATATCTGGAATAGAGGAATTCCATTGCTTTCTGGACACTGAAACACATTTGTTAAAATACATGTAAGTGTGATGTATCCTAACCTGAAATATTACATTTGTTTTTAGGATGATATCATACTAACTAGATCTCTCTTTCTTGTTACTTTTTTTTAAAGTCTCATCCACTCTCATATGCATACATATTTTAGAATAATATTTTCATATAATATAGGGAAAATAAAAAGAAGAAAATGACTGCCTACTTCAAAATCTGACTGTTAAGATTCTGAACAGAAAGTAAGCAAGGCATGTCAGTTCGCACTGAAGACAGTTCCAGCATTCATAGCTGCAAGGTCTACTCTTTTTCTTTTTTTTTCTATTTTAGATATAAACATCTGTTTTTCTACTTTTCTGTTTGTTTGTTTGTTTGCTTTCCCTAGGCACTTGAAAAGAAAAAAAGATTTTAATATGTGATGGAGCTACTGTACCTGATGAGCAGGCACCCCCCTTCCCCCTCCCTTCAAGCTATGAATGCTTTGGCAGGTAAGTATCCAGCAGATATGGGAACACACGATTTAATGAGGACCTTTAGTACTAGAGGTGCAGGGAGGTTTTCATTTGCCTGTCATTGCAGTCCCAAGGAACATGAGGACAGAGTTTCAGCAATGACTATAGAAATGGCATAACATGGATCCAAATGGGATATACAGTTTTTCAAAGGAGTACTGAGAAAATGAAAGTTGTATAGAGGTAGTGTAGCACTATTAGTAATTATTCAGATTGTTATAAAATCCAGAGGTCCCCAGAGGAGAGTCTGCGTGGGCACAGTCAGCCCACTGGAACAAATCCTACGCCCCACATGGCTGTTCCTGCCATCCTGGCTCCTCCGGGCTGGGGAGCGATGGTTGTGCTTGAAGCCTTCTCTTGAGCTGTCCCCTCCCCCATTACACAATTAGATGAAAAATTTCACATGACCCTGTGCTGTGGTCACTTGGTGCTGGCAACTCTGGTTGTGTTGTAGGAAAATGTGTACATATTTGATCACAAGATAGTGCCATTTATGAGGTCAGGAGCGCAGCTCCAGAGAATAATTAGGAAGAGCCTCATGGTATAGTCCTTCAGGATATGGCTATCACAACAAGCAATACAGCCCAATGTCAGAAGGTGGTGGGCACCACACTCATGGTGGTGTTAGGACAAAGAGAGCATCCTTTCAAATTGGTACATGCACAGAAGGGAAGAAGATGCTGAAACAGCCTTTCAGTAAGTGAGGCTGGGGAAGAAGTCTTTGTATGCCTGACCCTGTATTGTCCTCTATCCTTGCTATAGCCAGCTGTGCTCAGCCGCATAGTACTCTGCGTTCTTGCTGGCAGTAAAATCTGATTGCTCTTTCAATGCTGTCTGCAAGCTGTATTGCTGTTTGTGTTCTCTGATGGTTATCTGGCTTGCATGTTTCTGAGTGGGGCTAGAAGTAATAGGACAGGGAGAAGAACAGGTAATGAAAAAAGGACAAGTAGAAGGTATCAGTTACCATCTGAGGATCTGTGAAAATGAGGCTGGGTTTATAGGCACCTTATCAGAGCAAGGTAAAGGTCAAAGGAGTAATGAGGGGTGGGGAGGAAACAGAAGACAATGTGAGATGGAGGAGAGGAAAGGAGGAGGAAAGGGACGAGGGGAAGAGCATGACCGAGAGAAGAGAAGAGGGAATGGCTGAGTGAGAATAACCAAATGAGAGGGGTTAGAGAGTTAACAGGCATTAGGTCTTGGTTCCCTGAAGTTGTTTACTGAAACTGAGTAAGGTAGAAAAGTAACAATCGAAAAGTGTCTGAAGAGCTGTACACTCTTCTATAAGCTGTTAATGATAAGACAACCTACGGTTACATTACTTCTCAATGCCCCTTGGTGACAAGGAATGAAAGTTTGTTAGACCTAGTTTTCCCATCTAAGCCAAGACACCTTGATGCTGGTAGTGCAAGGGCATGTTCTCTGTACCTTGTGGAGGACCAACACAGTTCCCTCCTGTCCTGACTGGGAAGGCTTTCCCCTCAGCTCCTCTCTTGCTTTTCTGATGGAGTACATGTGTTGGTGTGCATATGTACGCAGAGGGGGCTTTCTGGCACTGGTGGGCCTGGTGTGGGGCAGCAATGCTGTGACTCATGTTGCTTTTGTGTAATCAGTTCAAGTGAATTTTCCTTTCTCCTCAGGTCTGACTTCATTTTGAAGACCGCACAAATCTGCTTAGTGTGGTTTAATGAATGAAAGGATTATTGAAAGCTGCTTAAATGCTTATCTTTTAACTGGTGAAATGCGCCTCCCCTTCCCGTGTGCCAGCCATGGGAGAGCAGCCAGACAGCACAATGTAAGTACAGCTCGTTTCTTGGGTATTGTGCTAGGGGTGACAAGGCAGGATGGGAGTGAGGTTTGCATCTGTCTGCCCTACAAAATAGTGGTGTCAGTGGCAAAACTAGCTTAGAATGTTCCTACCAGGGGCTGCACATTCCTGCCTTCCCACTGCCCCTCTCTGCCCTCCTTAGAGGGTTGTTTCTAACCAAAACCACTTCAGTGACTGGTCTCTGGACAGCCCCACAGAGAGGAGGGGAAGGCAGACAGTCCCTCAGTGGTGGAGCAGGAGGAAAGCCCCGAGGAACTTCTTAAGATGCTTTGCTGCTTTAACCCCATCTCTCATGAAGCTGCACCCTCAGAAAGGCTATCTAGGTACAACTATGGCCCTTCAGTCTTGTTTTGGCTGAAATCTGTTTGCAGGCCATGCCAGCATAGCCACAGCTAGCAGGTAGCTGGGATCTGAGAAGAGGCTGTGTCATCTCTCGCAGTTAGATGTCTACTGCCTGTGTTCTGCCAGCGTGGAGCATGGGCAGTGTGCTGCAGCATGGTTTGTGATTCTGGAAATATTTTCTAATCACAGAAGGACGTGCACTTTCTCAGTCTGGTTTTACTCCCGGGGCAAAAAGGTCATTTCTCTCCCACCCCTCTATCCCTTGCACCGATACGTCACAAGTGTATGGGAGTGTATATCTGCAAGGGCCTTGGCTTTGGGCTCATATGCAGTTCCACTTATATCTTAAATCTACAATAATCTTATTTCATAACAATTTCCTTAGCTGATCAAACCCGCCCATTAGTGCAGACATGCTCACAGTTATATTGCTTACCTCATTCTTGGAGTTCATAGCACCTTGTTGAGGGGCATTGGCATAACCATTCCTTTCCAGCCTGCAGAGAGGAAGCTGAGGCACACAGTGGTTGTGTATCTTGTCACACCAACACTTCTCTCCTAACTCCTGGTGCTTGGTCACCAAGACCAGGATGGTAAGCTCCTCACAAGTTACTTCCAGGGTAATGTGACTCAAAATCTTGTAGAAAAATCTTTGTAAACTTCCGTTACATGTGAAAATAAGTTAACAAAGAGCTATTACCCAGGAAGAATGGCACTTTTACAGACAGCTGCTCATCTAGAAGGATCACTTCAGAAGCACTTTCTGTTGCTGAACAGAAACACATCTAAAATAGCCACCACTGATATGGTACTGTGCTTGTAAACAGGGAACAACAGCCCTATGCAGTTTAGGATATAATATGAACGTGTCCTGCTCAGACAATTCAGATTCGAATTTGGCTAAGGCACATGTACTCATTAATATCCTACTTATTTGCAGATAAATCTCCCACAGCTAACAAATGAGCAGTTCTGTATCTCATATATCCTTTTCTGTTCGCAACTACAGCTTGATTTCTCCTAATATCTGAGCAGGTGCTAGGAAATGAGGACTTGTGGGATGGCGCTGGAGGACTATGTTAATACAAGACAAAAAGCACGTTCAACTTCTTCAGTAGTACATGATTGACTTCACACCCCTAGCATGATGCTGGACTCAAAACTTGCAAGTGCACATGCAGAGGGATTTTGCATATGGGTGACAGGAGGATTTGTTCAAAACCAGATCTGCCTGCAGTGTAGATATTCTCTTCATGGGGCCAAAACCTCACCTGCAACATCTGCAGCTTTGTTTCAAGATAACCTTTACACAAGTACTGCTCTGGCCTTACCCTGCTATGACGACAAGGAATTTTGGAAATTTTTTAAAATTCTGTGTCAGGAAATTTACCCTGATTGTGAGATACTAGGAACAAAACTTCAGAGAAAAGAGCCGGATTAGTTTTATTAGTAGTACTCCAGGAATTAAAGCATTTTTCTAAAGTTTCCTGTTTAGTGTTAGAAAAAGTGGTTGATTCCTTATCAGTCACATGGCCAAACGTGATAAAAGCCCACTTTGCCCATGCTTTGTTTTCCAAACACCCCATCGGATTTGTTTTGAAGAAGCATCTCTAATGGAAAGTTCCCTAAGAAAGAAATGTCACCCACCATCAGTGATGTTGCACATGAAGGCAGCAAACAGCAGGCACTGCCAGGCTCAGGAGACAATCCTGCCCTACAGACATGAACAGTTAATCCTTGCCACAGCACTATTAAGAGCCCTTGATATCCACAACCTCCAAGACAATGTATTGCATAGAGAATTGTGGTTTCTTGTCAGTGCTCTGCAAAAGCATAACGGAGGTGCTTGTTACTATAGACTGTTTAAAAAGGCAGACATTAACGAAAAAAAGCCAGTCACATGATCAGAAAATAAAAACCCAGTGAAACCAGGAATAACAACGGCATTTAATTATAATTCCCTTGAACTCTCCCACTGGCTATTCCGACTGTGCAACTCCTCTCTTGCAGGCATATTTAGTACAATACCATGCTTTTGGGGTCTGTTATTCATATGCTTTTATTCTGGAAGTTGTGAGTTTCTATTTGGAGAATAAATGGTGGATAGCTAGCAGCAAGGAGCAAACTTCAATCTTGTTTACCACCAACCCCCCTCCCACCTTCTTACCTCATCCCAAATCCCAAAGATGCAAACCAGAAGTAGTTTCCACTAGCAAGGAGTGTGCTGTACACTTTACCTTTTACCATCTTTACTATTACGAGGAGAACTAGCTACTACAGGGGGAAGGATGGGAAAGAGGTTTTTTTTCCTCCTAGCAGTTGAAGAAAGCTGGATGAACTGAAGAAGCTCCAATGAACTGACTGAAAACAAGAGCTATGATTTTTATAACAGCAGGTACAGCTACCTTAATATGCAATCTATGCTGAATATATGCTGACATTTGGAGACCTTTGAATGTCATTTTCACTTTTAATGCTTCTGTGAGAAAATAAAACAAACTACTGACTGTGACTGTTAGGTCTAACATACACAAGAAACTAAAATACACACAGTGGTGGCAATGGTCAGCCATTGAGTAGAAAAGTGAGATCCTGAGAAGCAGAGCAGTCTGACACATTTCACAGCTGCTCTGGGCTTGCTGACTTCTTTGTGAGGCCACTCAGATGATGTCAGGGAAGAAGGAAAGAAAAAAGGAGAACTGGTTTCCTTCTGCAAAGACTTGGGTAGCTTTCAGGCCTTCAGCCCCAGGGCAGTGACAGAATTTGGGGCAGAGAAGTTGGAGCCACAGGAGACATTTAAAGAAGTGCCACCATGTCCCCACTCTGTTCTAGCCACCCATAGCTAAACTTGTATTGGCTTCAACGGGTGTCGTTTTGGTTGTGCTGACAGTCATTGAAATAGCCCTTTGGCATTGAAATGCCTCCTTTGGTATCATTAAGATAAAGTGAAATACCCAACTGCCTTCGGCTCTCCCTGGCCTCCAACAGGCTGGCGGAGAGTGCCCAGACCCAGGGAGTGCTCTCCCATCACTTCGCCCTGCCATTTATTGGATAAGGGCCTTTTGTGCAGGAGGCTACAAACACTAGATGCTCAGTACCATTCTCTACAGTAACTGCTAAATATTTGGGAAAAAAAGTCTTAGCTGAGAAGTACCACCAGTATGCCTGTGTTGCTATAAGTTTTATTGCAGTTAAGGTGCAACAGGTATTGTGTCAAAATGCATTACTGTATGATTACTTTATTGTAGTTTTAATTCTGCTACTATGGAAAAGTAAATAAAGGTGAAAGAACAAACAATATTAGTGGCTCTGTGTCTTCAGACAAAATTGCTATCCTTAGTTTGCCCTTGCACAGTTCAGCATCAGTGCATTATTGATTGGAATTAGGAAGTTAATAAGGTTTGGGCTAATTAATCAGATGGGTAGGGACTGGAACTGCACTGCAAGGCTTAATCAAGTCATCAAAGCTCTCAAGCCATGAAGAAAGTAATTAAAGGAAAAGGATGCCTGTTATATAGTAACAGGAATCTAGGAAAGGACAAGAGCAAGATAGAGAACCTCCATTTTCTTTTGTGCACTTTTCTGATATAAATCAGACCAAATGACCAAGGTATAGTGCTCAGCTTCCTATCAGCAAATTAAGCTGGATGAATTTATAAATCACGCCAGAGAGGAATTTAGTCCAGCTAGTCTAATTGCCAAGAAAGCTGTGTTCGTTTGTGGTGACTTTATTTTTTCAATACTGAGGCCTGCAGCACAAGCTCTTGCTGCCTGTGACTGTTACCCCGACGCGGCTGGATTTGGAACAAAGCAACAGGGCTTACAAACCTAATAAAATTAACTAGTTTGTTAAGGTAAAACTGATAAACGTGAAAACATTATTTTACGGCCTATTGGGTGTTTATTGCAGAAGGTTATATCTCAAACTTTGTTTACTCCATTGCTCTGCTGAAAGGAATATATGTACCACAAAAACCTTAGTGGTTTCACTAAGAAGCACGTCTATAGCCTTTCTGATTGTATTTTGCAGCTCATTGCTGTGACATTAACAATAATGCAGGCTAGTTTTTGGCAAAGAGCATGCAAGAAATAACCACTAATGGCCTAAAGTAGCATTTAATATGTGTCTTCTAGATGTATAGTCACTGATGGATTTAATGATTAAAGAGAAGCTATGCAAACTTTGACCACAGTCAGCTGAAGAGCAGCTTACTTTTATTCAGTGTCAATTTGTGTGTTATTTTACTGGAAATTTCAGTAAAAATAAAGATTTTCTCTGAGTGATTTTTGCTTGGTTTCATTCTGTTTTCAGAACTAAAATTTTCACATTTGAGTCTTTTTATTATAAATAAAATTTAAAAAATGTTTTGGAGGAAAATTCAGAGAAGTAGAGAAACTGGCACTGAAGAAATGAGTGCATTAAAGGAGTAAGGGAAGCATTTGAATTCTCATGAGTTGACATTCTTGTCTTCTGTATCCTTAACAGAGTGGATTTTGCTTTCACAGATGGCTGTCCAATAACCCCCCAAACTATGTAACAAAGCATTGATAAGAAAAATAAAATGGGGAAAATAAAATTAGTTTGGATAAAGTGTGCTTCAGTACTGCATGGGTGATCTTTCAATATGTATTTTTGAATAGTGCAGTTTGAGAAATGAATCTCCATATATTTAAATTATAACTATACCTAGGGCCTGAGATATGAGATTCAGAGGTTGATTCTTTGTCTATTTTTTCAACTTTGGAGAGAGACAAAATCAGACTACCTAGTTGTATACCAGGGGATTAAATCCATATGCTTAAATATTACTGCTTTATAAGTTTTGCTTGCAGTGAATCTTCTGTGAATTAAGGAAACGTATGCAGCTAATCTTGTCTATGTTTTCAGATGGAAATTAAAAGGTAAAATGCTAGAGCTCTGGTGCACGTGTCAGGTGAGTTTTGAGTTTAAGCTCTGTGTTTTGACGAGCAGTTTGCAATAATGAACACATGATAGTTCACTAAAGAGAAACCACTACCCTCACGCCAAAAACCTGCCATATGTCTCATACCCAAGTTTGTTTTCACCCTGTATTTCACTCATGAGCTATGACAAGATACTAGCAAAAATCCTGTCTAACAGTGCACAGCATTTTACACAGGGATTGATAACCTAGCCTGAATGGTATTTCTTCAGGAGGGGCTTTAGCAGGATGATCTTGAAACATGCCAGTCTAATATTTATTGCATGAAAGGTGAAAACGAGCCTGTTAATGCAGAGTCATTGAAATTAACATTAAAATGTTATTGAAATCAAAAATGGCAAAATCCAAAGATCTTTACTGACTGTCTATAAAAAAAAATTTTCTTTAAAGACTCCCTTTCTGTCCCTACACACATACACTCACATTATTCAAAACCTATCTGCCCAGAAAAAACACAGTATGAAACAAAGAGGAATAGTGGCTTCAAAGAGGTAGATACTGAAAAATAAGACTAAAAGTGAAGGCATCTTTAAATAGGTTTGCTTGTGTGCTAACTCCTACCTACCACTCCTGGCAAATGCTTTGGAGAAAGTCCGTAGAAAATACATCAGCTTTAATGGTTACTGTTTTGGAAAAAATCCATTAGAAATATATCATGTTTACTAATTAACATTTTGGAGAAAGGCCATAGGAAATATATCAGCACTAATTTAATGTAAAATATTACATCTTGCAGGAAGCATCTGTGGTACCCTCAAAAGGGGGAAAAAAGCAACAAAAAATGTATTTTTATAAGATTTCAAACATCAAACAAATATATTGGTCAGAAATAATTCTGGTCTCCTTTGCACATAAGCAGAAAAGAACATAAGACCATTTTTGTCTTTCTTTGTAGATAATACAAGAACTTAAGTATTGATTCAGATCTAAGGTTTATGGGATTGCATCTCTAAGTGGCCATTTCTGTATTTTTAGAGAAAATGTGAAAAGAGGGCAAGTATAGATTGCTACTATTCCTGATATGCTCTTTGAGCTTCTCGCTGTTGGAATTTTAGGGATTTCATAAGCCAAGTTTGCATTTCAGCTCTTTTGCTGAACACAGTCCTTGGAGGAACATTTTGCTGTGAGTTTGTAGAGTCCTTTTGGAGCAACTTCTACTTCTGTCACCCCAAATGTCCTGTGGCAATGAATAGAATGACACCATGTGCAAAAGGTTCTTTTTGCCATTTTTTAAACCTTCTGCCTAACAAATTCATTTTAAAGACAAAGAGGAGAATCTATTTCAGGTCACATGTAGTACAGGGATCTAAGGCCAAGGTTTATGTGACTGGCTTTACTTCACCAGGTTCCATATCAGGACAGTATAGGTACAGACTGCACCCCGTACCTGTATCCCCACAGCAACAGTGGAGCCCTTTTGTCAGCTATAAATGAGAGAAGTTAATTAACAGGACCAGTTACATAACAGGGCCTTTCCAGCAGCACTGGAAAATAAAAGGTTTTAACTGCAACTAGGGTAATTTCTTTGCCGTGTGCAAGGACCTTCCTGGTGTAGGGAAGTGATCCCTGCAGGAGCTCGCTCTCAGCATTCGTTCAGCTGGATTCTCATGAGTTTGCTCTGGCCAACACTCATCTCTCCTGCTCGGATGTCTGGTCCCCCAGGGACCTGACATCTACTACCAACTCATTTTTTATGGGTCAATGACCAGCTGTCACCTGGTGCAAGCATGGGTCATACTCTAAATACTGGTAATCTAGAACTGAAAAGCTTAACAAACGATTAGTAGTCCCTGAACTGTCCGGTTATTTAATCCATTGATGAACAACCCTAATTTACAGAATTTTAATCCAAGGAATCTCTCAAGGGGTGCCAAATCCTCAAGTCCTTACATACACTCTCATGTCCTTATTGAGGTAAACCTCTAAATGATTTTAATGAAAATGCCAGTAGTATAAAGACTGAAGGGAAACTGAGTGAAGGAGTACTGAATTTGAGCCTGCCATTAATGCATACAGACAGCAATGCCCATTCATTCTTACTGGTAAGCAGGATGGACAGGCTAATGCAAAATCACAGCTCTAAGACCTGGGACAATTAAAACAGCAGGAGGGTATATTGAGCTTTGTGAATACCAGCAAGGTTTTCATTATTCAGGTTTATAATAAAGATGACCAATAGGTGTTTGCCTTTTGAATTGATTTAAAAGGATACAAAGCAAATGTATCAATCATGAATGTAATCACCATTGTTTGAAGTGTGCAGTTTCTGTAAGCAGGTGATACATGAACATAAGCACTGACACTGTACATCAGTAGTGCTGAGTTTATCACAGCAATCACCAATAATTACTGCAGTCTTCTGTCTTGGGCAGGCAGGGCACAGTGGTATGAGCTAGGAGAACAAGAGGGAACAAAAGCAAGAAGCAGAGCTGCTTGACATCAGGCAGGCTTCTAACACTCTGTGTCAATCATTCACTGCCAACATAGTTTGAGAGACGGCTTTTCAAAATTGTATCTGGGTACCACTATCTCAATATGTTGCTGCTTTAAAAATATCTGGTGCTCATAGCATGGGATTAGTGGTTTCTGTCTGTTCATGCTTAGTCTAGTGATGGTATCTGCTTGTTCATCCCAGTTTACTACACAGTGTTTCTACACGGTCATCTAAGTGATATGTGAAACATCATATCCATTTTTAAAAAGGTCTTTTGCAAATGCAATTATTTGTTTGCACCAAGAAGATTTTTGCATTTAAATATGTAAGGAAATAGAGCTCTTTCACTGTATCTTGCTTTCCAGTATTAGTTTGTATTTTAGAACCACTAGGCTTCTAACTGAAATCTGTCATGTTCAGAGTTGGGTAAATGCTCCTCTTGTTTGTGAGAGAAGGCAGTGATCCAATTAATCACTCAGGTGATACTTTGGTTACCTGAGCTGATACCACCTGGTACTTCTCTGGAGGTGCCAGTAGCATAATAGCCTTGTGCCAGGTCTTTGAGGACTGTTTTCACTCAAAGAAGTGTTTTAGCTCATCCACTATCTTTCACTGTTTCAGCAACTGAAACAATAAGTGCAATGACACTGATTGCCTGAAGGACCTTCAAGAAAGTTATGATTATTGTTATTATGCTTTGGGGCTGATGTGGTGCTTGCAGTTTCTTTGAAGACATTGCTTTTTAATAAAAAAAATGGTCATCTCTTTTAATGTATTCCTAGTACTGCTTTTGCTTAAAAGAATAATGACATATTCACTTATTTATTCTCTTTATTCTAAACGTTCTAAGCAAATATATCTTTATGGCTACATGCTGACTCCCTTTCTGGCCATCTGATAGGTAAAAGAAAATGTATATTACTTAATCAGTGCTCTTTTTCATCAGTAGAAGAGAGTACTTGTGTGGCTAGATTTCCACATAAGTAATGCCTTGTTGTACCTAGGGATCATTTCTCCCAACCCCAATGCTTTGGATCAAAATTTGCCCTTGCATGGCTCAATACATGCTAGCCCAGAGAGCAAGTTTGGAGAATAACTCTATTGACTTACAGTAAGCTATGCCTGTAGTGCTACCATGGAATTGGCTTTTTCTGGAGTCAGCATAATGAAACTTTGAGTTTGTCTGAAGTGTTTGGAAGCATTAGAAGTGAGTTACACTTCCACTGCTGTAAGCTCAAGAAGGCACAAAGTAAGTCCTGACTAACCATGTGAATTACGTCTTTATTTCTGAAAGTTTTCTCAATCTAATAAGATTGTGTTGTCAGTGCCTTATTATTACTTATTAAAGTTCTGTTTCTTGCCAATTATTATTTGTGTTTTGTTGATCTCATGAAATAAGATTGTACATTATCATCATCTTGTCTCTAAGACTTGTGGCCTTTAATAAAGGCAAAATCACATTAGGGCATTTAGAGTTGAAGAACTTCAAGCAGTATGAAATGCTGTGACTTGTCATTAGAAAAAGGAATTAAGAAACAGAGAAGTTAATATGCTCAGGAGGAGCCAGACATATCAGAGGGATGTTTTGACATTCAGTACAGTTTGATCAAATAAACAGTGAGAGTAGAAGAGAGGCAGAAAAAACCCCAGATCTTTTTTGATTCAACATTTTTGCTTTGGAGATGTTCGTTTCTTGAGGCTGTCTCAGCTGTTTTGAGAAGACCTACCAGTCTAGCTGGTGCAATACAGTGATCACCCAATACACAGCTGTATGAAATTTAGTATAGTTCTTATTAGCTAGCAAAACAAGGGATCTTCTTCCAGCTGATTTGAGGCAGCCTTTAAATCTACCACAGGAACAAGTTCTCCTTCTGATTACAGATGGGGTGCCAGTAGCATGCAGAGCAAAGATAGTGATGCCTCTTCTTGAAGGTTAGGATTGTGTGACGGGACAGACAAACGCTCTGGTGTTTTTTTTCTCTGTAGAGATGATTGCAAGGCTATTGCTTAGGCAGTGCTAAGGGGGAGAAAAAGCAAGGAAGAAAAATGTTTGCAGATATGTCTTTAAATTAGTTGCAACATTCAATGGGTGCACTGAAAGGGAGTACAGAGGGGATGGTAAGCAAAACTCACTGTCTGACCTTATGAAAGGTTAAGTTAGTCATCTAACACTTATTCATGCTTTTCTTACATATACTGTAATCTTTTTCCTGTTTTGTAATGAACTGTGATACCAAACGGGTTTATCCATTAAGTCTGCAGTAAGACATTTATTATGTGATGTTTACTTCTAAAGAGAAATCCCTTATCCTTTGGAATTGATGCTTACTAACCTTGGCCTAATTGTGGTCTTGAGCTGTCACTCATTTATTATTTATCTTCAGACCCTTTAACCTGCTTCTCTATCCATTTTAACAAAACAAGGCCACCTTGGAGGCTTTCCCTTGTCTAAAACACATGCAGTTTTCCAAGCTGCAGATGGCTCTCAGTGTTAATATCCAGCAACATCATCCATTCTAAGGAGAATCTGTCTTGCTGCACTAAGCAGAAGCTTTGCTGAGCCTCTTGAAAACAAGAAAGCTCAAAGTTTGTTATACTGACTGCATTGAACCCCTTTGCCCTGTACTCTGTGTTCCTGTAGCTGGGGCTGATATAAATCAAGGTGCTGGTTTATGGATGGTCTTTGATTATTTTTTTTAAAGGTTTTTCTTTTGTTTAACTTATTCTTTTAACAAAGTCAATTTTCCAATCTGGTTTACAGGATGTGCTGACAGGCAGTTGTGTTGAATCAACCAAAGCAGTACTGTACCAGTGCACAGGAATCAGAATGAACGAAGAGCAGGCAGGTATCTCATACCAGTATGTCACCTAACTCTTAGTAACATGGAGCCATGAATGCTTGTTTTGATCACTGCTAGGTCACAACTTACCGTTGCTGTTGAGGACTTACCCTCTCAGCTGTGTGAACCCACAAAGCTGAATTTCAAACCTGGTACAGATTGTGCTCCATTCATGTTGTCAAGGTTAAATTAGAGTGCTTTGAGGAAATGGCAAAATGACATTTGGAAAAGCTGACCTTCAAATAGGTTCATGTTTAAGATATTTTAAGAATTCTATTATCACATTATTCAGTTCTTTGCAGCATGGAAAGATGTACAAATAACTGACATATTTCTTGAAAATTTTGTGTTTAGCTCTGTTACCAGAGTTTTGCAGGAGCGGAGACTCTAATTTGGTTAAAACACTGAAAAGTACTACAGTTTCTAGTAATCCAAATGATTCTTCTACGGAATGTCTTCTGAGATATTTTATGTGTAATAAAAATACTCAAAACATTTTTTATTTTATATACACAAATTTCATTGCTTATTTTTAATGTTATGGTTTATTTTCAATATGAAGAATTGAAATGCTCAGTTCCAAACTGTAGAAATGCTTCAACAGCATTTTTATGAGTGTTCTGTCAAAGAACTAGGAAATGTTGACAGATAAGTGAATTTCCAACTGAAAAAATACCATTGAAAATACCATCTTATTTTTCCTCAGCCACTTCTGCTTCTCAAATTTCCTTTGCACATGAGTTAAATCAATTTTTTGAAAGGTGAGACAGTCCCTCCTTGCACCTACATGCCCCTGGCTGGAGAGCCATCTTCCTCACTCCAGAGTAGTCAAAGCATGAGTCAATGTGTAAACAACAGATGTGGGGGGATGAGGCTAACCCAACTAGCAGTAATTGTCAGGCAAATTCCTGAAAAGTCACTCACGTTTGACAGAAGTGCACGGTGGGAGCAATTGCTCTTACCTGCTTCCTCTTTATTTGCGGTGTTTTGGGGCTCTGTAGGGTTATGTGTTCTTTAATGAGCAGAAAACATAGCTGAGGCCAAACCAAAGGGATCTTCTTGGGGATTTTGCTACTCTGCTTTCCAGCTGAGGGTTGTTTGTGACAAAGGCTGGATAAAAAGGCTCCCAAAAATCTCGTATTCTGGAAAGCTGCTAAGAAATATTTCTTCCTCTGCCTCCCATTCCTCAGAGATGGAAGATGCGAGTCCTTTCAGAAGAACAGAAGAAAACACAAACCAATCTCCCTGCCTCCTTTCCCTGCCTCTCCCCCTCCCCAAAGGAGAAAAAGGGGTGAGAGGAAGAGAGAGACAGAGAGGCAAACAAGGGTGGGGGAGATGTGACTTGACCATTTAACTGATGTAATCTAAGGGCTACCTGCCACCAAACAGGGCAATTTTGTTCCTTCACCCCTGGTTGTGTTCCTCATCGTTTGTGCTGATACGGGTGCTGTTTTGGCCCCACAAAGAGGCAATTTAGGGAGCACAAAATGTACTTTTTCCCTCTTGGTGTAGTTAGTTTTTTATCTGTCTGGCCTCTGAAACCATTCTCCATGCAGCCAGACAAGTGTTACTGCAGGCAAGAGGGAATTTGCAGAAAAATCTGACAAGGGATTACAGGGATAGCAGCTAGACGTCTGATGAGTTTAGCTGTATTACTAGACAGCACCCTCAGTCTTTATCACTCAGTGAATAGTGATTTATTTATCCAAAGTTGAAAGCTCTAAGAACAGATGGAGGAAGATTCTCTTCCTTCTGCAGTAGCCCAAGGCTACTCACATGAGCTGAGTGCGAAGCTGGGGCAGGGGAAGAATAGGTCTCCCACATCCCAGGCAGGTGTCCTAATCACTGATCTACTGCTTAATCTGGGGTGGAGACGTGTCTCCAAATTCCTGGGGTGGAGAGTCCTTTCCTGGTGAGAATTTCCTGGAGGGTGGTACATTCTTAGGCAATGTCTTGATCACCACAAATTAGCATTAGGTTAAAAAAAAAAAAAAATTGTTGACAAATTCCTAGATAGATTCTGCTTGAGACTACTGTTTGTTGCAACAGTGTTTGGCAACTGCTGAATGACTGCAATAATGTCATCGACTATTTAGGAATAACTGGAGAATCTAGTCAAATGGAGGATGGTACTCTGGAAGGTGCTGTGCAGAAATAACTTTCCCAAAACACCTTTACTCTTTTATTCTGCACATACAAATCATGCAATAGCTAAACCTTTCCTGGAAGGAGAGAACCTTGCACTGATCAATTAATCCTTGACCCATTTGCTTCTGCAGGTGGTTCTTTGGGGACTGACAGATAATGGATCCAATATTTGGATGCAATCAACACTGACATTATGAGAGTTAATAAAACTCATTATCCTCTGGCTGTGTGCTTCCCAGGGCAAGAGACAGAATGTTAATTTAACATTTTTTTTTTAAATTAAGTAACACTCTAAGTAGCCACAAGCCTCTAGCTAATGTTTAGAAATGAAAACAAAACTTAGAGCAAAGCTACTTGTGTGGCAAAAAGCCTTAAAATGACACTATTAGTCAAACAACCAGAATGATGATGTTTCTTCATTTTTGAGAGCTTGACTTTGGGAGTCTAAGATTATTTTAATTTAACATTTTCTAGTCTTTTATGTAATAAAATAATGTGACATTATTGATCCTAACATAGAAACCAAAAGCAATGCCATTTATCTGTTCTGTTAGTAGTGAAATGTACGCACGAGCAGAGATTTGAGAAAGCTGGCTTAGATCAGTAAGGTACAAAGTGGAACAAGCAAATGGCTTGGAAGTTAGCCATGTATATAGGAGGGTTTGTGTGAAACTGCAAAGGAAAATTCCAGTCCTACTGGATTTGAAAGTAGATGTAAGGCTTTGCAGCATCTGTTTTTTGAAGTAGAAGCATGAAGGATTTGTGTGGTGGGATGTTCACTAACCCCAAAGGGCAGATCCTTTCACTGAAGAATGGCACAATTCTGCTGGCCTCTGGAGTATGTTAGACACCTCATACAAACAATCATCAAAACCTCAATCATCGAAAGCTAAGTGTCTGGACTGAGTTAATCATGTAAGTCCTTTTTATAGATAGTCACTGTAGACACCTTCCTGTCACACCTGGTTTATATACCCGTCTTAGGTTGGGAGGAATAACTCTGAAGGTGCCTACTCTGTCTCTGCTGACAATGGCGTGAACCCAGGCAAGCAGGTCAGACCAGAAGCTGAACTAGGGAGGAGATTCCCACCTTCATGTAGACAGGATCTTTATGACTATTGATAAAAACTTGTGTTTTGGTTAAGAGAGCTAAAACAGCAGCTTTTTTACTATTTGTCATAAGGCAACATCTGTTGGCAAAGCTTCATGCAAATAAAGGCACCGGGCAGATTTTCTTCAGAAAAAGGCTGTTTGCTTACACCCACCCCACTATGCGTTCAGACTAGCAAAAGATTATTCCTTTTGGCCGTTATTTTGAACTTGTGGAAATAATAAGTTATACTACATGAGCTGTACTGCTGTTGCTGAAGAGGCGCATCCAGTTGTGGATTTCACCATCACCCCTACCCCAGGGGCCCAAAAAGCACTGGCTAGTGTGACAGCATCATGTCTGAACTGGTTGCAGCTGTGTTCCCTACCTGTGTCTCTTCATAACCACTCTAACCCCTGTACCTGCAGGTGTGTTGCTACAATGGTAATGATACTATACTAATATACGTTATTCCCAGTTGAGTAGGGATTGAGTCAAACCAACAAAAGATATCTCTATACCCATATAAATGTGGGTAGGATTAGAGATTCACAAGTGACCAAGACAGCATGGTTTAAGAAGTTACTGCCTCCTCAGTGGCAGTGTTTTAAACCTCTGCCCCAGGTCAAAGGTTTGTGTTTCTGACCACACTGAATGTCTATCCTAAGGACTGGGTAAGCACGACTGTCATTTCAAGTCAGTCTTCCACTCAGGACAGAGATACTGCTCAAAATGGCTATAATTTTAGTGGTTGTCTTGCCCAATCAAGTTTAGCCCAAAGACACTAGTCCAGAAATATATTCTGCCAGAGCTCCTCAGGTGTATATAACACTACCTTCATGACTCACTACAGTAGTTAGTTGCATGGTGGCATTTAGAGCTATGAGTCAAACGTTTGGGAAATTAATTGTCAGTCTTACTTCACTGCCTTGAGTGTATCTGCATAGATTTAAATCAGAGGGTATTGGATCCATTGTCATTTAAAAAGCTCTTCTATGTGTGTTATTCATAGGCACAAACTCACAAATGTTTAAAAATGAGACTTCACAAGAAACTTCGGTTTTGCATTAAAAAAACCACTGCAGTCCATTCTGCTAATGGATCATCTGTCACTGTCTCTCTGCCTTCCCCTCAGCGCTGCTGATCCATTCATTGATAAATACCTCATGGACATCATGGAAGAGAGATTTATCCCTCTTCATTTCTATAGTCTACTAATGAAACTACGTATCACATTATGTGCTTTCATATTTCCCTCATAGAGGAAGCCTCATTAACAATCCTTTAAAGCCACATGACCAATACAAATATTTTAATTCTTATGTGCATTAAACCAGTTGATATAATGCATTAGACTGAAACTGGCAATGAAGCTGAAATCCAGTTGAGGGCAGTTCTTTTTATATGTTGTTTCTGTTTAAGGGCTTTAAGACATTGCCAATCAACTCTAATTGCTCTAAACAGTCTGCATTAAGTGTGATTACCCTGTTGAATTCCCACTGTTGTTAGGGTCTTTATTTTAGCAAAAGTCTAAGCACTTATCAGATCTTCCTAACAAAACACTTTAGCTGCAGCCCAATACCTTAACCCTGCTGTGCTATTGTCTAGTTTCAGCTACATCCTGCGTCTAACTATGCCATCTTTGATGGATCTATGTAAATATGGACTGAAAAGCATCAGCGAAACCTTTTGTTAAGTAAATATTGAAATCTAACTAAGGACACAAGATAAATGATTTCATCGCCTTATGTTTTAAAGCTTGTCTATGGTGCAGCTTTACACAATATACTTACATACCTTTAAAAAAAAGTCTTTGTAATCAAAGATACATAACTATCAGTAAGAGAGATATTTGGTGACAAGTTCAGCTTCTAGCAGTCACAAGCTATGGCCAAGCAATAATATAGAAATACAAAATATAAATAAACAGGATGTATTTTAAAGATAAAGGAGTATGTGTGTGTTTGTGTGTGTGTATACAGAGATCCTACTTAGTTCACCATTTTCTGAAGATCCAACAGATGCAAAATGATGGTATGGAATTTTGCATACATAGATGCTAATATACTTCACTTTTAGGTCTCAATCAATTCCTCCTAATACATTGTTCTCTGGCAAAAGTTCACACTACCACTCACAGGTAGGGAAAAATCAGAAATAAGGCAAGCCTGAGTTTGCTAGTTTGGCTAAGATATGCACAAATGGAAGTTAAATTCATTTACAATTGCCTAATTTGGGGGTCAAGGTTTTCTACCCTGGCTACCACAGTAAAAAAAAAAAAAAAAAAAAAGTGGATTTTTCTCAAATCTCATTTATATGAATGCAAACATTCTATTAGACAGGAGGAATTAGAAGTATGGTAGATTTATTCTGCTGGCAAAGCCAGTTTGGGAAGTTCTCTCTTCACACCCCTTGGAATTCCTGCTCTCTCAGTGATTTTGTTTGCAGCATTAACCTGTGGAGGTGCATGTGCACAGCTTAGTGGGCTGCAATCTGCAGCATGGTGAAAGAATTATGTGAAGGGCTGAAAAATGAGAACTAGCAACTTCTGAAGCTCTTTTTGCCACCAGAGAAAATGGTGATATAACTGCATTCACAGTTTCATATAAATTCAGTTACTCTCCCTGTCCCTTGCTTCTCTGCTGTTGTCTGCTGCCTTTCAGGCCACAATGGAGGAGCTTGAAGAGCCTCTAGGATGCTGTCGCAGTATGTCAAACATCTTAGCTATAGATAACTGTGTTAGCTTACACCACTGGTGTAATGAATGACTCAGTGTTGTCCTGAGTGTAATTGGTGGGCCTGCTGGACCTCACGGATATCATTATCTGAACTGGCTACTTTAAATGTAATTCAGGCATGTGCTGCAACCACAATTCAGAGTGCAGCCTACACTTATCCTTAGAAAGGAAGGTGTACTTGAACCCGGAATTTTTTCTTTCACATTCTTAATGAGCTAGGTTCGCTTCTTTAAAATCACTTATGATCTCATGGACTGTCTCTCACCTATTTTCTCTGCTTCTCCTCTGTCTACCTTAATCCTATCTACCTACAGTAGGATCTTTCTACTTCAGGCCAGACCAGGAGCTCATTGGGTATTCACCAGGAAGCAATAAGCTCCCACCAAGTCCTCAACAGGCTGTTTCTGACCTGTCTCACAGCTTTTCTTCCACCAAAAATTTTCAATGTCCAGTAACAAGCTTTTATCTCACTACCAAAAATATCACCTATTATTTGTTTGATTCTGGAGAAAATGCACATGAGCATGGAGCATGTTACTAATATGCCTGATGAGAAGCACAGAAATTTCACTTCACTGCAGAAATAAGAGATTTCCCCAGAAGAACTTCAGTCCTTCCCTGTGCCCACTGCAAAAATTTCTAGAATATCCGTAGAAATCTGCACGTAAGAAATGAGAAAGAGCTTGTTTGTTTTACTTTAGTATTTAAATGGTACATTGCTAGTATTCTCATTAATGTCATGAGAAGTAGACATACAGTGTTACTTTGGTCACGTTCAGCAATGAGTGGGCATAATCTACTGTAAAATTGCTATCTGTTAAGGTACTCTGTGGCTTCTTACAGTGAATAGATTAGCACCTTACTATCATAAATTAATCCATTCAGGAATCACAATTGGCCTAAAGACACTGTGAATACACAGAATAATTGAGTCTCCATGGTCCCAGAGACCTTTCAGTGCAAATGGGCAAGACAAGTCCACAAGGAGGAAAAGGAAATCACAAGGAAGTGCACCATGTTGTGAGGTGGAAGCAAATATTCTTAGATCCAGTGGCTTGGGGTGAGCAAAGCAGAGGGAAATAAAACGGGAGAGGGGAAGTGAGAGAGTCAGAATAAGCAGTCAAGGAGCAGAAAGTGATGAAAATGTGCTCACAATGGTAAAAACATCTCTGGATGTTCAGTGACTCCTGCTCTGTCTGCTATTGCAATTCCTTCTGCTGCCTGAATCCTAATTTTATCCCAAACCATGTGATACAGTTGAGGGAAGATGCATCTCAAGTTCTGCTGCTTGTACAATGGGTGTAGGAGTCCACAGATGTTCTCATTTTACCTCCTTCCTATCATTGTGGTATAACACTGTAGTACTCCCTGCTTTGACTTTTTACTTTCTAGCCCCTATGAAGTATCTGCCTGGAATTTGGCCATAACCTGTGTTCAGAAAGCCACGTCTTCTCTCATGGTCTCACGCAGGCAGTGCCTCTTGCAGTCTCTGTGATCCCTTTTTTAGTTATCATTATTATTACATACTATTATTTTACAAAGTCTTTGTTATTTAGTGTCCAATGGTTGTTTAAATGCTCAGGAAATTCTGAGAAGGAAAATTGCACCATTTGATAGCTTTTAAAGTATCCAAAAACCTGACACATTCAGTCTTTCATGGACTAACATAGATGCTAACTTAGTTTGTGTAGGATGCTGAGCTCCTTTATCACTTTAGCTTTAAATCCTACAGGAAATGTAGTAGCTACTGAAGATTCACAAAGCTTCTGTTCTATATTATGCTCAGGCTGCTGTTGGCTGCACTAATCTAAACTGTCCTTCTATTACTAGTTCTTATCTGTAGCCATCACTTTCACCTGCTTTCTGGTCTCTTATGGCTGGAGTGACAATTGAGTGAGACACAGTGCTTTGGGTGGGCTCATGGTTCAAGGATGCACTGCACAGCCTCCAACTTGAGCAAACAGTCATATAACTAATGTTTCAAAAATACTTAAGACTTGAGAGTTAAGTAATATTTTCAGAGTAGAAACTACTGTATAAGGCCCTAATTCACATGCAGTCTTCTGGGCAATTTGTACTAATTCAAAGTTTTTGCATTTTTTTCCCCCTATACTAAAGATTTTCAAATGTGTGGGGCAAACACTCCTCTGAGATCAGGCTGCTATCTTTGCACTGAGTCAGTATGGAATATAAATCCTGCTTCTATGTTGCTAGTGGGAAGAGCTGGGGTGGTACCAATGGGAGTTCTGCTTTAGAGGAGGATAGGATTTGCAATTGTAGAGAAGAAGTGCTAACTCCTTCTGATTTCAGGCAAAATTCTCAAACAGTGAGCAAGGAGGAGAATAATATGGATATCACATCTATTCCCTTTTCAGAAGGAAAGGATGAATGCTGTAGGTACCTCTCAATGACAAATGTGCTGGAGATCCCTTTTTCTCTTCCTTTTTCGGTCTGCAGTAGCTTGAGGATGAGCAGAGGTGACTTTAAAAGCTGATTAGTTCTTTTGAACTTCTTCATTTGCTCTACAAGATCATTAGAATTCTATGGAATATTCTTTTGGCAGTTCAGACACATTTCAGCATAATTCTGATTTACTGCACTAATTTTGCAGATAATCTAAAACCTGTGTTTGTACTTACAGCTTATGAGTTGGGAAAATAACATTACATGTGTTATGATGTTTCTTCCCTGGTGTCTTTTTGTGATAACGCAGGAACTGAAAGAGGGGTTTCATGCTCTAAATAGTCTGTTTAATAAATACGGTGTGTGAATTCAGAAGTAGTCACTGGAGCAAGTATATTGTAAGCAGGAGTAGTATATAAATACAGTGTTATGATCTCTTTGCTTGAGTTACAACAATAAGGACTAACTCTAGAAATGCAGTATAATTGTTATTCACTGGGTGAGCATCCAGTCTTTTAAAACACACAGTGAAGTTTTCATTACTTAAAATTATATAATTGACTATAATATGTCATACTCTTAGGCAGTAGCTGCTGAATGTGGCCACTGAAGATTTAAGATGCCTGCTAACTATTAAAGGTGCAGGTATTTACGTATGAATGACCAACTGTTTCTCCCTGCCCAGTGCAACCTCATTAAAAAATATCCTCCGCACAAGCAGCAACTGCAAATTAAGAAGTTAGAGACCCACAGCAAATTATGCACAGCTCAAATGCAAAGATGTGCTCACAGAAATAATACTGTGGCATGTAAATAGTTTCATTTACTTTAGAACAGCTGATTATTAGCCAAAGGCCTAATGCTAGACCTGCAGGTCATCCTCATTTTCAACCCCTATGGCCTAAACCACAGCTTTTCCTTCCGTTTCACTGAAAGCCAAGAAATCTTTAAATACTCCAAGACAAACATCCACCTCGTCAACAGTATTTCATCTCCTTCTCTGTGTCAGTGTGGAAGGGGTGTGCACAGTTCAGTGTGTTTCAAAGAACACAGCTTAGCACTTAATTAAGTCAAGGGGTGCTAGCAGTATTGCCTATGTTGCAGAGTAAACTGCTAGACTGACTAGTTTGAATACCTCCAGATGTCTAGAATACTACCGACGACTGTAAAAAGCTTGACTTATCCATTTGATTTTTTATGGCCTTATGTAACATAAGGCAGTAAGGCTGTTTGTGCCACCAGGCCACCAATGGCAGTGATTACTTGAGCAGCAGTTTTGGCTGAGTCTTTAACAAAGGCCTTTGGCAGACATCAAACTTGCTCACAAAACTGACCTTGTTGAGTTGAAGCGTGTATCATAACTATTTTTTTTCTTTTTTTTTAATACATATTTTACTACCTCACACATGAAACCTGTTTCTCGAAGTTCAGTGGGAACTGGTAGTCAGATCCTTTTGGGGTTTTGCTCTGTGTTATTAAAAACATTAGTGCATGCTGCCTCTGTCCCTTCAGAATTTTCAACTACGGCATTAGAGGCCATGCCATTTTAACCAAAAACCTATTTTTTTCTGCTTAAATTTCAGCTGAAAGGTTTACATTTATCGAGAATCATGGATATCAAAGGCTGGTTCACTTGTTGGTTGTCAAAAAAATTTTCAGTCTTCTGGCTGAAAATACACTGTGTTCATGTTGTAGTCATGCTGAAAATGCTAAATGACCCTTCAGACTTTGCCACGAAACATTATCTATTCAATTAATGGGCCATAAAATGATTTAGATAAAAGACAAGCCCGAAATGTCTTTAGAAATCCAAGACAGGAAAGCTAATACTATCTAATTTCTCAAACTTCAAGGATATAAAAGGTTCAGGAAATGTAAAACATCACTTGCACAGGATTCTGCATAACACTTTAGGAAACCAGAAACTACAAACTAAAAGGGAAGGAGAAGTACAATATCCTATATGCGGTAAAACACATTAATGCATGAACACATACTGTCATTTTCCAGGAGTGTTGCATTTTATCCAGTTTTCAGCTAGGATGACTGAAGAACAAGAAGGTCAAGTGATCTGACTGCAGACACTGGTCAAAAGCTCTGTGTGACTGGAATTAGCACTTTCCTGGCTCCCACAAACCACACCAGGACCTCTTCTATATATTTTTTCAATCTGTGAAATAATTTATTAGCTGTCATGACTATTATGCTGTGACAAAACAGTAATTTTGCATCTGTATTGGTTTATATATACAAAATAAAAAAAAAAAGGAAAAACAAGGACTTGATTTTCATTGATTTTTGACGGGAGATTTGCTTTGGAATTTTCATTCTGTATTTGCTAAAGTTGCAGTATTATCCCAACTCTGGAGCAAACTACTTAGATGTTAGTGAATTTTTTTGTCTTGCACATGGACTTTGTCCTGAATAATTTATAATATAATAGTCTATCTATTATCAGTAAACCAGTTTGCTTCCAGTTGCACCCACTGTGTGGAGATTCTGATTATAGTTTTCCTATATCGGATGCAAAAAAAACTTATCTAATCTTTGGCAGATCCCTCAGGTAGGCATTGCACAGACTTAAGGACCAGTTGTGACGTACACTAGAGGGAGCCATAGCAGCTCTCTATTGAGACCCATTCATGGCAGTAGACTACCACCAGGGCTGTGTGGACTCCACTGCAGTCAGGCTAGTGTTTTTTTTATGATCCTTGCCTTGGCAGAATCAAACTCATGGGGCCATTTCAGAAAAATTTATGGATAGAAAAATGCAGGTGTCTTCAACCAAAAGAATAGCACTTAGCAGCAATAAGGAGCCATTCACACTGCATATAAAATGTTATCTTTGTCTTTGGAAGTCCTGAAAATATACAATGTACCACCGAGTCACGCATAGCTGTGCTAATGCGGCTGGCTAGCTCATTATACACATAAAGGCACAAAATGGTCTCAAATAGTAAGAAAGGCTGTGGTGTTTAAATGTTTTAGGCCAGCTTAACTCCTACTGTAATTCCAGTAAATTCCACACTGCGCTACAAGATAAAAACAGAAAAGTAGATTTCAGGTGTTAGATGTCAGGAAAAGGAAAGCCAAATGACAAGAAACCAATAAAAACTGTGTAAATTGTATTAGTCAAAGGCAAAAAAGGACTGGGACTCTAAGGAGAGTGAAGATTTATAGGCAATGCTAAGCTTGCTTTCCAATGGATCTGTGACCTGTGTCTTCCAGTTTTCTGCACCCATCAGTGTCTCCCCGCAGCTGCTGCTGTGTGTCCCCGCTCGTTGGGCAGGAGCAGCTCCTCTGCCTGCTCCAGGGCTGCTGGGTGCTGCTTTCCTTCTGCGGGAGCAGTGGTGAGGGGCTTTCACCTCTACACATGCTCCAGTTCGCATGCAGATTGTAGGGCAGTAAAATCTTTGAGGCCTTTTTACCTCTCCCGGCTGTGGCTGCAATTGACCAAGAGGTTCAGACGTCACTAGGGGAGTGAGAGGACTGACAGATGAACAGACACTGCAATCATGCTATGCCTTCTTCTCATAAGAAAAAGGAGGTAAAAAATAAAGCAGAGGAAAAATTACTAGCTCTGTCTTAGGGATCATGGTTTTTTTTTTTTCTTGCTAACAGACTAAATATCTTTGTACAGCTATGTAACAGCACTATAGATGAATCCAGGAAAACACAATTCTTGGTACATGGGAAATAATGAAAGGTGTAGGAGCTGTATGGGTCTGTCTACCAGCATGACCAGCGCTCAGACTGATGACACCTTCAGGTGTTATAACTGGGTCTCAAATCTGACACTTCTGTAATGATCATGACAGCATAGTTTCCAGGAGAGCTGTTGTCTTGGGCAGTCTACTCCAGATATGCAATCATGAGAATGCTGTTGGTTCATATTGACAGCTTTCATCCCCTCAACCCCCCAAGACATAGGCTGTAAGACTAAGCTTTGTCAAGATTGTTTTGAATTCTCCAATAGTGGAAAAAATGCCAGGGAAATACTGTGATTTCCATCAGTGTGGTTTATAACTAGCCCATGGTGTGCAAGCCTTTTCTTATGCAGGTGCAAATGCATAAATGCACAATACCGTTGTTGCCTAAAAGGGCATTCTCATGAGTACTGGAGGGGCAAAGGGAAAAGTGGTGAGAGTGTGACTCTACTCCACTGACAGCTTAAATTCTGCAGCACTATTCCACGACAAGTGGAAGTCTGGAGTGTACTAAGATGTCCCTTCATTTTTAAGAGGTGGTATTATTTCTCCTTGTCTTGAACTATTGTGCAGTTACTGCATGTTGTGTTCTCCAGAGGTGAATTGCTGCAGTGTGTCAGCTGATCCTGCTTGTCCCTTACCTATATTTGTTTCACTTAATTATTTAATGTTTGTAAAGCTCTTTCAAGTTCTTTGAAGCATACAAGCTGTGATGAGGATGATAATTACCCAAGCTATGGCTGCTATGGTCTACAGTGTTCCTGCAGGTGTAGGCTACTTCATCTCTTGCGATTCAGGACAACTAAAGATCATACGAAACTTTTTTTTATATGCATCTGGCCATGATTCCCTGTGTAAAGTTCATCAGCAAGCAAGGTTTCTGTAGAAAATGTCATATTGTACAAGATTCGACTTTTTGGTATGACACAAAAAAGATGGAAACCAGTAAATTGTTTGGAGGATGCTGTCTGTCTGCACAGCCCTGGGACAATCTTTTTGATAAGGATTAACTGTGGCAGGTTAATGCTAGACCTAAACCCTGGTGCAGGCTGCCAGGAAGTTTGCTGCAAATATGGTAAAAGCCCTCTGAACATGAAGCACTTCTGATGAAGCACTTGGGCATGTGGCACCAGCCCCTTTCCATGCCGTTTGGCCATTTGCAGCCGGCCGTGTTCCTGACCCCCAGTTCCACCATGGGAACCTCCCCGCAGCCCACTTTGCACTGGAAAAAGCACTGAGAAAAGAAATAGAAATTACTATGCCCACCTTCCTACTTCAGTGATTGGAGATTTTCTGAGAGTCCAAAAGTTCTCATAAAATAGTGTATTGATGCCGCCTAGAGGGTTTGAGAAAAACATTTTAAGGGGAACTTTTCCCCCCTACACACCTCAGGGTGGTTTTATGGTTCAGAGCCTGTTACTGAGTGGGCAAGGGAGATATTTCCTCCCAAATTTTGAAACAGRGAGGCAGAAGAAGGGGAAGGCATGGAGCAATGAACTTCCTCTTTGTCTGCAAATTTAAAGTTCATAGGGAAAATGGTATGAAGCAGACAGCGGCACCTCTGAAAGTGCTTAAACTGGATGCAGATGGGGAGACAGAAGTCTGAGGCTACCCCCAGCGTGCACAGAAGTCTGTGGCAGAAGAAACAGTAGCTCACTGTTGAACTGGAGAAATTGGAAAATGGAGGTAAGAGGTGGAAAAGAGTAAGAGGTGGAGAGCAGGGAGGATGCAGGGAGCACTGTCTGCATGCATACGGGCACTATTTCTCACTGCCCGCGCAGGTTTGCAATGCTAGTGGAGTAGTATGAGAACTCAACTCCTCTCCACAGCCAATTGTTTTCCCTTCTCTAAACTTTTTTTTTAACCTAAAAAAAATATTTACTTGTGCCTTCCTTTTTTTAAAGTGTATTTGCACATAAACTTTAAATTAATCCCATCCATCTGAGGATAAATCACTGCACTTCAGACCTTCAGGTGGAAGGTTAAGTAGGTTTGCAATCTGGAGACTGAAATGTCTTGATGTGAGTAAGGGCATCTAACAGGACATACTCATGAACTACATAAAGCAGTGAAATACCGAATAGTTATAAAGGGTGAGGAAACATCACATTATGTCGACATAAAATATTTTGTTTAATTTTTTCTTTTTCAAAAATTTTCTTCTATTTCATCGCCTGAATTTCTGTCACAGAAGGGGTTAGCATATTTTAGGTGACATAATATTGCCCTCTTCTGGTCAAATAGCAAAATGACTTTTTTGCTGAGGTTAGGGAAAAAAATACAGTCAACTCTTGCTAATGCAGGGTAATGGAATAACTTGGACAAAAGCAACTGCAAAACACAAATTAATCAAATAAATCAGTCTACAGGAGCATGCAAAGGGGGAAGAGCTGAGAAAAAGAGGGATCTGTGATGAGTGGAGTGCAGGAAATGCCAACCACCATCCCATAACCCTGCATGCTGCTGCGTGGGTGAATCACCCACCAGTGCGGGTCACCACACCGCAGTATGGCTGAAGGTATCAAGCACTGGTGTCTCTTCAACCCAGACTGAGTTTGTCCTTGACCTCACAAACCCGTGACTTAGATAACCAAGACTGAACTACACAATGTTTTCCCATGCATGAATACAAGCACACATTGCAAATAACCATAAATTAGCATTTTCAGCCCTAAGCACTGGAAAGACTAAGTTAATCCCCACAAAATCAGATTCATAAAACTGTGTTTTCTTTTCTTACTCTGCCTTATGCTTTATATGTGAGTTTTGTCAGATACTCTTCTACACACATTTCCATTAACTTTCTGGGGGAAGATCTTGTACTTACATAAGAAGAAAAAGAGGTCAGAATGCTATATGTATGCTTGTTTACAAGAGATGGGTCTTTATGAATAAAACCAAATCTTGAGACTTGCACTGGATTTAGGAAAACTGACAGTATCGTCTACATTGTTAAAAAACCCAAGCTATTCTTTTAGGCTTGAGGTCAGTTTGTGTGGCCATTCCCTTCTCTGTCCTTTAGCACTGGAGTGCAGAATGCCTCATGTACCCTTTCCTTTTTCTAGACTATGATCACATTTGATATGCACAACTTATATAGGAACTTCTGCTAAAATGCCCGCAGAGCCCACCATAGCCCATACCATTACCAGAATTACTGTTTTTTCAGGTTTTTTAGTTTGGTATATGGGAAAACATTTTATAGAAAATACTTGTCACTGCATACTATGGTGCATGCCAGTCTGGATGAATGAAGATGAATTTCTGGTTTATTCCTCACTTTTGGAGTATATAATATGATTTAAATGTTTGATAACAAAAGGCAGGTTTTTATCACTGCAGTAGCAGAGAAAAGCTTGGAAACAAAATCCAAGTGTAACAGAGACATTTGCTTTTGACTGGGGCCATTCTAAAAGTAGCTAGAACAACAGAAGGTCTTTTCATAGTAAGGAACTGAACTGGGGATTTCTTCTCCTTTTGCAGTCGGACAGCCTTTGTGTGTGCCAGGAGAGGATGCCACTCCTGTGTTTCACAGAGGGCTGGTACCCTGCTGTCACCAAGGACTTTCGCAAGGTCCTTGCCTGGGAGGACAGAGATTTTCACTGCCCAGCTGAGGTGGGCTGCAGATCCTGCACAGACATTGAACTGTGGCTAAAATTCCACAGGGCTTCAATCCAGTCCTCTGTGCCTTACCTCAGTGACTGTTCTGCAGCTGGCTCTGCGGCTCTGCGGTGTTAATCACAAACACAGATGGGTGGTGTTTGACAGGGGAATTGCTCTGCGAAAATTCATGTTAATACATATATCATGAGTCTTAAAAACTCCTGCCTGTTATAACTTTCTGAAGCTGCCAGAACTCCTCTAGTCCCGGTCTCAGAAAGGCTTTCTTGCATTGTTCATCTTGGTTTTAGCTGTTGAGGAGAAGAGATACCATATTTTTTTCAGTACCTTTCTAGACAAAAATATGTTCAACAGATTGTGTTGTGCTGTGCCCAGAACACCGAGGAAGGATGAGGTCCATAACCTCCTCTGAACATGTGCAATAAAGCCAATGTTTTAGTGATATGGCAGGCTTCCTGCCACTGCTGTGTCACCTGAAGAGTGTACTTTGTTTTCTAGTGCTTAGGTGCTGTCTACACTTAAAAGTTATTTTTTCCTGGAAGTGCTGGAATGACTGTTTAGGAAAATAATAGCATTGCATATGGTCAGATGTGTTGGCCTGTGGCAGTACTGTGCTACTGAATAGTAACTCCCGCTGGGCTGCCATTCCACCCAGAAATCCTGAACATGTAAAAAAGTCACACTTACTTCCCTGACAAAATTTGCAGCTGATGAAAAGAGGTCAGGTCTGGGAAAACGCAATAGGCTGGACTAGCTTTACTAATGCTTCTTGAATGTCTTAAAAGTCCTACTAAACAAAAAAGGAATCTGAAGCAATTTCTTGAAGCAGTCTGTCAATGAGATACTACATTTGATTTTTCAGAACAAAGAAAGTCAACAGTCCAAAATGCTGCTTAAAAAAAAAGAAAATGAATATCAGGAAAAACAAAGAGCCAACAGTAATTTTTAAAGGAAATTTGCAGCTGACTCAGAAAAGGCATCTACAGAAGTTTTAGGCATAGAGATTTCCATGGCCAGCAGAAACAGACCTTTCTGTCACTCTTGTGTGGTGTAGCAGCTCGGGATGGTGGTAGCTGCCAAACATGCTGCTCTCCAGCACCTTTCTGCCAACTCTTGGAGTAGGAATGAGCCTGGGGGCTCCTGAAAAAAGCCTTGTCTGAAGGAGCTGGGCGCGAGCCAGGGATGTGCAGGGTCTCCAGTGTCAACATGGAAATAACTTGGGAGCTTTGTTTCTGGTGTGAGTCAGAAAGATAAGGAAGGAAAAGAGGAGATTTGGATGTATTTTCACTTCATCTCTGTTACAATTTTCTTCATCATTTTTCTTCAAAACATCTCCAGTTCCTTGTAGATATCTAACATGCAGTCAACACCTGGAGCTAAACATGCATTACATCCATTCAGGAGCTGGACTGTGTCCCACCACAGCACTTTCGCATTGCTGCAAGATTTTTCAGGACCTGAGATTTCCCTGACTGTATAATTCTTCTAATCAGCTTTCAAATCCTTTGGGACTCTGAACTACAGCACTCAGCTGTTAAGTATAGTTGAGCTTTATTTATTAGCTGGAAGAAAATATCATAATGACTGTATTCATTAGAGTGGAGTATATCATCCAGATGCAGAACAGGTAAGTTATTTGGTGGTTTAAATGGACATGTTTGTGTGGAGGTTACTACAGGTACATGTAAAAAGACCTGAGAAAACTTACACTTTTGAGCCCAGATGTCCCCTCCTGGTACGTCCAGCTGGGACAAGATATCTCTTCTCTCAAATTCTGATTTTCATGGGATCAAAACAAAGCACAAGGACTCATCCAGCCAGCTCCCCTCATCTGGAGACCTGAAGGGTCAAGACTCCCAGGCATACAGACACTTAACCTATAGGTAGGTCATTGGTTTTACTGTCTGCATACAGAATTCCCAATAGCGTTCACAGGCTGGTGAAGTCCTTCAAAATCAAATCTCAAAGTCCTCTGCCTGGCAAGACCCTTGCACTAAGCCTGACAACAGTTATGAGGTGCCACATGTCAAAGGTGTCCCACCACACACTTATCTGTGCAGGTTAGAGAAATGTCTGCTAGTTGCAGTGATGTGATGACAGAAACAGAATTTTCTCTTTTTACAAGGGAAGGAAAACCAGTGACTTTCTCAAGTCAGAGTCATACAACCTAGGATGTATTATATCCTGATTCTCTGGAAGTTTCAGTTTATCTGAAAACCATAGGTCATCTTGTTTTCCAGGCCCAGCAGTAATCACACTATGTTGAAGATGGCTGTGAGTCTGGTAGCACTGTCTGAACTAGTCATGCGAGAATTTGTTCTTCAAGGTCTATGGTCTCTAAGGCAGGAGCTTAATTTGTAAAACTCTTGTACAATGCTTAGTATTAAGAAGTAAAAAATCTTCAGCCTTAGCTGACCTGTTAGGTATAATATAAAATGTTTTATTACTTGCAGGTTCTGTTTCATAAAACTCTCAAAAACTGAGGCTCCCAGAGTAACTATTGCTGACTGTGTCATTTATTGCTCGCAGATGGTCTGCTTTTCACCCAGGTCAAACAGGGTCATTGCACATCTATACTTGTGTGTGTGTGTATATATATATATTTATATTTGCTGAACATTAGGAATACCTATATCCCATCTCTCCTCAAAATCAGTTGAAGATTTTTTCATTGCAGCTGATCAGCATGGGGTGGCTCCAAGGACTTGTGGCATAGGGACAACTTTGATGTATGCCTTAAAGAGAAACTTGGGTTGACCTACCTAGTATGGATAGCAGAACTAGGTGAAGATAGCAGACCTCTATAAAAATGTTCAAACACCAGATCAATATGAGGATATTATGATTTTGAGTTATTACTCCAAAATTTCCCGTGGCCAAAGATTTCCAGCATCTCTCTTGACCAAAAGATTTTCCTTTTAATTCAGAGTTATGAATTTGGAAGCAATTTCTCTAGTAATTTTTTCTATATTTTTGTTGTTTTTATGACATCTTTCTCAGAAATACCATCTTCTGAAGACAGTACTTGCAGGTTTATTGCATATGGTGAACACATCTATTACTGGTAACACAGTGGCAATCAGCTGTCCAAATTATTTGCTGAGAGTACTGTTACAACTGTATCATAGGCTGTGAAAATAACATTTAGCACCTCTCACCTGTATATTTCAGAATGGCAAAAACTTCCAGACACCCAATATTTTAGATCTAATAAATGACAAAATATAATAATAGCTAGAAATGTGTGTCCGGTATATATTCTTGAATGGTGTTTGTATTAGTGAATATGTATATCTTTCAGAAACAGTCAGTGGTTGCAAACATATAATGATATGGCCCCAGTAAGATCAGCAAAGTAATGCTGGCTGCTGATTTTGCCAACATATCTTTTCGTGTCTTTATTTTCTTAGTCAAATCTAGGACAGGTGGTTCAAGTATTTAAGCTGCAGGTACAATTGTAGCTGGGATAGGAAGAGGATTTTTAATGCAATGCAATCACTTTCCAATCTATTTAAAAAGGGTTATCATTGTTTCTTACCAGTCAGCAGAAAGAGGGGAAGAAAGGACACTAGCACTTTTTGAAATAGAGCAGAAAATTGGGTTATTCTCTTCCTCCTATTCTACCCCTCTCAACAATGTACAATTAAACATAAAGAAAAGATCATGTTTCTGCAACCTGCTGAGGTAAGAGTAATAGCAAATGAAAAAATAGCACAATAATGTAATGTATTGATAGAAAATAATTGTTAAATGTAGTTAAGAGCTTGGTTATAGATCAAAATAATTAGGGTCACCCACTGTTTAAAGGGGAAAGTTTTATCTTCTTAAGAAAGAAACATTTTTCCAATCTTGCTATAAACTTTACTTGTAAAGAACAATGGTATTGACTAATTTGTCTGTTCATATGTAATGTGTGCATAATATGAAAACATTGACATTGGCTCTGGACATATGTATGAGTAGGCAGAAGAGAGATATACATTCAGTTCTTGGATCACACAGAATACATAGGCAACTTGGGGCATATTCAGGATCTCATTTTCACCCTGCCATCTTTGCTGGTGAACATAATTCTGCTCTGTCAGAAACCTGGACATCAGGTCCTAGGTGGAACTGATGTCTGTGTGTCCCTGTTGTGCCATGTTGGTATTTGACTGAGGCCAACTGTAGAGTAAGTGTAGAGATGCTTCTGTGGCCTTTTTGCTTGAAGGGGCTGGATGGCTTGTGCAGAAGCATGACATTCATTCTGAAAAATAAATTAAGATTAAAGAATAGCATATAGGCTAGAACTGGAAGAAAAGTTTTCAGATTCTTCCCCTGTTTTTCCCTCTGAAAAATAAACATTTGAGCTCAAAAATTCACGTCAGATTATTTCAGTTGATGGTTTCAAAAAGACTGAACACAGTGAAAATGTTTCATTTGCATATTTAAAGAGCAGCATTTCAGGATTTTTTTTTGGTTACAGAGAATTTCATTTAGATGTCTTGAAATTAACATTTACCCTGCTTTACAATGGATTAAAAAGGCTTAAACAATGATGTATGCATATGTGTGTGTGTGTGTGTGTGTGTATGTGTATTTGTGTTTCTCTCATGTACTCCCTAGCAACTTTTGAATCCATTCCTGATTTGGCCAATTTTGGCAGCAAGGTAGTGATTATCTGGCATTAAGGTCATGATGACAGGTGTTGCCTAGGGAAGCCTGAGTGTGAGAAAGCTACAGTGTTATTCACACAGCAACTCTACAAGCAGAAAGAACTTCTGAATGGCCTACCAGAAGAAAAAACTTCAGTCAGAGCTTACTCACCCATAAGATCCAATTTCAATGAAAATTAGACTGTTCAGAAAAAGATACTCCTACTTTTTCATGCCAGGACAATCATTTGGGTTTTGGCTTAGTCAAGGGCCTTTACTTAGGCAAGTACAAGAATTAGCCACTCAGATCTGCTTCTGTGATGTAATATATTTAAGTAAGGGACTTCCAGACCAATTGCCCTGTTACAAAGGTCGGAAGTTAGCCAAGAAGCCAGAAACTGGAGGAGAAAAAGTTCTGTTGGCATCCTGGACTAGCACAGCTTTTGGGCTGGCAGAAGGCGTCAAAGCAACATGGAAGGTCTTGAAGTACAACTGGCCCAAGCAGGCACAGCTGCTGTCAGCTCAGGCACATGATCCCCTCAATTTCACAAGGGATATAAAGGAAGAGTCTCATCCCACCTAATTCATCCCTTAAAAGTCAGGCTGAGCATCTAGGTCCTTTCTACAATCAGAAGCAAGTAAATATCTCTGCAGGATGTTTCATCCCATCTTAAACTGAGTGTCTGCGGGAAGCTGAATTGCCTTCCCAAAGTGCCAGTTTCTTGCCACTGACCCTTGAAGAAGTTCACAAAGCCAGGTCAGACTGGATTCCTAACTTTTAGATGGACTAAATTAAATGAATTAGATCCCACCCAGGTTGCCCAGCAAAACCAGGGAGTAACTGCAATGCCCAGACCTTTTTGGAGTGATTGCAAAGCCTGCAGAAACTCCTGGCTGAAGTTTGATTCATTTCAGTGCCAGAAGAGCCAGGTCCCCAATTATAATCCATCAGACAGCCAAACTGCACTTTAAGTTCCTTCCTCATTAATATTTCCATAAATAGGAAGTGTTGCTGTAATGCTATTTTTTAATACTGATTTAAATGATTCATAGTATTTACAAAGGCTCTGTTTTGTCATCACAGTTATTGACCAGTGTTATGTCTACTACACTAGAACCCTATAAAAGATTGCAGGGGTTCTTATTTTTAATGAAAACAAGTTTTATAAATACCATTTAAAAACATTTTATTTTACTTAATGCAGTCAGTTGAAAATACCCAGACTTTCCAAATGCATTTATTTCTGATTCTTCCCTTCTTCTCTCCTCTCCTAGCTGGGTCAGTTCAGGACTTTAGGCTAGTGCTTGTGTTGTGTAGAGTGTCCAGGGCTGTCAGTCCCACCGTAAGACATTGTGAGAGGCACAGTAGCAGTGAGATGTCAAATGACAGTTCTGAGACATTTTGCTGGAAACCCTTTCCAAGTGATTTTTGCATGTTCTGTACACAATGAAACACAGGCTACAGAAAGTAAAACGCACAGTGTCCCCATGTTTGCTAGGTTTTGTTTGTCTTCTTTTCTCTCCATGAAGGCCCACATGGAATCATTTTAAGAACAACTTACAAATATATCTAAATGTATGCTCCTGCTCTCTGATTCCCAGATATGGTCTGCTCTGGAGGTTATAATTAAGAGCGTGCACTCTCTCCTTAGAGACCGTAAGAGAGAACTCACTGTTGCTTTTTCCAGAGATCTGACAAATGTGCAAATCTCCTGTTTGTCTATTGGTTGCAAAGCAGACCATGACCTGCTTCAAAGTACCAAGACTGTGATCAGGCAGAGACACACTCTGTGCTACCCAATGAAAAATATGGAGTTCCTCATGTCACTGCAACCACTGGGCAAGACCCATCAGGTGCTCCAGGACAGTGCAACTCTGCTGGTTGCAGCAGAGACAGGAGATTTGGGGCAAGGTCTTTGCCTGACAGAGCACCCTTGCAGGAGGCAGAGGAATTTTCTTTCCTTGTGCATATTCTTCACAGCACAGCTTGCAGGGGAATCTCCTTAGCCCTCACTAGCACTACTTGGCATTCCTGTAGGGCAGATGGCATCCAGATGGATGAGATATCTGTCTCATCTCAGCCGGCCAGAACAGCTGGGGAACATTTGTGAAGGAAATAGCTGTTACTGTGGAAGGCCAGTACGAGCTTACTTTCTAGGAGAATGTCAGAGGAAGAGCTCCAGCATGCAGGACTTGTTTGCACACAGAAACTGTAGTGGCTGACATTTAAAATACAGTGTAATTACAATAAAATTACATTAATTCAGTATATTTGTATCCACGGGTAAAAGGAGCATCTGTATACTCTTGCAGGCCTGCCAAATCCTATGTACCAAGAGCAAGAGGCATGTCACTTGTTCTCATCTCATACTCTCCTGCCACCAGGACTGGGTCTTTAATTTTCATTCAAGACCACTGCCTCTCTCTCTCTTTCCCTGGTTCTTCTTGTTGGGTAGAGCCAGGTGATGTGATATGGAGGTGCTTTGTAGCGTAGTAATACCAAAGTTATGAATTTACCAGTTCGGTTCTTGTAAAGCCAGTTCTACTGGACCAGCAGAACCAGTAAAGCCTTTGAGCAGGGTTTAGCTACTGGGATGTGATACCACATGATCAGTGCTATACTGCTTCTGACCTTGGGCTGTGCAGTGCGAAACCAGTCCTTGTGTTTCTGCATCACTCCTGTTTCTGGAGCTCACATGGTCCTGCCGTAGATCTGTCTGCCCTTGCTAATGTGGGCCATGCCCTTTTCCCAGGTGCTGCATGAAGCAGTGGGGCTTCCTGATTGCTCTGTGCTTGGGGTCCACAGGGGAAGGCTCTGACAGGACTGGATTTTGATAAAGGTGATGAACCAAAAATGGTTCCAAAGCAAGGCAACTTATGATGATACATTTGAATCAAATAGAATATATAGCATTACTACCACTTGATTTATAATAAAGCTACCATAACAGATTCCTTTCTTTTATAACACTACTTGAAGGAAGTGATGTCTATATCTGCTGGTGTAGGGCTCCTCAGTTTGATTCATTCCTTCTAGCTGTAATTTCTAAAGCAGCAGTGCTCGCTCTAACGGTCCCTGAGCAGAAGTGGAAATGAGAGGACAGACAAATGTGGCCAGACAACAGACAGTCTTTTTATCACTGTCACTGTTGGCTTAGTGGGCATTAGAGACTGTTTTATTACCGAGCCTAAAGTACCTTTTTCTGAAATGTGAGTTTTTTCTACAGACCATCTCAAGCTGAAGTTAATAGTCACTCTTTTTATATTTATTAGAGAGATTTCTGTTTTCCACAAATCAGTTTAGGAAAGAAATCAGAGACTCTCTACTGCTCTAGGAAAAGAAGTATTTGCATACTTTCTGCTCTGGTATAGATAGATAATGTCTTTGACTACAGCCATTTGCATGTAAAATCTCACATTGTCTTATAAAATATTGCTACAAGAGGTACAAAGAACAAACTGAATAAAATAGTAAAAATCACCAGTTGTTGTAATTAAAGGCTGTACAACTTTTTTTTAGGGCAAATACAGACTTAAGTTCCCAAATCTTCTTTGCTATTCATCTTGGACCAACTAGTTTAGGATTAGAATTAATCAAGTAGGTATTGCTGTTCTCAAGGGTATGAGAAATAATGAGCTAATTGGCATTTCTGCGTAGAAAGATATTTGTCATAGCAGGCTCTGACAATCATTAAAAAAATTAACAATAATTTGGCTTGTTTACCTGTTGTTTTGAGGAAATGCTATAAAACTGTGTTGTTGTTGATGCTAATTTTAAAGTAGATTGTTATCCCATAGCTCCTTAATGATAGTAACTCCAAGACTGTGATGGAAATAGTTTGATTCAGTTTGGACAAACCAACTGCTAAAATCACAGCTGTACCCCGAGCTGCCTGTTAAAACCTGCCCTCGCTGTGCCCAGCAGCCGGACTCTTCCCCATTGGCTTTTTCCTTCTGCTTCCCCAGCTCACAGCCAGAAGCCCCTGGCCACCCTGTGGACATAAGCCGGAAAGCCTGGTGGTTGTTCCCAGGTGCCTGCCCAGATCTGTTCCCAGGAGCCCAGGGACCTCCCCAGGGCAGCTCAGCCCTGCACAATTTCTTATTGCTATTTCCTGCAGCAGAGAGCGAGGCAGCCCCAGGCCTAACTGATGGTGTTGCAAGAGCAAAGTCCCTCGCTGCACTAGAGCACTGGCTTTTTGGAGATGGACTCCTGCGGTCCTGAAACATCTTTTTTAATAATATCCTCCCTCAATTCCCCAGGAGCAGCCAGGATTATGGATACCCAAACTGAGAGATGTCTGATACATGTGCTTTTTAATAACTGAATCATAAAATATTAAATAACCGCCGGGACTGCAGTGCCTGGTCTCTACCATTACCTAGCATAATTCTCTGAGCAGCTGCCTCTCAGAGCCGAAGGGCTTAATTTAGAGTCAACAGAGGTGCACAGGACCTTTCCTTTGGCTCTGGTGGTGTCAGATATGGCCTGAAGGCTCAGATCTTTCATTGCCTTATTCCTATAGATGATCATTAAAGATCTTGTGCTAAGAGCATTAACTATGTTATCCCCGCACCCTGCTGGCCTCCGCAAATCTAAACAAATACCTCCAGAATCTCTCTCCTCCTTATGTATCACTTTGGAGGGAATTCGGGTGTTATTTTTCCTCTGAGGATTGGGGTAGGTAAGCATGGGTAGATGCCCTGCTGCTGGATCTAGATGACAGTTCATGTCAGATCTGGTCTGAGCAACTCTAGGCAACATCACTCATGCAGGGTAGACCTGCCCTATGAGCTTTAGGGGTGTAGTAAAGCTATTAATGCGCTATATTTCATCCTGCTTTATCCATTGCAATTAGACAACCCAGTGTTATGGGGCTGATGAAACAAAACAGAGCATCACAAAAGACTGCTACATAACCTGAAAAAAACCCTGGGAGTAACTCTGCACACAGGTCTGTGGAGTGACTTTCACTGGCACAAGAGAGGTAGATACTTATATAAGCAATGAATTAAAAAATGCAGGGCAGTTGCTTTCCCATAGTTGAGGCTCATGTTATATGACCACAGAGAGATAGGATTAATGTTAGGCTAATTATAGAAAAGGTCCCCGTGGCCCCAGTAAATGCATCTGCGAACCCCTGGGCACAGAGTTTACTAGAGACAGACACTCTAGCTGAGTGTCTGCAGGTGTGAGACCAAAGTCTGCACGAGGAAAGACTAAATGAGCAACTGGCAGAGCAGGGACTGCAAAGGAAGCAATAAGCCAAGGAGGCAGACACGGGCCTCGCAGGGCAGGAGCTCTCATGGCAACACCCTATAAAACCCATTTCTTAGATTTTAGTCACGTAGCAAAGAGAGAGGCACAGCTGATCAATCACACCTGCCTCAGACCTGCAGGTGGTTTAATTCTACCTGTGTAGTTTCTGGCCCATGAACCTAGTACCGGGACATGCAGTTATACAGAACATTCCCAATTTGAAATTTAGCAATTGTATCCATCTGTGTTATTTTCAGCTGTGAACTGGTTTCTGCTTGGTTGCTCTGTGTCTTTAGAACAGGTTCAGGGTAATGTCGTCACTGGCTTATTAATGTCCTTTATTATCACAGCTAGAGTGAACGCATGCTGGAAGTTATCGTTCCTGAGGATACTACTCATCGAACCAGCCTCACGAGCTCTTGCAGTGTACCCGCAGCCAAGCACAAAGCAGATTCACAGCTACTAAATATTCCTTGGCCACTGAAGGAGCAGCTTATCTGAAACGCTGTTCTTGGAAATGAGAGAAGCTCATAGCACCAGCCCTATTGCTTTTTCTAGCAACATTTCCATGGCACTGGCAAAATGCACTCCCCATTAAACAATGCGTGACTAATATCCTTAGTGGCTACATCACAGTGAGCCTCTTACTAACTATTTTTTCATCGCCTCTTGTGGGTTTGGGATTAAACAATGCAGCAAGAGCCAAGGGCCTAGGGTTACCTTTCAGACTGGTGTGTGTCAGAACTGGAAAGCAGAGGATGTTAGAGAGGTTAAAGAGAGAAGAAACCTGGTGTGTGTGTGGGGGGGGGGGGCAGTGGCTGCAGCCGCACTCATCCAGTTCCTTCTCTGCATTCCTGAGTGTTACCACTGCGTACTGGTATAGTGCGCATGTGTGTGCTTATTAAATATTTGGGCTACTGATAATCTGAGGGCCAGATTTACAGCTTAATTGATACAGCTCCAGTAAATTCAGCCAAGTTTGTACCACCTGACAGTCAAACCCTAAGGAATAATTTTAAAGTATAGTTTTGATCATTACCTGAAATCAATATAGATGCTATTTTGGATTACCAAACTTAATGAATCACTGTAAGTGTGCTGTGAGCACAGAGTAAATTCTGCTGCATCTCTGAATCACGAGGTCCTCCTTGGTCGTCCCCCCCCCCCCCCCCCCCACCTCAGTCGTGGGAACCCAAGGGGCAGCAGAGGCAGACAGGCCAGTTTTTTGCTGTTCCTTCCCAGTCCCTGTGCTGCTCTGTGTGTAGGCAAGGAGCAGTCTTAGGTCCTCCTGCACTGTGACTGCAGATGTGATAAGTGCTCAGGAGCAAAAAGCTTTATACCCTTCTGACTTCTTGCCTCTAGTATTAATCAAGCAGTCTCCTTTGGGAGATTAAATTGCTAGGCATCTTTTTCTGGATATTTTCCAAAGCATCAATATCATTTTTTGAATCAAATGAACCAATCTTTGAGCGCAACAGTACAAATTTATCCTCTGGGTAACTTATGTCTAGTCTGAATTAGTTCTATACTCTCAGTCACTATTTAAATGATTTCCTGCATTGGGATGTTTTATTGTTAATGACACTGACTATTTTTGATTCCTTTCGTTTCTGTTTCAGATGAAATGGAAAAACCTGTGCATATATATTTACGCATGCATATTGTGTAAATTTGTAAGGGCTTGCAGATGGGGCTTGTAATAGAAAATGTTGATCAACCTTAGCTGTAAGGGCTTATCCATTACTGCTGTCAGTAACATACAAACTGCTAGGACAGGATTCAGCCATAGCACTGACTGTGGAGATACTCAGATGGGGTAATCTGCCCAAAACTTTGCATAAACCACATCATGGTAATAGGAAGGGCTACAGCCCCACATTCTCTCCAGTCTAATTCTTCTTATGAATGACTTTTTAACTTCAGTGGTACCAAAAATTCATTTGTGCAATATATTTCCTAAATAAGCACAACTTAATATTCTCTTTGAGCAAATGATTCATATATATAGCTCCAGACCTGGCTCCAAATCTACCATTTGTTCAAGAGGTTTTACAGTGAACATAATTTACACAATCCTGATCATCGTTACTCTGAGACTCAAAGCTGATGCCCCTGTGAGGGAGAAGCCCAATGGATGAAGTCTGATTCAGTTCAGACAAGTCTCATAGGATTTCTGATGTTCTATAACAAAATAAAGGAGATGATTGGCTCTGATCAATGAGCTGGATTAAGAAGCACAATGAAGTATCAAGGATCCTTCCCCTGCACTTATATGGGGAGGTGGTCATTACTGAGACTGCCCGATGAAGGAGGAAAACAATACTCCATTTGCATTTGTATCAGGCATACAACAAACTCACCCAGCAGAATAGCAGGGGAGGGAGGATAAAGATAGAAATGAAGCTAGACTACAGAGCAGAGGATTATGAGGATTTTGCGATTTATTTTCCTGCTTTGTTTATACTCGCTGGGCACCTGAGTTAGGAGGAGTACAAATAAGCGACTTTGTGACCAGGGATCTGTCCACTACTATAATGCCTGAGGTGTGCCAAGGGACAGGGCTGAAACCAATATATCAGCTAGAAATATAGAATCCATTTGATTGCTCAATCTCCTTGTAACTTGGTGTTCCATTTTGCAATCCAGTGCTTAACCCACTGCTCTGATGGAATAAGTTTGATTCAGGCCCTTCCTTGAAGAACATCTAGCAGTAAGGCTGTTCTCAGAGCAAGCTAACCAATGAGAAAGGAACAGCAAATCCCCAAACAGTCAAGCTGGATATCATAAACTTCCTACCATCTAGTCTGAGGTGGAGAGAGGGGGGGCAGCAAAACCACTCTTTTTATCTGGCTCCTAGGGTGGCATGGTGTGACTGGTGAAGCTGCGGAGAGTGACACCTTCCTTGGCAGGCACCAGGCTCTGACTTGCAAGCAGCAAGCAGCAGGAAGGCAGATAGCACTGAGAGCGCCCGTAGTTGTGACAACCTGCCTCAGAGCAATCGGAAAAAGGTCCTGGGTGAAGGTGGCAGCAAGGGAAGCATCCAGATTTTTTTTAACCCTAATGATCGTACAGCTGCAGACTAAACAGAGTAGATGGTTTTAAATTTTTTCCCCACTCTTTCTGTTTTGCCGTTAGCTATATGCTTTGCATAAAATACACAGTTATCATGGCATTTTTTAGGGGCAAGTTTTGTCAGTGTCAGCTGAATGAGGCTGCATTTCAGGGTGAATTTTTTTTTCCTTTTGGTTTGATCTAGCTGTACATTCTCTAGGAAGCAAACATGAAGTGTAAGAATTAATCAGCCTTGATTTTAGGGTGTGCAGTAAGTGGTGGTGGTGGACAGAGCAGAAAACTGTCTTTTATTTCTTGCTTTTTTTTTTCAGCTGTTCAGATATGTTTCAGGGTATGGAGACAATCTGACTCATTCTAGCCATCAGCAGCACTACTCAGAAAATGAGACAAAAGTGGAATCATAATTCTTTTCCAATGCCAAGTTTGCCAGAGGCATATTGTTTCATTTTAAACAGTCTGGGCACATGCAAAATGGGTGACTAATTCTAATGCCCATAGAATAGGCTTTATTTCATTAGATTATGTCATTTGTAGTTTCAGCAGTTTCCCTCAAGGAGTTTTTCACGTCTTTATATTTAAAAAGATATTTTTGCCCAAAAGAACTTTTATTACTTCATGGATCTAGCCATAACTAAGAAGGCAAAGCATCAGCAAGAAGGGCAAACAGAAATAGTTATTTCTTTTTAACAATGAGTCCCTTTTGCTGTTACCTTTGGCAGCAACCTACTAAAGAGTCCTTGCATGGGGTTAGAATATAGCAGTATGTTAGAAGGGACTCCCGAGATCTCTTTCAGTCTGTTTTCTATGATTTTACACACAGCTCAGTTTCTTCTACTCTGCTTTCAAATGCACAAGATGTACTGTTCGGAGCCGCGTGCAGCAAGGGAGACATAGCTGTCAGGGGCCAGGGGATGTCTTTTAATTTAATCTTTCTTGCTCTAATTCACTGAAGTATGTTGTTTTTGTTTGCATGGATGGGGGGAATAACTCATTTGTGTTCTGACAGTTACTCTGCTGCTTTTCTGGAGGGGACGATTGCCTCTTAGTAGACAGGCACAAGGGTCAGCAAAGGTGGTTAGATTACATTTAAAAATATAGCTATTTTACATTTAAAATAATCTATTTACACAAAGACAAAGGAAGAGCAATAGAGGCAGCCAGACAGCCTTAACTCTGCCCTTGTAGTAATGCTATACAGTGACCACAAAATTCTGGTGATTGCATGGCTGCATTTCTTTTAATCCGTTCCCTGACTCGCAGTTTCCCAGGTTTATATCACTTGAGTTTTGGATAATTACAGTAGTCCCTTAATGTTTTTTTACCCTTGAATTATTGACAAGTGCTTTCAACCTTAAATCCACTTAAATGTAGAATAGATTTCTGAAGTGATCGTTATGCTGTCTGGTGTGTCTCTTCAATTACTCTCCAGAGACTATACTAAATTTGTATGTTTACATTTGGATAAGAAGGAAGAGTTTGATGAAACCCTTGGCTATGGACACATAACTGAGAATCTAAATGTAATTGTTTTTACCCAGTCTCCTCCTCCACTTCTTCTTCTTACTTATTCATTGTATCACATCTAAACTTGTCTTGCTTTCTTTTTTCTTCCTTTTTTGTTGAAGTTTCTCTTAAGAAGGAATTTTACACATATTTAATTTGAAACACCAGACATGCAATAGTAACAAGTACAAAAATAAACTGGGCACTTTTTATTTAGAAAGAGATTTGATAGCAATACTGTCATCACATTGTTCTGGCTCACATGGGCTGGTTGATTCCTTCAACAGTCTCAGGCTGGATGATTTAGTGGATTTTTTATAAATCATTTCTGGTCACAGCCAATTTCCTTCTAAGCCTATATTATTTTTTAATATAGTTCTAATTTGGAGGTACTGGACTTTATTCTAAGTACCTAAGTTAGGGGTTTATCTGAGTCATGTCTTGAAGGAGTTGTTCTTCTGCTTTGGACTATCAGGAGCCTAGGAACATTTTAGCTCTAGATAATCTAATATAATTTTTTATCCCTAGATATGTATAGCTAAAAAATAAGACTAACCTCAATATTCTTGGTATTATGACCTTTGCTGCTGTGCCATTTTAAGTAATGCCCAGATAACCACAGTGTGACATATGCATCCAGGGCCCAGGGTGTGCAAGTCTTGCCGTTTGCAGTACTGCCTGTGAAAGGTATTCCCAATGCACAGCTTTTAAGCCTAGTCCTGTGTATAAAGACTTTGATCCTTCAGCAGAAGCCTTTTACTGAGGTGCAGAAAATGCTCTTGATAGGATTAAACTGTGTTCTCTGTTTTCAGCCTTTGAAGGATCTGGATTCAGAGCTGTGATCATCAAATGGATGAAACTGTGCATTCAGAATCACACAAGTACATTTAGAAACTAGATAATCTCTGTGTCAGAGGAGTTGTTTGCTGGGAATCCTTTGACAAAGGCCTGAAGGCTAATGTGTCTCATGTTTATGCTCCTCTATAAACTGTTTTCCTCACTATAAATATGAGATTATGTAAACCTCTGCCACTGATGACTATGAAACGCTGGCTCTGGTTATACCTACTGTGGATTGCTTTTATGGATGTGCAAGGTCTTCCAAAATTACCTATAATGAGTGAGGCTTGGAAAGTAAAAGAATATGCAATTTCAACCACTGCAAGGGACTGGTCAGAAACATTATCTCTTACTTCAGTCTTTGCCCTCCCTCCCAAAAAACTCCCAAACCATTTAAATTGCTATGGATTGATCCATTTGGGCTACCACTTAATGTGTTTCATTCTTTCCACACCCGCAGCAGTGTTAGTATCTGGATTTAGGCCTATGTTCCTTAAATGGATAAAACTCTGCACACTCAGCAACAGACAAAATGCATTTACAAATGGGTTAATCTCTTTGCCAGCTGAGTTTATTTTCTGGGAATGTCAGCCCTCTCCACTTTCCTGGATTTCAATATACACAGGCACATGTAAATCTAGTGATATAAATCAGGTCAGCTCTGAGATTAGAGGTGTGGAAGCCAGGCAAAGAGAATATAATCAGTTCCTGCACACTGATGCTTTGCTAATGACACCGTTACAAGGAGTAACTCTAATCCCAAATGTCCTATGTGTTCTGCAAAAACGTGTCAAGCCAACCTGCCAGGATTTCAGATAAATCCACTGAAATGAAATGAACCATGCCCTCTGCCTTTTTCTAAAGTGGCAGATGTGAGTTTAAAAAAAAAAAACATTCAAATGCAGAGATTTAAAAATAGCAGCTAAAATAGTTTCAACTTTCTGACTCGGATGGTAGATTGTTTAGCTGTAAAAAATAATTAAAAAACTATGACCAGAATATAGTTTAGAGAAAGTTTAATTATGTTACAGCAATGAAGAATGAAAGCTAGAGAAAACCTATAATGTTTCTGCAGTATGATCAGCATCACATGGGTTTTGACCTTAATTACCTGTGACAATTGTAATAGAGCATATGCAAAACTGTGAGCAGGCTAGCTGGGCATTTCCGTGCTGTAATTATTACAAATATGAATAATTAATATTTGGGGGGAGGATATTCTTGGTAAAAAGTTCTATTTTTAATTCTTTCCCAAGGTACTTTATTATGTAAGTGCATGAATTCTAGATTGGTACTTCTAATTAAATCAGAGGTTTCTTACAGGGTGAGCATGTTAGATAACATGGACAGAAAGCAGAGTGGCCACACACACAAATCTTTGAACTTATTTTTAATATCTTCATCACACCTGGTCTTTCCTTGGCTAGTCCAGAATCACAGAAGGGTTGAGGTTGGAAGGTTCCTCTAGAGATCATCTAGTCCTATCCCCCTGCTCAAGCAGGGTCACCTAGAGCACATTGCACAGGATCACGTCCAGGCAGGTTTTGAATATCTCCAGAGAAGGAGACTCCACAACCTCTCTGGGCAACCTGTTCCAGTACTCTGTCACCCTCACAGTGAAGAAGTTTTTCCTCATGTTCAGATGGAACTGTCTGTGTTTCAGTTTGTGCCCGTTGCCTCGCGTCCTGTCGCTGGGCACCACTGAAAAGAGTCTGGTCCCATCCTCTCGACACCCTCCCTTCAGATACTTGTACATGTTGATAAGATCTCCTCTCAGCCTTCTCTTCTCCAGGCTAAACAGGCCCAGCTCTCTCAGCCTTTCCTCATAAGAGAGATGCTCCAGTCCCCTAATCATCTTTGTGGCCCTTCATTGGACTTGCTCCAGTAGTGCCACATCCCTCTTGTACTGGGGAGCCCAGAACTGGACACAGTGCTCCAGATGTGGCCTCCCCAGGGCTGAGTAGAGGGGGAGGATCACCTCCCTCAACCTGCTGGCAACACTCTTCCTGATGCAGCCCAGGATACCATTGGCCTTCTTGGCCACAAGGGCACATTGCTGCCTCATGCTTAACTCGGTGTCCACCAGCACTCCCAGGTCCTTCTCTGCAGAGCTGCTTTCCAGCAGGTCAACCCCCAACCTGTCCTGGTGCATGGGGTTATTCCTCCCCAGGTGCAGGACCCTGCACTTGCCTTTGTTGAACTTCATGAGGTTCCTCTTCACCCAGCTCTCCAGCCTGTCCAGGTCTCTCTGAATGGCAGCACAGCCCTCTGGTGTATCAACCGCTCCTCCCAGTTTTGYATCATCAGCAAACTTGCTGAGGGTGCACTCTGTGCCTTCATCCAGGTCATTGATGAAGAAGTTGAACAAGACTGGACCCAGTACTGACCCCTGGGGGACACCGCTAGCTACAGGCCTCCAACTAGACTCTGCGACGCTGATCACAACCCTCTGAGCTCTGCCATTCAGCCAGTTCTCAATCCACCTCACTGTCCACTCATCTAACCCACACTTCCTGAGCTTGTCTATGAGGATGTTATGGGAGACAGTGTCAAAAGCCTTGCTGAAGTCAAGGTAGACAACATCCACTGCTCTCCCCTCATCTACCCAGCCAGTCATTCCATCATAGAAGGCTATCAGATCGGTTAAGCATGATTTCCCCTTGGTGAAGCCATGCTGACTGCTACAGCTATTAATAGAAGCAGTGACAAAATCCAGGTAGTGGTTAGACTTAACCTTCTTGTGGGTTCAGTTTGGGTCAGACTGTCAGCAGGTTTACATGGGGAGCCCAATTTCTTTTAACACTGACAGGATTTGTCTTGAAAATACTTAGAGCCACAGCTACAGTATCAGGAGTTAATCAAATGCAATAGACAGTACAAGCAATAAGTCCCACTAGGTATTTGACCCCCTTTTACTGGATAGTATCAATGTTTGGGTCCTGATAGCTCTACATTTCATCAGATACTTTTGTGCTTAAATGTGGAGTGTATTTCTGGGTTGTGTTAGCAGTGTATTTCTGATTTAACCTAGCAGTATAGATGGTGGTTCTTATGCTGATGGAGTTTATGGCTTTGGATAATAATATCTGAAAAACAACCTGCTGTTTGGCCAAAACTGGTAATTTAAAGAAACGTTTTCTTAATGAAAAAAGGAGATGCCCCCGGGAGGGAAAATTGAATGACAAGAAAATATTTAAAGAATTCACTCCTTTTATTTGGCAGGAAATTTCAGGACTGAATCTAGAGTGCACACAGCTGCCCAGGTTCTGCTGGCCTCAGGCTTTGCCCTCTATAAAATGGGTAGAAAATAGCTGGGGAGAGGCGAGGGGACTGTTTTGCTGCTGCAAGACAAGAGCTGTGCTTTCTGGTGAAGCTCCTGGTCCTGGTGGGATAGTGCTCGCCGTGGCCCTGGCCCAGAGGGCACTGAGGAAGGCAACAGGGAGTGGGGCCAGGGTGCATCTGTGGGGCTGAGAAGGATCAGGAGATGCTAGGAGAAGGCCCCTGTATCGTAGTGGGAGAGAGCTGTAAAGCAAAAGCAATCCTGGGAAAGGATATTGACTTTGAGAAGGAGGTTGAGACAGGGCAAGGGAGTGGAGGACATATATTTAAAGCAGACCCCATAATCAGGAGGTCAACAGAGGGGGAGGGAATTGTTGAAGGATGAAGGTTAGAGGAGCAGGGTGAGGAATATGGTCTTTAGATGCATGTGTACTTTTAGTGCAGGGATATATATTTTGTCAAGAACTTTAAAAAGGAAGGCCAGCGTCCTCTACCTATTATACAGGAGGAAAGACCAAGTCCAAAGAGCTGGAACAGAGTTGCCTACTTCACTCTGTAAAATAGAGTCAGAGATGCAACACAGACTTTTTATTGCAAATTTAGATGCACTGGAAACTACTGACTTAGAGCTATTCTTTTGTCACACTTGATGAGTATGGAGCACACCACATGGAGCCAATCTGCATTGGTTCTGCAGGGTGAGAGCAGGGGACAGAAAGGGGGAATCTCTTGTGGAGACACATAGCACATTTACATTAAAGAACTGTGTGTCTCCTACCAAGTCTGAGCGGCACGGTTTGGGCAAAAACAGGCTGGGGAACATACAGGCAAGGATCAGCATCCTGTAGGCATTTCACTAGAAATGTCAGCAAAACTTCTGGACAAATAATTTCTTAATTGAAAATGCATTTAGGCGTAATGAAGATCACACTTGTATGGCCCATGCATGTGTTTGTAAAAGCCTATTTTATAGCTTCCAGAAAAGACAACAATCTCTTGTAAAGGCATGTGTTTCCCATCTCTTTAGCCAGTCAGTTATGCTCTGCAAGCTTCTTAAAATTAATTTCTGTTTCAAATACTTCTTATTTAAAGTCGTGTACCTGAAATGCATGTGGATCGCAGAACTACTGCCACAGGCCTTAGGACAAAGCCCTTGGTTGCGTAGGCAGAGGCAATTTCACCAGAATGAGAACTCAAGTGCACAGCTGAGGTAAGTCAGCAAAATGGTGGGCCTGTACAACCGTGCACAGTTGAGCATGATGTTGATATGATTTCATATCCATTTTCTTACTGCGCTCAGAAATCCACTTAGTTGCATCTAATTTTCTTTTAGATATATATTTCCACTGGCGTTGCAAATGGTAGGCAGGAGTTGCAGGAGCCTTGGACAGAAGCACTAGGTTTCATGTGGGACAATGTGAGTACAGGCAGCTTGGGCCCTGAATCAGCAGAGCTGTTAAGCACATGCTAAATTCCCAGAACATGCTACAATGCTTCAGTGAGTAAAGGCAGAATTTGCACAAATGATTAATGGTAAATACTTTGCTGAAGTGAGACCCTACCCATCAATGTATTCCAGTCATGATCTAGCTCTGGCAATTGCTGGCTGTACTATTCCCTGAAACATTAGTGTTGTCTGTTGTGCGATAATTTTTCCTGCTGTCTCTGAAACTCTCAATCTAACACCCATAGCCAGTGCAAACCTCACCAATGTGGCTGGCAGACATGGAAGACCTCTTCAACACGTCTTAAAGTAGGTGTCTATATTAGGATCTCCAAATGCCACTGAAGTGTTAACTAGAGGCTTGATTCAGCTGCCTGATCAAGGAATCTAATGCCCTTTGGGGGCTGGCCCAATCTCCTACGAAAATTCGAAAAGGCATGGGTCTCCCACATAGCCTGAGCCATGTCTGCCACCTTTGTGCAGTGCTCCCAGGTGCCCTCTGACATCCCCTGTGCCATGAGGCACCTGTGCTTGGCAAGTGAGTCACTAAGCGTAGAAACTCCCACTCTAGTTACTAAAGTAATTTCTTCAGTAACTAGAGTGGGAGTTTCTATACTTAGTTTATATGTAGACACCTGCATTTAGTCACTAAAGTATCTACAGGATGGACACTCTCCAAGTTTTCTGTATGTATTCTCATATTATCCATGAAAAATCTATTCTAAAATATTTATATTCTTTAATGTAGAAGCTAAAAGCAGCAAGAGAGGCTTCCCTGAGTTTTGAACACAGATGATTTAAAATCTGTGTTTCCCAACCATTCACTGAATTGGCAACAGAGCACAGACTGTAAGGGTTTCTTTTAGGGAAGAGTCAGGTCTCTGTATGGTTAGGTGACATCTGAAATTCTTCTCTGCCTACAACATTTTGGAGCTCTCTCTATAAACCCTTGACTGCAGAGATTCTATTTTGGAGGTAAGACAGAATAAACGCCTGTAAAAGCTCTTTCTGCCAAAGCTAGCAATTCCTATCAAAAGAACAAAATGTTTGGCTTTTTGAAAACTAACAAAAGATGCAAGGCTTAAACACTGATGTGCCATGCATAAACTGAATTTTAAGAAAGAGCTGAAAGAGCTGTTTGCAGCTGAAGAAAGATTAAAAATATATATATTTTTAAGAACTTTGTCCAAAATGTAAACTTGTCTAAGGTCAGTCTATGGGACAGTTAGATAACGTGTCTAACAATATTAAGTGCATTATTTTACAGGCATTTTCTGGTAACAATTTTCTCTTCCCCAAATCTGCTCAGTTTCCATGACATGTTTGTTCCAGCGTGAAGCTCAGAAGCTAGTTTTTTGGGGTTGCCCTAGAACTGAAGTCAGAAGCAACACTGCATTGTAGTTCTCACACACAGGCTTTCCTTGAGAACTAAGGCATCAAGGAGCTATCCTTAACCTCTCACTTTGCTGCCTATGTCACATATCCTTGAAGCCACTTGGATGTCTAATTGCTCATTTGTTTTCTGCAGATCTGCTACAAAGTCTTTTGGAAACCTCTTTTCCCACAGTTTTAGCTGGCTGAAAGTTGTTTATGGCTTTACTCAGATGTACTAGAATAAGGCAGCATTCAGTTATTTCTGTTATTTTAGTGCATTGTAGACTGGTTTACAGCCATTAACCTCCTAGCTATTAAAGCTATTAAAATTAGGGATTCTGAAGTGTCCAAGTGATGGGAATAGTTTCTAACTTGTCCATTTCCCACATGTCCTGAGGTACAAAGAAAGATATAACAGAATGGACTCCTTGCTTGTTTATAAGGTCTGCCTTAATTTTAAAAATTTGATTAAGAGCTTACTGATACATTTGCTATATCAGGTGCAATACTAGTTTACACCATGATGCCTCTTTGATTATATAAACTGTCATGTTTATTTTTTGCCACTCCAGATATTTCTCTTTTAACCTGGGGGCAGCACCATGCAAACATGACTATTATGCTTCTAGAATTCAGAGCTAATTCCGGTATCTCTCCCCCCAGCTCTGCTTTCGTCATGTAGATTTTACCCGAAGGCTCGATTCTGGCAGGCTTATCCGGGTGAACAAGATGAGGAGGGTGCAAAGCTGTGCCACCGTGCCAAAGTGAAGCTGGTAGGAACAGGTTCATCGTTCTGTAGTCTGCGCCCGCTCTGTTGTGATACTGAGACTGTGTGCATGGTGTACAAATTTTGTTTTCTCTAATCATTAAAATCCTAATGACTTTAAAATCCCTTATATGGGAAATGAATCAAGCAACCAGTAGTGCTGAAGGGTATAGAGGTAGATATAACATGTCTAGTAGTACAAAACAGGTAATCAAAGTCTTAAACCCTCACTCATTTTTGTTCTGTATAAAATCCCACTGACACTGAGAAAAATTGTTGGGAGCTATGTTACTGTATGGAATTTCTAAATACATTCACATTGGAGTAACTAACCATTCATGGTATGTGTATAAATTGAAAAGCAAAAGATATCTAGAGTACAACAACTGACTTCTGTTAGCTGAATATGGAGCCTAGTCAATGACCTTAGCAGGGATGTCCACATATTAGATAGCTACAGATGGATCCCATTCAATGCTTTTAAAATTATTTGGCTTGATAAAGGGGAAGAGAACAGCTTTTCTATGATATTAACACTAAGATTTCTCTGTCACAGATGAAATGGCAATTTTACTCAATGTACTTAAATTTTCTCTGTCTTCTACAGCTGCAAAAAGAGAAGTTGGAAAATGAGAAAATATCATACACCCATGTCATGTGAATGATGACAGCTTCAACTGATGTCAGTCTACTAATAGATAAATTTTGAAGGAAAGAAAGAGAGAGAAACAGGGAGAGAAAGAAAGAAAGTGAAAGAAAAAGAGAGAAAGAAAGAAAGAGAGGAAGAGAGAGAGAGAAAGAAGGAAACTAACTAAAAATAAGTAATAATAAATAATGACCTGGCTCACTGTTTGATTACATTGATATATATTTTGCTTAATACTGGGCACTAAAAATGCCCAATAAATGAGACACCTGACTTCCTTGCTATGCAGTGTCTGCTCCAATCTTATCTATGTCAGCAGACCTACATCTCTGTAGCCTCCATCTTCTGTGACAAAATACAGTGTTTGTACCAGTAGTATTGCAAAGGAGGTTAGTAGTGAAACTGGCACCTCAATACAATGTTCAAGGCCTTAATATGGAAATCTTCTGTCTTTCAGTATTCAGAGTTTTAATTTTGAAGTGTTAATTTTCACTGAATTCAGTTCCTTTTCTTTATTCATCTCAGTCATTCTTCACTATCCTACCAGCATTCTATTTTTGATTGATAGTTATTAAGTGCTAACAGCAATAATGGGAAGAGGCACTACTTTGTCCTGGAAAATTTTAGCAGCTCTAATAATTGTTAATATTTCTAGAGATAAATGTGAACATGTTAAAATACAATCTGAAACAATGCAAGCCCTTTTAAACCTGTCTCAAGAATATTGGGTTTCTGTTACATTTTCATTATGACTGGATGCTATCAAGTTTTCTCCATAATTTATTTTAATAAAGCTGATCTTGTTTTATATATAATAAATAATAAAACCAATCTTTTTACTGCATGAACAATCTCTGCTGTAGAAATATTTAGGCTATAACTGTGCAATATGCCAGAAAGAAGGGTAAACTAGATAATCCAAACATCTGTTTTTGCTCACAAGTGCAATGTAGAGATTCATAAACCTATCCAGGGAAAAGACAGACTGCTTTGTATTTAAATTCAAATTAGCTACCTACTGAAGAGGTTGTCTATTGCTTTTATTAGAATGGTTGGGTTTCAAGGTTCTTAACAAAGAAGCTCAGTACATATTTCAGGTGAAACCATGGAAACAACAGAAGCCATTTTACTCAAAATAGAAATGCCACAAATGACCTTGAGATTTAAAAGCTGATGCTGCACATTGCCATTCAGATCATAACTGATGGGTACTTTATCAAGTCCTGTGCTCCAAAATTGTTCTTGGCTCTTTGTCCAAGCCAAATATTCCAAGAAGGAATATTTGAAACATGGGCACTCTTCTCATTCCCTCTTTTTATGGGTGCAGAGTAGGAAAGTAGGAAATGTGCAGAAAGACCTGACAAACTGCAAATGATGGCACTGGGGCTTAAGAAAGTGCTACTCAAAATAATTCATTCTCACTTGAAGACTGTAGTTTGCCTTCTGTTTGAAGACCCAACATGCAGAACTTCTTTTTCCAAGTAGCTAAGTGTGAATGGCTTTTTGCTGTCTATCTGTAGAGAGATTTTTTCTACCTTTAGTGACTGAACAATACTAAACATTTCAAAATACAGCTAAAATCCCTTTTAAGGATTTAATCCTTTTTAAGAATTGCTGGACAATGTAAAATCTTAGACTACAACTGCTGCATAAAAAGCTAACTTCTACCATCTTTAAAAATTTGAAAATTGCAGAAGTATTTTGGCTTTTTGTTATCAAGCCATCTTTCTGGGAGATCATATTTCTCTTCCCATTTGAACAGTATCCTTGCTGCTGAAATGTAATTGCTGTCTTAATTGCAGAGTGTTTTTCTGACAGATTAAAAGCAAATTGCTTGATCACTTCGTATAAGAATGTAGGGGAAAAAGTCTGGGGAGTCCTAGAATGTGTGGTACGTGCTTTTAGAAGTACTCACAGACTGATCTGTCTTCAGTAAAGAAACACAAGCCAGCAGAGCCTCAAGGTGTCTGGATGAGATCTCCAAATTTGGTTCCTTCTCCTACTCCAGCCACAGTGTTGGCACCTCCAGCACTCAGAGAGCATCCCTGCAGCTTCTCTGCTCTGCTCTTGCAGCACCTGGGGTGCGTGGACCCGAGCCCAGAGGGAGATGGCGGTGTCGTGCTTTGCTCTGCTGAATAGGACCATATTTTTTTCTCCAGGTATTCAGGATACCAAGGATACGGCCTCAGAGACGCTCCTAATGAGGTTTCAGATGCATGTAGGTTCTTTGTTCCTCAGAAGACAAAAAAGGGGTTGGTGGAGACAATCAGGAGAATAAGTTCCTGGCAATGGAAGTTTTACCATTGCCTTTTGTTGGGCCAGAATTTTACTCTTTGAGTTTGGACAGCACTTCATCTTTTGGGTGTAGATAACACACTTTTTTTTCTTTTTAAAAAAAGCCCTCATTGAAGCCACCCCTGCCCCCATCTACTAATTCACAGAACACAAACCAATACATGTCAGTGGGAATTTCTGTTTAAAAGATCAGCAGTGAAATAGCTAGCATTAGGCACCTTATAAGGAGACAGTTCATATGCCTCTTACAGCTTGGTTTGCCTTTTCCAGTGCTTTTATACATTTCCATTGAATTCATGTCCTTTCTTTCAGCCCTCTGTTCATCTCTTTTCTGTTATTTATAAATAGTCTGCCTGAAGCCCGTGTGTCTGTGCACATGCATGTGTGCTCATGAGTAGTAATAGTTTTTGCTGCTGTTCTTTTTTGCTTTGTTGAGTCATACTTGTACTTCTAAATAGGATTTTTAATATTTAGCAAAGCCTGACTACTACTGCTCTTGAAGCTTTACTTGCTTTGTCTTTTCCAAATACTGGGAGCAGCTCTCCCTTTAGGTGACTGATAGGAAGCTCATTTTCTGACATTTCAGATCCAGCAGTGCCACAGCACAAAATGCAGAATAATAGCTGCAGGGACAGCAATGACAGACTAAAAACATCTGAGCAAAAACTTGCTTTTATGAGCATCAGTCTAGGCAGGATTTTCTTTTAAAACTATTTAGGATTAATTTAATACAGCCATATGTAAAAATCATTTAATTCCATTCATCACAGGTAACGTTGCATGCTGACAGTGAACACATTGTAGCATTTCTTATGCAAACACAAGCTCTGTCCATGTGTACCAGAAGGGTTTCTGAATAGTAGTAAAGAAAAGAAATTCAGGGTTTGTACCCCATGATAATGGCAGTGGCAGTCCCAGCGTTGCCACGCATGACTTCAAGTCCACCATGAGAGCCTTGAGGTCACACTGTGGACAAGGACAAACTGCAGTTAGAGGATTACACAGCACCCAGGTCTTAATGATCACCATAGAAATCTACATATATTAACAATTAATACAAAGCATGTTTTTAAATAAGTAAACAAAAACCCCATCTGGGTAAAAGGAGGGCTAGAGTATGTGACTTTGGCTGAGTGGTACCTTTCTCTAGAGCACATCTGGCTCAATATCCTTCAAATACTGCTGCACCCGTGACTTTTTGCAAGATACATTGTCGGTCACAGAAATAACAGAGAATATAACATTTATGCGGTATCCCAGCCAGTACCCAATTGCCAGTGGGGGTGAGTGAAGGACTGGAGCAGATACAACCACCCTTCACAGATAAAGCCACCTTCTGCCGTAGCCTGGAAGCTGCTTTTGCAAAAGAGAGAATTGTAGTCCCTCAGCCCCTCTAGTGATTCCACTTCCTGCAGCATCTCTGTTCTTGCCAGTATTTCTAATAAAATTGTCCCTGCTAATATCTTCCTGCTAACATTGTCTGCTAATTAAAGACAAAATAAGAATAAGCCCTCCCCAAAATGTCATGACGATAAGTATCTTAGAAATATCTTGCCAATCTAGGCTGAAGAGCTGCATAGGCAGGTGAATTTGCTCATCTGATACAGAATATTATAATTTAAAGAAGTGCTGGGACAGTCACCTTCCTTTTCTACTTGGCAACAACAAGGTAGCTGGATCACATCCGGAGGCGGGAGAAAAGCCCCTTGCCAGTGTAGTACAGCATATACCTTGGCCCCAAACTACCCATCCTTTGCTTTTTTTTCTTCTGGCCTGACGTGAGGAAAGGCAGATGATACTGGCTTCTCTCTCACACTAGAAAAGAAAAGGGAAATTTATCTACTGAGGATCTCCACTCAAGGACCTTTGGGGTCTGATGCATTTATTTGAAGCCCTAGCAGAAAGCAACATCTCATATTAGCATGCTTTTGTTAAAGCAGAAGAGCTCAGTAAATCATATTGCCAACGTACAGTCATACCATGCTTGCTAGTCCATGTTTTGCCCCTTTACAGAGCTATCTTTAAATGCTCTCTGTTTTCCTGGACAGACGACTAATTCACTGTGTTGCCTCGTCTAACTGCTGGTATCTCCCAGAGTAAACACAGAAGACTGAGGAGCTCCCCGCTTCGAAACCGATGCCACCATAGCAACGTCCCCAGGCAGGGTGACGCTGTCAGCCTCTGTCTCCAGAGGAAGCATTTGTGGCGACTGGACAACTTACAGTGAAACAGCTAGAGACTGATCCCAGTTCTACAGGTAGAATAAGTCCGACATCATTTTTAAGCCCAGGGGAACGGCTTTATTCTGTAGCTGAGGTGAGAATTTGGACCGCGGAGATTAGAGCTCAGTGCCATAAGGTGGACTTTAATGCCACCAGGGAGGCTGCAATAGTTTATATTTCCCACTGGATATCATAAACGAGCCTCCATGACTGCCATGCCTGAAAGGTTTACTTGGGTCAGCAGCTGCAGAGGCTACTGCTTACCGAAATAAGCCTTCAGAGTGCCCACATAACAAAACATGTTTTCAAGCATAAAAGGTGGATAATGTTTCAGCATATGGTTCCTCTTAGAGCATTTCCTTTGGTTCTTTTTTCAGCCTTAGAATAATAAATACATAACCTTAGGATAATTTTGCATGCATTCCTCTAAGCAATCTGCAAGTGTTATTTGTATACGGACCCTAAGGCTGTAAAATATGCCCTGCTGGGCAAAATCTTCTTCCTAAAAAACAACAAAACCCTGCTCTCATCTGGCCTAAATGTTTTGAAGATTGGTGCATATTTACCAGCTGCTTTCTTGACTACTTTTTTGTATCTTTGCTCTTTACACAGTATTGCTTCAGAGTGGATAGTTCACCACATTCTTTTCTGTTTTTCATATTCTAGGTAGAGAATTTGGTTTAAGTGCTGGAAATGTACAGTAGCCCCAGGGCTTTGAACTGGTTTTACCATTCCAGATGTAGAGACTAAAATTCATATGGATTTATCTCTGACTAAAATTTTTCTCATTTCAGCAGTTTTCTCCCTTTGCAGCTCTATCAAAACAGGAGGAAGATTTCTGATTTGGCAGTTGAAGAATGCTTTTAATATTCTCAGATTTACTGAACCAATTATATTAAGTCACATTTCAGGTGGTTCATGAGAATCTATTCTCATCATTCGTTCCTCTAACGAGTCCTGTTTTACTTTTATTTTGCGCCACCTTTTTATCTATGCGTCAGTGTTCAATTACTTTATTGTTAGTCACAAATTAAACCCATTCATAATTTTTTTAAAGGTGTTGGTTTTTAATGATATGTGCTTTCTCTCCTTTCCTTTGCATTAAGGCATAAGGGCTGACTGCAGATAGCATATTCCTGACTTGCAAGAGGCGACTGGCTTTGGAGACGCTCTGGAGCGACACTCTGGAGCACCAATTCAGGAACTGGCATGGTCCAGGAAGGTGTTTTTGATGTACTTGCAGACACACTGTAGATTTACTTAGATGTTGGCAATGAACTTGGTTTCTTTCTTGCTCTCTTTTTAATGGTGCATTATAGATTTTGTGGCTTTTTTGGTCTTCTGTACTAAAACCCCTACTTTTTTTACAGGATGTGTTTTGCAATTGGTGATGTCTGTGGTCAGGGCATGCTGCGGACCATGCTAGACTAAAAGTCTACTACGCAGTGTTAACTGGCATCTGGAGATGATGACCCAGGGGTTCCCAAGCATCTTTATGAGTTTCTGAGAGGATATTTTTATTTAATGGCATTCTTCCATGTTTCTTCTATTGTGGTGCTGATATTTTGTGATTTTGCCAGTTCTACACTTCTACTGAGAGAAACTTATGTTCATGTTGCAGAGAGGGGGAGGGGAAAAAAACAATAAGCAAATATTCTACTCTAATGTAGAATTTTGAGTTTAGATATGGTCAAAGATTTCAAATAGATTCATACCTTTATTTGAAAGTATTTCAAATTTGTCACTTAGCATTTAAAGCTAGCACACTAGCAGGCATATAAGACATAGAAAGGCAAAAAGGTTTAAAGATTGTTAAGGTCATAATGCACATATTAACCTAATATAAACATATTAGCTCATACATGAATACAGAATTCTTGCCAAAAGGTTGTTGAAAAGTGACATTGAAGTAAAGGGGCAGATCCTGGGAACTGAGACCTCTGGGAATATGAGTGAGAGGAAAATCTGTGCTAGTCCTTGTCTGTGGTTATTTTGATCATGGACCCAGATGATGCTTCCACAAGTCACAGTAGGGGGGGAAAAAAAGAGCAGCTTAAAAGCAGACGTTCAGATCATTTCAGAAAACAATTATAAGTACTAAATGTGCTTTTGAATTTAAGACATATACCATAGCTCATCCTTTTGATGCTAGGCTGCCACAGTATTGCATAGATTTTTATCAACATATCCCAGTGTTTAATAATCTGGCACCTCTTACTTGTATATGTCTTGAAAAAATATATTTGATGATTAAGCTGGTGGATTATCTGTTTTTTAGATATTCCTTGCTCAGGGCTAGAGTGCAGCCTTTATAGCACTACCCTGCAGGATGGCCTGGGGCTCACAGCTGAGCAGAGGTTTAGTGTCCTGGTGTGCCCCAGTGACAGGCTTCATCCCTGGGTCCAGGGTGGAGGGAAGACATGTGAGGAGAGGTCCCGTTCCTCTCCCTAGCACAGAGAAGAAAGAAGTCATCATTGCCCTTCTCAGAGCCTAGAGGCTGCCGTTATAAAGTGCCTTTGCTTACTCTGAAGGCTTTCGGCATCCTCCTCCTTCCCTCTGCACTTAGTTTCTCCTTGAATTTTTTATGCTTTCTCTTCTTCTAGTTTTTAATTTTTAATTTTTAATTTTTAATTTTTAATTTTTAATTTTTAATTGAATTTTATTCTTAATACTCCTTATGTCTAAAAACAACTGGGACTTTTACTCTCAAATTTGTTTCAAAATAAAAGAGCTTTTCGACGTGTCCTGCATACGCCATAGACATGCATAAAATGAGAGTCAGTCCCATTTTGAAGATGCTTGACTAGCTTTTTCAGGCAAAAACACTTAAACATTTGGGCTTCTGTTTTGAGAAGAAAGGTCTAATTCTGAACACAGCTGTTAAAGTTATCACAAGTAGACTCACTATAACTTACCGCCTGAGGTTTGTTATCTTCTAAAATAAAACCATAAGCAGTACAGAACCATCACTATGACTAATACAGGAAGCATGGGCTTTATCCTGTGATTAGGCGTTCAAAAGGAAGACCAGGTTTATAGTGGCGGTGTCAGATTCTGCCCTGCAACAGGCACGGCAGCTCAGAGCACTGCAAGAGTGGGACATCTCCGTGGGTAGGACTGTATCATTTCCCGGTTCTGTCACCTCTGGCACTGCCCAAGGAGCTGCCAAGGCCGGGGGGGCTGGCTGGGGACAGGATGACTCTGGGCATCCTCGGGACCCTGATCCTGTAACTGGCTGTAGCTGGATGCTGCCTTCCCTGGTGGAATTCATGGTGAAGAACCCTCATTCGACCCCTCTCTTCCCACCTGTGCAGAGGCAAGCCTGGCTCATGACCTGTCTTCCTGACATATAGTGTTGGGGCACTGATAGGTCTTACTCATCCCGACCAGCCTCACTCGGGACCTGCTCCCTCAGCCCAGGGGCTCCATTTAAGCCCTTCCACTTTCTGCCCCTCAAGGCAGATTGTAACACAGAAGAATGGCCTCAGTGAAAAAAAGATAATCCTTTTTTCTCCAATATGTACAGTTCTAATGCTCACTGCCTTTACCCCTAAGCTCAACCATTATTTTGGGGACTGTCCTTCTTTTTCTTTTCTTCCCTATTGCTTTGTCACCTGCCTTGTGTTCATCAGTGTCTATTTCATTCATGAAGAACTGTAGCTAGCTCTACTCTGGAGATTGATAGAGAAGACTGACCAAAGCTAAGGTAGATTTCTCTCAACAGTGGTCTGACTGTGGTTAAGTTTATTTCTTGTATTAAATGAGCTCTTTAGGATATGCTGTTAAGAATGCTATCTGTGACTTCCCAAATAAAAATAACGAGCAGTTCTCTCAGAGCAGTGAGCCATCCTCGGGAGTTCATTAGGACACTGGCTTGGTGAGAGTCTCTGTGGAGTGAAGTTACTTGTCCTTTGGCTTTATGTTTCCCCATGCTCATGCTCCATCAGGACCTAAAGCCCATTAGCCTCCTAATCCACATCCTGTTTGACTTATTGCTCTATTAATAGTGGGCTGGGAACAAGGAGCAGATGTTGCCCAAAAATGGCAGAGGAAAGGGGGAAGGAAAACCAGTGTGTTGATTTACTGCATTTATGGCATAGTGTCTGGTGGAAAACCTTCCTGGAATTCTGAAACAAGGAAGGAAAAGCAGAGCCATCAACTCATGCCACCCTTTGTCTGAGTTCTTCTGTCCCTTCACGGCTTGGAGTGGACTAAGCTGAAGCACCTAGCTGGTATCAACATTTTCCTGTACTAGGAAGAATTAGTAAAGCCCCAAATCCATCGCAACTTAAAAAGATGGTGCCTTTGTAGCTCTTACCTTCTCATCAGAAACTAATACAGTTCACAAGACCAAGCCAGCATGACTTAAGGTAGTGTTCCCTCCTCTGCAGTTTGTTACCATCTCTCGGCCAAGAGGTCGCGTCCCTCAAAGAGCAGCAGATGGGATGCACTGTGTGAGCACTCGCCTCAGCAGGCAGGGCAGCTGGGAGAGCAGCCACAGCCGGTTTGGGAAGGAGTTTGTCAGCACCGGATGAGGGAGTGCCCTGCTGAGGGAGCAGCGTCCTCGCTGCGAGTGCTGATGAGGTTCCACACAGTGGTAGATCTGCAGGGACTATTTTGCCTGACCCAGTCCACCRACACTGCTGGGCTATGGAAAACCTGAGAGGGTGCAGAGTGGATCAGTGGGCCCTCAGCCTCAAAAATTTGCTTTCTGGGGGTCCGGGCTCTGTGCTGAGCTAGGCAGGGCATGGATCTGAGCTAACCACCTCCAAGTCCCACCTGACACCACAGACTCCCTGTTAAGGGGAGAAAAATCCTAAACTGGGAACTTAGGCAGGCACTGTTAAGATGAGGTCCTCTCCTCCACTAGTCCTGACTTAATGTCTTCCACTCACATGGATGAATCAAAAGTGGGATGTCAGCCCATGTCCTTAGTCTAGCAACATGGAAATGATATCCTCTTGCAGTTACAGCCACAGACTGTTCTGCAATACCAGTTGCTTGCTTTGTGCTAGAGGGACACTGTGTATTTTAAATTCATTTAGGTGAAACTTTAAAAGCAGAAAGTGCTACATAATAAGTCTTATACATTTATATTTTATTGTGAACCTGAATACTATCATTGCACCTTCTGTAATCAACCTGTCAAAGTTTCTCCAAGTGAAGAGAATAATATTGATTTGCCATTCATGAGTTGGCACTGGTATATTCATATCCACCGCAGACAAGTATTCCCTTTGTTCAGCAGCATTCAGACTCAAAAGTAAGTGGAGAAGTCAGGCATTTTGGCAGCTGTAATCGATTTAAATAACTTCCTAAAACAAATACTTTTACCTAGTTCTAAGAATTATTTTATCTCTTAATAGGTTTGCTACTGCAGAAAGAATTGAAATTGTATCTGTTTACAGGTTGCACGGGTTTACAACTGTTGTAAAGGCTGTGAGAACCACACACTTACATTTCTCCATGGAATTGGAGTATGCTTTTGTAATACCTACTGTTATTCTGTGATTTCTTGAAAATTATTGTTGTTTATATATAATAACTGCTAGGAATCCTGGTCATATAAAAAGATCCCAAAGGCAATGTATAAATACATGGTCCAGAGAGCTTACAAACTGCAGTTACTGGTTACTGGTTATTAGTTCAAGTGCAACTGAATTACTTAAGTTTAATGGGTGGTATTCAGCCTAGCAGCTGAATTATATGTCTGCTCTCAGGGATGGTTCAGTAAGATGACTGAACTGAATTAAGAGCTCACTCTTATTGAAATGAGCTATCCTTCTCTCTTCCTCCTTTCCCATCCTTCCTTCTTTCCCCAAAGACCTGCTGCTCTCTTCCCTCTCTTCTTTTGTAAGCTCCTATGCTCTTTTCCCTGGTGAACTGATCCAGCTCACTAAAAAAGCAGACTTTTTTTTCTTTCTTTCCCTCAGTTGATTTTCTGCTGCTTAAGTGAGCTGAATCAGCTTACTGAGGGCTCCACCGAGTGCCAGAGCTGGTGCAAAAGGAGCTGCGGAAGTGTGAGGCTGGGAGTGGAAGAGGAACAAAAGCAGAGAGGAACTGCGGTAAAACCAAGCTGTGGGATGATGAGACAGAAGAAACTGTATTAGAGACCTTGCATAGGAAGAATCAGTGAGATATGAAACTCCTAGGAAAACTGTTTGCGTCAAAAAGAATCCCAAAGCCACAGGCCCAAACAGTCACTGAACTTGGGGTACATTATCAGTAGGAGAGGTGGTGAAAGCCTGGAAAGTAGAAGTATTGCCCTGGCTTTGTTGACCTTGAGCTGACTGAGTGCTAAGCATACACAAAAAGATGTCAAACACAAGCTTAAAAGTGAAAATGGTATTTTATGAAACTATCTTATTGATCAAGATTATAAGTAAGTAAACAAATGTATTATGTGGTGATTGAGTCTTAAACATTGATTTTTTTTAACAGAGGGGAAAAAAACCCCTAAATCTACCCTGCCAGAAAAGCCCTGAAGAATAGCTATTCAAGAATGTTTAGGATATTATATGTCTTTGGTGTATTCTTCCACATTAGTTTTCAGTAAAATTTGGGTCAATAGAGGAGTATCTCGTCACTTCATCCTTTGTCCAACCACAAATCTAATAATTCGCAGGACTGTTTAGCTTATCTTAAAAAAAAAAAAAAAAAATCGAAAGGAAAATAAGCTATTGTAATTCAAACCATAATACAAACTGAGAGAAGGGGATTAAGAAGAAACACTATGAGAAATATACTCCAAACTACTTTTTTCCAGGCTTTGTGCATGTTCCCCACTTTTGGAGGTGGCTTGTGTTGGAGGCAAGACCCTGGACAAGACATCAGCTGGCCTGGTCCTTTCTTCCTAAAAATAAACTTCGTTCTTTCTTCTCAGTTTTTAACAGATGCTGTAATGAAGTATCGTATTCCGAATATTTCATTGCCTTTTACAAAACACGACTCGCCGCTGCAATACCAAAGGGCAGCCTAAATTACAGGCGGAGGTGCCCGGCGCAGGCCCGCTTCGGGGGCACTCCGCTTACTTTCCGCGTCCCGGGCGCGGAGTTGCAGAGCTCGGCGGCTCCGGAGGGCGGAGGCGGCGGCTCCACGCGGAGCCTGCCTCGCCGGGCGGACCCTCATTTATACCAGCCGGGGGGACGGGGCGGGGGGGGATTCTGTAAACTCTTGTGCTTAGATGTAACTTAAGGAGTTAACCTCTTTTTTTAACAAATCGTGGGCTGCAGCTGCCCCGTGTGTGTCGCCGGGGCGGGCAGCGCGGTTCCGGGGCATTGCCCTGCGGCCGCTCCGCCCCGCCCCGCCCCGCTCCGCGGCGGG
>NW_020447531.1:1986837-2052423 GCF_003343035.1 Apteryx rowi
CTCGCGCTTCTTCTTGGTGTGCATGTGCTTCCTGACCTTCATCCAGTCCCTCATGGTCTCCGGCTACCTGAGCAGCGTCATCACCACCATCGAGAGGAGATACAGTCTGAAGAGCTCGGAGTCGGGGCTGCTGGTCAGCTGTTTTGACGTCGGGAGCCTAGTGGTGGTGGTGTTCATCAGCTACTTTGGGGGGCGCGGGCGGAGGCCGCTCTGGCTGGCTGTCGGCGGGTTTTTCATTGCGCTGGGGGCTGCGCTTTTCTCGTTACCTCATTTCATCTCTCCGCCGTACCAGATCCAGGAACTGAACTCCTCCGTCAGTAACGAGGGCTTGTGTATGACTGGCAATAACACCCCCAAAGAGCCGTCGGATTCGCCTGCCTGTGTCAAGGACTCTGGCGGAAACGATCACTCCCTCTATGTAGCTTTATTCATTTGCGCCCAAATCCTCATTGGCATGGGCTCGACACCCATCTATACCTTGGGACCAACCTACTTAGATGACAATGTCAAGAAAGAAAACGCCTCGCTTTACCTAGGTAAGGCATCTAAGTAAAGGGCGCTTTGAAACGCTAAAACCCACGTCTTTCTGAGGTGCTAGTTAAAGGTACTTCTGCCCTGCGCTTTCTGTGCTATGTTTGTGCTAGGCTTTCCTTTTGAAGTAAACTTGCCATGCTTTCCTAATTTATAATGTTTTCTTCCCTTTATTATGGAACTGTGAACAGCAGTAACAGGTGAAACTAGGAGTGTGAGCATAAAAGTGACTGTGCTCGCACCCTCCAGTATGCGGGAGAAGGCATCGGAGAATCAGAGAAGGTTGTTTTCTCTAATGCTTTTCAGTACTTGACATTAGCAGGTAACCTCTTCAGAGAGCAGTTTTAAAGTTAACCATGCCCCTTCAATTTTTTTGCTAATACAGAAGCAATATATTTCTAAATTTTGATCAGCCTGCCTTTAGCCTGAAGTCACTATAACAATAATGTTTTATAAGTACTTCGAAAGATTTGCCGTGTTTTACTTTTGCAGCATTTATTTATCTTTAACAAGCGATGAATTGTGGCAGTCATTAGTAAATCATCTGGGAGGTAAGAATGAGTTAAAAACGTTGATAAAACAGTAAGTAAAACCTCCAGGGTTAAGAGCTCAGTTACAGGAGCTCAAATGACACTTAACAAGGTGACAGTCCTCCTATCTGTTAATAACTAGCACGTTGCTTTTGGCAGGTACAGATAGTCGCATTGATAGCCCTGATGCGGAAAGGGGTTTCTCAGATAACTGAGTACCAAACTTTTCTGGGAGTTAGAGGTTATAGCTAACACCATAACTTTTTTACAGTGTGCATAATGCATAAGAAGATTCACTGTCCTCTGAATTTGTGTTAGTATCTTAGGTGATTTTGTGAGAATCTCACTTACTCCATCAAATTGTTTTCAAATAAGGGGAGGCACTTACTGGTCTGAGAGAACTACTAAACGGTTTTGGATGCTCAGCATTACCATTTTCAATCGATCTTGGGGATAACCTTGGAGGTAATCGTTCTGTGGAAAATAGACATTCATGAAAGAAATACACTTGGTGTGTGCTTAATCACCTTATTAAGCAACAGTAGTAGATCTGGATCAGTATTCCTTTTGATCTGTTCTCCAGCAATTTGACTGTTCCCCGAACTGTTTTCAAGCCAGTTCTGTGTGCAGTGTCTTGAGAAAGCTTGAGGCATTGTTGGTTTTCAGAAGGAAAGATATGTATTACCTGTATTTTTTCTATCATTTTCACAATATTGTCTGATGAAATACTGAACAGGCAACAAAGTATTTTCCCTCTCTCTTTCCACTTTGAGAAAGGTCAGCTGGTATGGAAATTTAAATTAACCTGGAATCAACTTTATTAGCACTCAGAAAAAAGTAAAAATAAATCTTCTTGTTGAGATTTGCAACTGTAGTTTGAAACTGCAGAAAGGGGACTGAAACTTTTGCTGGTATATGTTTTCAGACGGTCCTCAAAAACCTCAAGGGAAGAAAAAGAGGAGATGGAGTGGCTGCAGAGGAGGACTGGAGGGTGAAAGAGATGAGCAGGGTGAGAGGAGGAGGAAAGTTCTCGCCGAAGGGGGAAGCAAGGTCAGGGTTCTGATATCCTCACGCGCTGGAGAAGCTGTGCTTGCTACTGAAGTGCTCCTAGCACAATTTTATCACGGTTACATTGTTAGAAATGATTCAGATAACTGTTAATTGTTGCGAAGATCACCCTTAAAGTTAACAAAGGTAAAAGACACTAGCAGCTGTTCAAAGACCATATGTGACTGGTAGCTAGGGGCTGAGTTCACCTCTGAGCTATACTGGGAATACCCTCACAGATTTGAAGTCCATATGTTGTGATTCAGAAAAGTAAGGATTAGATATCCAACTAACGTATAAATGAAAAATTTATACCAGCTATCCAATTGTGCAAGGCTCATAGGAAGAAGAATTAGAATGAACACACAGCACATTCAAAATTAAGTAAAATATATCACTTCCTTTCAGTCTTTAAGCTACACAGGGCTAGAAGTAAGTTTTGCTTTCCACTGGAAATCATGACATTATGTTTTTCTTTCAATAGTGTGAAATTCTGAGGAAACTTTTAACTAGTCCAGGATTTGAGTATTTATCTCTCTTTAGACTTAGGCCAGTGACTTTTTGAGGGGTAGAAATAAAATCTGAGTTGGGGGGGGGAGGGGAGCGGGAAGAACATCATCTGGCACATTGCTGTGAGCAAACATGGTTTTTGAACGGTCTCAGAGGTTTGGAATGTGCCCTGTCCTGCAGGGATGGATGCAGGGGTAGAAGCAAGGCCAGCCGGGCAGGAGACCCAATAAATGGGGCTGGGACACGACTCTGCCAGCCAGTTACCACCACGTCTGATGTTATGCAATATTCATTTCTCAAGGCTGCATGGTTTTATTATTGGGGCAAGTTATGCAAATGATATCAGAATGTAAAATACCTGTATGCATGTACACATGTGCAATTGAAAAGTGTAGTATTGGGCCGTGGAAGTTTGGAAGTTTTGAAGAGAAAAGAAAGCCTGGTGAAACAGATCCGATTCACACGAGAGTGTCTCAGTGAAGACAGTTAAGTTTGGGGAAAAAAATAGTATCCTCTAACTCAAAATGGAAAGTCCTTCGCATATTTGTTCATAAGCATGCTTTCATTGCATTCTGTTTTCTTCTATGAAAATTAACGTGTATATATATATTCAAATGAGAAGCATTTGTGTACAAGCATACATGTTATAAAAGTTCCACAGAGCTGCAAATTTTAAGACTTCTTTACAAGTCTTTAAGTTTGCTCACTAACTGCAGGTCAGTAAAACCACCTCAGTATCACCAATCCTAATTCTGCAAAAACTCACCTTATGTGGCTGTGGAAGCTATTTTATTTTTCAAGTTAATCCAGCTCAGGGCTCAAGTGGCACTAGCATATCCTCTTAAGTGTAGGCATGCAAGCTCAATGTGGACAGCTGTTTTGACATTCCTGACTGGAAGTCCTGCTCTCAAAAAACATATTTGATGCGTATACATAGTCTCTTGGCTGCCTACACTTAAGTCCATCTGTCAGGGTGGCACAATGCCAGTTTACAAGGTGGTATGTTGTTTTTAGTAGCACAAAGGTGCCAAGCAGTGATGCATGTATTTGGGCTACTTGCATAGCATGTGCAAGCACACTCTTCTGCAGAAAGCTTTTTCTTTGTGAGGGCGGCACTACCTTTGTTTCCTCATGCCCTTTATACCTGTAGACGCTTTGATACCATGATGCTAACTGTGAGAAAATGTATGATATCAGAGAAGTTATGATCATAACAGATTCCTAGGAACTATAAGAACTGACTCTCTTAATCACAGGTAATCCAAAATGGTAATTGCACACTTTTTCTCAAAACTGGGCAATCACTGTGTTGTTTTTGTGTGCTCCTAAAGCCTCTCCCTTCTATGCTTTGCTGCAAGGTAGCGTGTCTGTAGTCTGTTGCCTGATGTATGCAGCTTTTCCTTTTAATTACATTAGGGTAAAATTCTATCTATTTCATTTGGAATTGAATTGTATTTCACAAGTCCTTTTTTGTACCTTTGAGGTGTTTCTGCTGTCAAATTCTAAAACTTAACTTAAACACAATGTAGTTTTCTAGGGATCCAGTAGTTTGTCTTGAATAGCTTTTATGAGTTTACCTTGTGATTGTATCGTGGATTGTAAAAGTTGTTCCTGAAATACAGGGAAAGGGGAGGTTTACTAGCAGTATTATAGTGCCTGAGTAGTTTTCAAAATATCTTGCTTGTTTTGCAAATAACTATTGCAATAAAAAAGGAATTTACTTTGAAAATTTATGCATAGAAAGACAATATTAGTTTTTACAGAAATATTGCATTAATAAATACATGTCACCAGTCAGGAATCTCTTTTACCTGTACCCTCCAAAAAATGAGTAGTGGATGAATTAGTCTTTGTGCTGAAGATGTTATGTTTTCAGATTCCAGAATTCTCTAAGCTGGTTATGAAGGGCTGTGAGGAAAGGTCTAAGCCAGTTTAATTGAATGCAGGCTCTCCTTGGTTTTGAGAACATGCAATAGTTACAAATGCAAAGATAGAACTTTTATGGGAGAATATCTGAAAAATTGGATAAACCTGTGTAAATGTGGTTGGTACGGATCATGGTATGAGAGCCCGAGAACAAAGCCCTTTCCTAACCTGAAGGAAGAATAAATATTTAGACTGGTTTCAAAAGCGCTTGGACTTCGGCTTTGTTTTCACGAGGATCATTTGTGGGCTGCTGTTTCTAACATTAGATAGGCCATTTCAGTGTGGCTGTATTCTGGATGGAAATCACCTTCTTAGCAGTATTTTACAACTGCCTACTCTGTGTACCCGTCATGTTTTTTTACAGTCTGCTGAAAAGCCTGTACATATGTTTATAATTCTTTTAGTTATATTTATTGTATTTCTAGTTATATCGACCACTAGATCCACTTCCCACCTGGAAGGAGAGGGAAGGACAAATAGCTTCATGCACTTCGTCAGAAACACTCTACCTTTGCCCGCTGGGTCCCGGGGCAGAGCGCGGCTGTTAAGCGAACTGGATGTCTGCAATGCACCGTTTCCTGGATGTAGGTGTGGGAAGCACTGGATCATCGTGCTGCTTGGATTGATTTGTTTTGGCCACTTTCGGGGTTATGCCGTCAAAGAGTGGTGGCCACTGGAGGACAAGAGCTGGAGCCTGGTGAGGGCATTTGATCCTTTATATGTATGCTGTAAGATCACTGAGGTTTTTCAAGAGAGAATCAACTTTCTAGATGATGAGGAGGGACAGTCTGGAGGGAGTGAGACAGCTGACTGGTATTTCAGTTTGTTCTCACCATTCAGCCTGTGACCACTTGTGATACACGCTGAATATACTTCATGCTATCCGATACAGGGAGAGGCTAGTTCCTAGAGGGTTTTCTCAGCATTGATCCACACAGTTGATAAACCTTACAAACATTTGTTTACAAACATTTTTTACAACAACCCTGTGAGCAGGCTGTGTTTTATGAATCAAAAGGACATTGAAGCTGAAACAGGCAAAAATGCTGAATGTTTTTTATTGCTTGCTGTATTTCGTATGTAAAAGAGCAGCATGCTGAGAGTTAGTCCTCAAATACAGGATTTTCATTTATCTGAGCGCAAGCCACATCTTGGTTTATCCAAAGGCTAACTCTAAAAACGGGCCCATCAGCCGTCTTCTGTAGAAACCTGTCCTTGCTTTGTTTGCACAGTCAGCTGGGCAGATTTAGCTGTTGTCCAAAAGCACTGTGCTCTCAGCTGGGCTTAGCATCTTGAGAAGCCAGTGAAGTGACTGCGGGTCTGTTTAAAAGACTTGTGTATATGTATTATGCTGTATTCTTGTGCAGACAGTTTAGCACTCAGATGGTGCAGTTCAGTATTGTGCTTTTCTGGCATTTCTGTAACATTTTTTATGTTAAAACGCTGATCAGGCATCGGGCATGGTTCCTTATAATTATTTAAAGTACCGCTATGCAGTTTTACTACCCTATATTACAGCTGAGGTAAGGGAAGTAGGTAATTTTTACTTTTCATCTCCACTTTAGTCTCCTGCCCTGCAGTGGGATTGATAACATTTTCTTCACAGTGAAATCCTAGACCATCTTTCTTAGTATTTAGAGAAAGGAAGGTTCTGTAGCTATGCAACTAATGTGTTCGTAAAATGAGTTGAATAAGAGCAGTGGGCAGGCTTTCCCCTGAAGTTTTGCAGCTGCGGGATTTAACACTGTGAGTGGTGTACCTCCCCCTGCATTGTCAGCGTGGTGTCCCCGCGGGGATGCTGTCTGGAGCTCTCCTGGTGTGCCTCTGCTCTTAGCTGCGGCATCAAGCACACGCAGCTATGTGGCCCCTAAGCTGAGTGACAAAGGGTCACTTGAAGTAACTGGCAAAATGGGCTTTGCCCTTCATTAGGGCAACAAGAGGCCTGTGTTATACTTTTCTGATTGGCAGTTTTCTTTCGTATTAAATGACAAAATTTGGGTGGGATGCAGGAGTCTGAAACTCCCCAAAGTCCCAGGTCCTCTTGCTTTCATTACTCAGCATTTGTCAGGTGTCAGCCTTCTGGGTCTGAAAGCTCACTTTGCACCTGCTCCTGCTCGGGAATGCTGTTTTCTTGGAGAACAGCACCTTTCCTCTCTCTAGAGCTCTGCTGTAATTCTGATTTAGGCTAATGATGTCTGAGCTTGGGTGTAGTTCCCCAGTGAAGCTTGAAAAATTAGACAGAAAAGTGGTCTTGAAGTAACAGTTTGTTAGTACCTTTTCCCAGGAACTGAAGGCTTGGGATCTAGTATCTAAGTAACCTGTGCCTGGAAACTTTATCAGTCTGCTTGATATCCTGACTATTTCGTAAAGGGTCACCAAAACTACTACTGTTGCAGCTGGATTAGATTCTAAATGGATTGAGATGCTTTGTCTTTCCTCTAGATTGCCTTTACTGTCATTCAGTAGCTGCTTTACTGCCTAGATTTAATTGCCATGAAAGTGTTTATACAGTCAAAAGAGAGTACGAAGTCGGCTGACTTGTTAATTGAAAGTTAAGCAGACCGAAATTCTCTCTACCATCTCATTCAAAGATATATAGCTTTCTTCCTTTGCTGTATAGGTAATGTAGGCAATTACACAAAACAGACTTGACCTGCTATTTCTCCATGAAGGCCAGCATCCAAAAATTTTGATCAAGGAATGCTTGAAGTAGAGGAATGGGTTCCATCTATTCATTTTAAAAGGGCAGAGAAGTAATTCCACCATATTAGAATCTTTCCTTAGTCTCACACTTTCTTTTTTAATCTATTTTAAGTCTTTTTCATCCTGGTAGCATTTTAAAAAGCCTTTGTTCCACTTAGGAAGCATCGACTCAGTTTTGCTTTTTTATTTTTTAAATGCTTTTTATATTTCTTTTGAAAACAATTCTATCGTGAGACATGCATGACCCTACAAAAACAGCACATTCTTCAATCAGTTCCTGGTGTAGTTGTTACTCCTGATGTCTGTAGTGGTAAAAGTGGGTTTTAGTTATGTGTCTCACAGCTGAGAGAAAGGAAGATTCCACTTGGACTCCGAGGGCAGAGCAAGCCGGATTATCATCCTTCCTGTGAATCATCACCAGAATTGCCAGAGTTTAAGCTCCAAGTCCCATGGTGCCTCTGCAAACCCATCAGCAGCTACAGGGGATGTTAAGAGTTGTTAGGGCTGTAAGCTGAGTCCCAGAAACTGCGTGGATGGAAGAGGGGAATGGCTAGAAGTGATGGCTCTGCACAAGAAGCAAAGAACTGTTTGCCTTTTGAGTCCTGATCGTAGTTTCATTGAGAACTTGTCTTTGTAATGAAGTCAATTTGGGTTATAACTTGATTGTTTCTCTGAACTAAATTTAGGAGATAGGTCCATGTTTTTGTTTTTGTTCCCCGCCCCCAGCACTGCAGTGCTTTTAGCACAACTTGGTTGGACTATCTGGTCACATTGGCTGGAGTTAGCAAAGCTGATGAGAAAGGGCTGCTCTGCAGTATGTATGCAAGCTCATTTCACTTGAGTCATCTAGATCCGTACCTCAGCCCCTTCCCAGTGCCCAGAAAAAAGAGAGAGAACATTTTCCGTGGTGGGAAAGAATATGTCAGTATATTGCAACAGAGAGAACTACGGGCCATATCCTTCTTTGTAGCTGAACAGTTGGGAGTTTGTGCATCTGTTCTGCTGTCACAAGGCCAGAAATTCATATGCACCGGGTAGCGCTACGCTGGGTAGTGCTAACAGGAGAGCTAGGGAACCCTGGTCTTTCCCCTTCCCTTTCCCACTTCCTTTTCTTCTGCATGAATAAGTGAACTTATTCTTACTTGAGAAATGGGGAAGTGTGAACACAGAAACTCAAGTGCTATTTTTATGCTGCCATTACACCTGATAGTCTAATCTGAAAGCAGTAATTCTCATGTAGGTAAACAGCTTACTTGGCAGCGAAGGCACATTACACCAGTGAAAAACACTGTACTCTGGAATAAATTATGTTTTAACTAGTATCATGCTGAGTTTGGAAGAGAGGCAGTTGGAAAAAAAGTGTATGTTTACACTTGTGATTTGAACAAGTTGACATAAAAATTACTGAAAGAGAATAGACGTGAACTATAACTTATGAAGTACTTGCAAAACAGTACTGCGTGTTAGCTAATTCTGTACCCCTGTTCTGTTCTTTTTTGATTCTGGTCTCCATTTTCAATATAGCTTCTTTTTCAATAACTTTCATTTCTTTAATTGGCTTGTTGGTGTATTTTTGGTTGCTCCCATTTTTCCCTGCATATATTGATTTTAACACTTTTTTCCCATTGCACCAACCTCAGTAGGGCCTTCAATCTGACAGTTTTCATACCCTCTACTTCTATTATCCTCAGTGCTTACAGAATTAGAATGAAAGCTTGAAGAGTATATCAGCATTTATTTTTTTGAAATCCAGTGCTGCTCTGAAACTAGGTACCTGCTTTTCAGTTGATTGAATTTAGAAAGCTTTTGTTACTAGGAACTACTTTCCACATTTATCTGTCTGCTTTCAATCAATTTCTTGGTAAAACTGGCAAAAAGTGGATCCTGGACAGATTCTCCTGTGGTTGTGTTCTTTCTGTTCTGCATTAATTAAACTATCCCCTAGAGTCGTAATGTTTCAGATAATCCATATATTAGCTGGGTGTATCTTCTGATAGAGGCTTTGCTAGCAAGGGCATGATATTTCCTGTTTTGTACACTTGCTGTAGTTTACCGCAGTATTTATTATACATTTGTTCACAATGTTTTACTTTAGGTGTCATGTAGGAGGACTCAAAGGTGCCAGTATGCTAAGCCAGGTGCTCAGGTGCCTTAGTTACACCTTCTCCTTTTTTCAATCCCTGTTTAGATTAAAATCTGAAAACCAGGCCTTGCCAGAAGTCTCTTTAAGGAGTGCATTTGTGTAGATAAAATAGAGCAAATTGTAAAATAATTCTGAGCACACTATGGTGGCTGACTAACCTGTTACTCAAAACAGAATGTGTTAAGCAAGCCTCATTTGTGTCTAGAAGATATCTAAAGGAAATACTCTGTAGACTATTATCTGATGTTGCAGTGTGCTAAGTTTTCTCTATATTTAAAGAGAAATTGCTAAATTCAGCCGAGCTGTTGACTCAGTAAATTTTGCTATGTGTAAGACAACTCAAAACACTACCTTTTTTTCCACCAAAGGTCCCAAAGGAATGAGCTCACAGGTTCAAAAACAGCAAGTCAAAAACAAGTGAAATTTATTAGAAATGAACCCTGAGGAAAAGGAATGCTGGTTAGGTGCGGTTTGCTTTTCAAACAAAGAAAAACCAGGGAAGATGAGCACCAGAAAGAGGGAAGGGAAGGTTTGGTGCCAGCAGCATAGGACGGTCAGTGCCTCTTTTCTTGTGTGGTCCAAGGTGCCTGTGGGGCAGAGGCAGAAGGGCCTGGACCAGCTGGTGCTTGCTGGTGCCGAGTCCATCAGAAGAGCTGAAGATGCTGCTTTAAGTTTCTCTGGAGTCCTGGAAAACCCCTGGTGAAGCTGAGGAATTTTGAAGATGGAAAGTACAGTGAAGCTTTGCTTCCACCAACGCTGTTCTTCCCCCAGCCCAATATTTTCCGCTCTTGCCTGACGTGTCCCTCCAGGCCAGTGTGCGGACCATGGACCGTAGAATCCCTGAGATTTCAGTAGTTTTATTTTAGCTATTTAGCTATAGGAGCTTATTTTAAAAATAATAACAAAATAGTCTGCCAGTGTGTGAATTTTTAATCTGAATTTATGTTTCAGTTTGTTACTTCATTCCAGTGAGTGAAATAGAAGTTTAATAGTGAGTGTAATCTCCTGAAGTACAGATAAGTTCAGTAATAACCCTCCCATTTCAAAAAGTAAAATACTCAGCTACACTCAGCCACTACATAATATTGTGGGTTCTAATTTCTGTAAACCTGATGGGCAGTTCTTATCAGCTTGATTTAATACAGCTGTCTAGTGACAGAAATAGTGAGGGCATTCCCAGGGAAATTTTGTCATCATGGGGGAATATAGATAATACACGAGGTTTTAAGTGTGCAGTATGTTAGCGCTGATACACACAAATTCAGGCATTTAGCTGGTAAGTTACATAATTGGCCTGAAATAGGAACTTTAGAAAATTAAGTTTCTTTTTAATAGCGTGACTGAGGACAGGAAGTGGGCTTTAGGGTTGTCTGAGACAAGTTTGTGGTATTTTGATACCGCACCTGCATTGCAATTGGAGGGATGTTAGTCCTGTTAAATACAGAGAATAAAAAGGCTCTGAACTCAGTTCTGCATCGCTGTAATGTAATGCCATACCTTAAATAATTTTTCAAAGGCAGAGCTAAAGAGTGAACTGATGCTTGAAGGAAGAGCCATACTCTAAAATTAGTTCCTAAATAGCAAGCACGCTGTCTTGATTTCTAGAAGCTCTGTATATTCATGGGCCTCCGTGACTGAATATTTCCCCAGGGCAGTGATTATAATGGCAAGGATATTGCTGACTTGTGTGAGCTCCTTTGGCTGCAGAAGGAAAGGAAAGTAGCTGCGAATAGGCAATAATAGCCATATGTTTACTCCTGTGGCTTCTCCAGAAGCTCTGGAAGAAGAGAAGGAAGATAAGCACTTCTAAAACGGGAGCCTCCGAATTTAGGACTACTTTTGCACCTGAGCCTGTGCAGCAGGTAAAAAAGTCCTGACCTCATTAGCATTTGCTCTTTGTCTTACTTGATATGTTTTAGGAACAGAGTTTTGCTTAGACTTGGAAGGTTTTTGTACTTACTGGGTTTTATGGGTAATTGCTCCAACTTTGGACAGTTGGAAGCACCACAAACAGCAAGAAGGGAGGCATTTCACCTTGAAATACACCCCCCCCCCCCAAGACTGAATAAGGCAGCTGCCTATCTGACAGGCCATTAATGCATTTGTGATAATTAAAAGATCAGCCTTCTGTGACAAATGAGGTAAAACTGATTGACTAGTCCTCGCCAAGCCAGCTAATGGGAAAGGAGTGGAAAAAGGCTGTTAAACCTGCTGAGTCAGAAGCCTTGGTGCAGTTACACCTTCTCAGCTAAAGGAGAGACTCAATTTACGAGACTCAATTTACCAGAGAAAAACAGAAGAATATATGAACTAATATAAGTTCCCTACATTGATGTAGTTAGAGTAGCTATTACTCTTTTGGTAAGTAGTAACATTTTAAGTTGTAGGCTGGAGTGTTCAGATAAGGTAAAAATAAACTGCTTATGAGCAAATAGATCTGTAATTAATTTCCCTCCATCCCAATTTCCTTCTTCCTCCCCCTCATCCCCCAAATTAAATCCTACAAAAAGAAGAGCTTACCATGGGTCTGATACAGTCCAATGCTCTGGAGAAAAACTAATATTCTCATTCTCAGAGTTGTGCTGTTTGCTTTTATACATAATTTGAGTATTACAGAGGCTAAAGAAAAGATCCATCATATGTCATAGTTTCAGGATATGTGAGAAATAATATTTATTGTTTGCCCAAGTCAGGTTACTCATGTCTTCTAAGTACTGTGTCAGAGTTGACCAGTTTCCTTTAGGAGGAAAAGAGGTAACTGGTACAGTGAGAGCACTGCTGAATGGTCGTGGCAGAGGAACTTGATAGCCGTGAGGTTTATATTAGCAGATAGACATCCTACATGATGAGCCAGCGGCTTTTTGTTTGAGTTGGGCCTGACAGGAACAAAACAGTGTAGTATATTAGGAAGGTAGTAAGGTTCCCTTGTCTATTTTAATAAAATACCCAGAGCAGTTATTTTGTGGTAGTAAACCTCAGCTCTGGGCATAAGGATTTCTCCAAAGTACAGCTGCTGGTCTGAGCAACTCTTCTAGTGCTGGATTAATCCCAGTTTGCATGGCCTGTCCAGAGATATTAGAAGAATTAGTTGCATAATATTAGAAGAGATGGTAGCGTAACTTGCTGCTGTGTCGGAGTCCCTAGCTGCTCTGTTAGGATTACTTCTGCTGCTCTTGCGCTGCCAGTGGCTTGGAAAGGTAACGGAAATTGGGGCACAGAGTGTGGGATGCAGTGTTGTATTCTTGTATGCAGAAGACTGAGAAATAATACAGTTCTGCCCTTGAATTTAGGCTGTACTGCATTCCTCTTAAATTAAAACCCAAAGATTTGCTGTCTCTTTTGCTTTTTCTTTTTATTCTCTTGAGTAACAAAATGGTGTAAATCTGGGAGAATTGACAGCTGGTTGTTTTCTGGTGTGGGAGAACTGACTTGAGGAATATCTGTGTGGGTGTGGTGATACAAGACAGTCTCTTAATACAACCCCTTGGTTATATGTACAACCTCTTGTTATATGTAGTGCCAAAATAGACAGTAATCCTCTTATGGGGGATTGTGAAGCAAGCAATAATAGAGCATAAGTCAGTGTCATCAGTTCAGAGCTGTTTTTCTGATAAACGTATTGTCATTTGTATCTGCTAGATTCTTTAGCACTTCTTAATCTTTATATTAGCTAAGTCCTTCTTTCCAGCTAGACCTGTTAATGTTTCACAGTAGTAATGTCAACTGCAATCTAGACGTCTTAGTATGCGTATTCCTAACTGGTACGCTTGCTTTAAAAAGGCCACTGAGATTTTGAGTTGTATAATTCAGCTTATTTCCTAATAAATTCAGAAGGAAAACTGTAAGATCTCCTAGTCTGCATAAAATGCTTCAACTGTCTTAGGAGGTACCCTGAAAAGGTGTGAAGACATACTATCTGCAGGCTGTTCATCTTATTTAGAAAACACGAAGTTCGCTGCTATACAGCAGGGCACACAGGGTAAGCATGTACTGGAGGACAGAAGCAATTACCTATGCAACAAGCAGAGTTAGAGCAGAAAGGAAGATCTGGAGGTATTTATTTAATATTAATGTCTTTGTGCTTATGAAGGCCAGAGTCATGATAGCTTCCTGCTGTCTTGGTCTTGTGGTTCTTACATCTGGCATCTAATGAACATTCAATTCAGAGAAGCTTTCCAGAAAAGTTAATAAATCACAGCTATCTATAAGGCACATTTGTATTCCCACCGAACATGATGAGAATGTATCTGATATTGATTGGGAGCAGGATCAGATCTGTAAAGCTTTTTCATTTTTTAAACTGCAAATAAATCCTCTTGGGGTTTTTATATCAAATTTATTTAAGTAATGTGAAATAATGGGTTGTTAAAAATTTGTCAAGTCAGCAAACCAGTCAGAGAAAAATAAAGCAGGGTTCCTTTTACGTTATGAAAACAGTTTGGGAAAGTGGTGCCATTTTTCTTAATCTGAGTTTGATGGCATTTTTATGGAAAAAATGGTTATCAGTGTATACTTATTTGCATAGCTTGAAATTTTGAGATGCATTTTTGCACCTTAATTCTCAGTTCCTATTTTTCATTTCAATTTGCATTCATTCTTGGGTGAAAAATCCATAAAATGTCCTATTTGAAGACCACTGTCTGCGTATCTCCTCTTGCTCTGGTTTTCATCCAGTATATTATAGACTCTACTAGGAGATCAAGAATTTTTGCATTTGCTCACATTGAGAATACCATCCCTGTAACTTCAGGCTTACCTGTTTTGACATTTTGTAAATATTTCAGTGATGGGTTTCAGCAGGGTATATTAATAAAAGGATGATTCTTGTGTTGACTTACTGCTTGTGCAGTACCACTAATAATAACAGAGTTTGAGTTGTACCTGGAATCACAGACAATTAGGATAACTATAAGGGACCATCACAGGCTTTTCAGTTTTGTTTAGACTTGCCTATGTTTAGGTAACTCTGTGCCACTTCTTCTACGGATAAGTGGTATCTGTTCAAATAGCTTTATTGTTCAGTTCTGGGAGCCAACTTTTGTATCAAATTGCATTTAATATATTGTTGTGAAGATTGTCTGTAACTAAATACATTCAGGCTTTGCAAATATTGTGGAGTTAAAGTATTCTTATTGCATATTATTATACAGCCAAAGAGTTACCTATCAAAGTAATTACATACTTTCTCCAAGGAATAAATCGAAGTACTGGATTAGGGTCACAGTGTTTAATGATTATTTATGTCACAAGCAAAAAGCTGAACAAAAACATTTGGATTTTGGATTTTCCTATTTTGATGAATTTTTAAGTATATAACACTTCAATTCCCTAGTCATCTGGGATTCTCCCCAGCTGAATCTTAGTAATACTATGATAATAACTCACAGATCTGGTAAATGAACATAAATAGTTGAATCCTGAATTACAGGCTTCTTAATACCCTTAGTAGCATCAATATTATGTTACTATAATGCCAAAAAGGGTTATTTCAACATGAATCAGTTCCCCAGTCCCTTTTTCCTTATTGCAGTACCTTATCTTTGTCAGCCAGCGGATATGTTTTCATGTCACTCTGGTGTAAATGAAGGCTGCCACCAGAAGGGAGGTTTTTCCCTTCCTTGCCTTTTCCTTTTAATTGCAAACACATGTTGTTGCCCTTTCCCTTGCTCTGAATTTAATGATTTTGTGGCTACAGTGTGAATCAGACCTACTGGCTTATCTGGCTGAAAACACTCTCACTACCATGGGCAGGAAGAGTTTTTAGCTGGGACCAGCTCACTCACCCAGCTTGTCCCCAGGCTGCCAGCAGTGGGGATAGACTGGGGGGCTTGGGATGGGTCCAGCTCTCAGGACCACCCCCAGTGTAGCAGCCTGCCCTTGACCAAATTACATGTCATGTGAAACCAAACGCGGAGCCCTAAGTCACATCTGTCTCCAGTGGTTTCTTTGGAGATTGAAGAGAAGCAGCTGTAGCAAACATCTTATGTTATACGCATGAATTTTTAACAACTGCCTAAAACCATCACTACTTGACTCTTACGTTTTTTGAAATGAGAGATATTTAGCTGAATAGCTCATGTATTTTTAGTATTTTGTAAGAGAGGACTTTCATTTTTATCATATTTGGAATCATGACTTATCTTCCCCTTGGCACATCTCTAGTGGAAGGAACAGATTCCTTCCTCTTTCTCCTTTGTTTCTTTTTTGAAAAAATTTAATAGTTTGTTCCATTATCCTCACCGAGATGGCTGTAAGAGAGATGATTAGCATCATCAGTAGGAGGAAGTCTAAGTTTGTTTTTAAAGTGGCATGGAATGCTGTAGGACTAAATGGAGGCTGTCTTGTCAGTTACTGTATGAATATTTTAAGAATATTTTCTGTGTAGTTTTTTCATATATTATTGTGAATGTCTGAAGTTTCCACCTTGTAGGTAACAGTACGTTTTACATTAATATGCTTCTTATACACTTGTAAATATAAATTTTAAGGTAATATTGTAATTAATAGCAGTACATTATTCATTAATATGCTTAGGTAGACTAGTAACTAAATATAAAACCTATTTGGTTTTATATGATATTGGATATTGGTCTGTATTTCAGCCGACTATGAGACATTCTACAGATTGAAGATGGAGTAGAATTTGATCCTAAACCTGGACCTCAAATGATTATTGTATTTACGTTATTCAGTTGCATTTCACACTGATGAGGAAAAAATAGCTCTTTTGGGGGGTTAATTATACCGTTCAAAACTAAGAATGTTTTGTGTCAGCCTGGAAATTTCTTATCATAGTTACTTTTATAAGAAAAAAAATCGATGGTACCTTGGAGATGACCCTCCCCGCCATTCCTGTTCCCTTTCTAAACATTAGAACTTGATACAAGAATTTAACCTCCTTTCTATTCCCTCACACTGACGCTATGAGCAGATGGAGGTGTTAGATGCCATGGAGCTGACTGGACATGCCTCTGTTTTAGCCAAATATTTGCAACTCTTAGGCTGGATTTCTGTTACCAGAAAGTTGAAACTGGCTTGACCACAGGTTCAGGATCTGGCCCATATGTTGAGTAACTAAAATAGTATCTCAGAGACATGATAGCTTGTAGCACAGGCTAGCTTCATTATTTTATGTGGGATAACAATACAGAAAGTTGATCTTACATCTTTCTATTAAAATGTCATTTATGATTCTCTTTCTAATGGTATTTTTTCAGTTGAAAAAGTGGCATTGGTTTGTAAGCTTAACAGAACTCAGGGCTCTCAATAACAGAGTCTGTATAGTAATTTTTATCCTGGATTAATACCAGCCTCTAAAATTATTATTGACACATATAATATGTAGAGACCTGACTAGATTAAAAGCCTTGTCCTGACCTTGGCTTTGTATAACCTGATCTGTACTCTAAAGATCTTATGTTTGCATTTTTTCAGATGTAAAAATTATAGATGGGAAACTTCCATAAAACCTTCCAACCCATTTTTCTGGCATTTGAATTCTTGATTAGAGAAGATGCTGGTACATGCATATAACCTTTGTTCAGAATACCACTCAGATGTGTTTAAGCTCCGTCTATTAACAGAAATATATATACAGTTTTCAGGACATTACTGTATGGTTGCCTTTGAATCAGACAGATTTTGTCAGTCTGAATTATGCCCATGTATTAACAGATACAGACTGTAAAATATTCTTAAATACCACATATTCTTTGTTTCATTGAATTGGGTTACAGGTTCCTTTTATCTCAATAGACTCACAGATTTTGCAGGTATGATCGGACTCATTAATTAAAGACAACTTCAGTTAAAAAAAAAAAAAAAGATAGGGACTTGAGCATCCCCCATAATAAGCCTTCTTTTCCTCTGCGGCAGCAGTCTTTCTCTTGTCATCTTGTGTAGAAGGTCCCTGCAGACATCCTCATGATGCTGCCAAACTCACATTGTTCTGCCTTATCTCAAACATTTCACTTTCATCTCTGAAGATCAGTAGAAGTTAAGTTCATGCTGAAGTGTTCATACTGTAATCTACTTTCAGATACTCTGATGATGAATGTGGTATAAAAAATTAAAAACATAGCGTAGAATAACCTTTTGAGATTAAGTGCTATGCTTTCTTTCATTGACTAGCACAGAGGAAGATGGATATTATATCCTAATAAGCCATTTCTTTTGATTCCGAATATACTATTCTTACAATGGAAAGTCAAAGAGTTTTCATTTTAAAATTTAAAGAAATAGGAAGAGACAGAAAGTGGAGTAATGCTGTTATATTCTTTTAGAAATGGCATTAAGTGGAAGTACGTGAACGTGCAAAAATGTTAGCATGTAAAGTTATTTGAAGACACAAACCAGGACGACATGTGCAGAAAAGAACGTTTGTAGAACCTAATCTACTTAGCAGTGGATATGGTCTATTTTTCAAGCCTAGCCTTTCTGTCTTCACTGGTAAAGGAAGTTAATGCACCTCTGCAGCAATAGATATCTCCAGTTTTGTGAAACTAAGCCCATTGTGATCATTTATGTGTATATTTTTTTAACTGAAATGTGGGAGGTGGAATAGCTTCCATTCTTTAAGATTAAAACTTGATTGCTTGGCCTTCTTTTACATCTTTCCTAATCGCGGATATCTGAACTTGTATTAACTCGGCAAGGACAACCTATGCCGAGGGCACTGTGGAGGCCAAGTGCGCAGGGGAGTCCTTGCGTGGGCAGATGGACAAGAGGACCTCTGGGAGGGCTCCTTAGTGGGGGAAAACTTGGGAGAGAAATTGAACATACCAGTCAGTAGTAATAACTACAATATTGTAGAATTGTTGTGAATGTTTGATTCCTTCAGCAAAACCTCTCCAGATATGAAAGCCATCTCTTTTTCATTTGATGTGAGCAGAATCAAGTATCAAAAGAGAAGCCTGCACATAAAATGTGTGACATAGGTGAGTTTACTGAATAACTAGTTAGTAAATAATTTGTCCCAAGTCACCACCCCTATTTTTCACCAGGGTGTCTGAGGAATTTTCCTCTAACTGGGCAGTTTGGAAAGAGAGCCATATTCTGATTTTGTTTAGTCCTGTGAAAATCTGAAGAAATTTCAGTGATTTCTGTGGATTTTTTTCTCTGTTATATTGGTGTAAAGAAGAACACAGTATAGCCTAAACTTTTTACTTTTTGTTTTCTTTTTTAAGGCTGTGCAAATAGTTTATTTTTGACTTTAGTAGCTGAGCCAGTTTATTTTATGAGGAAACCATTCCTTTTTTTCATTATTATATAAAAATTAAAAACTGAAAACAATATTAAAGTATTCTGTTGAACAAAAACTTTTTTGTTGGACACTTAAAAATGCACAATTGGAATGGAGGGAATTATTCACAAAAAAGGCTAGGGAAGGTTATGCCCATCAGCCTTGTATTGAATATCCTGAGGTAAGAGCCTAAAGTGGCATCTTTGAATCCTTTCTCCTGTGGAAAAGAAGGTGCATGCTGTTAGAGTTTTCTACACATTTTTTCATATGAGTGAAGCTGAGTAGTAATTTAGTTTGGTTATTCAGCTCTATTTGCTAAGGACAAATGTCTGCTTCTCCTGTCATATGTCTGCTAGTTCTCCACTGCAGTGTTTGGAACTTCTAGTTGTTAAGTTTTTCCCAGCAGTTTTAGTGTTTAAAAAGCTTAATATTGTGTTACTACTGTTCTTCTGTTTTGAAACATTTGCCTGAGTGGTTTATTATGTGGGTTAGCAGATGGTGATTTAACTGCACTTGATCCAAGGAGAGTTTTGGTTCTATAAGTATGTCTGAGGCTCAAAAAATCTCAGAAAAGCACTTACACAGCAGTGAGCAAAGTAGTAGTAGTGTGCCATTTGTGAGCACAAATGGAGCAACTGTACTTTGTTCAATGAGGGTTTATGCAGTTGGGGGGGTCGAATCCGATTTGGGGCAATGCTGTGCCAATCCCCTATACCATGGGGAATATAGTTGCATTAGTGCGTCAAATTCGATGAGTAACCGCTGTGATTCCGTGGATGAGTTGCTTAGCTTTGGTTGAGGAGAGGAGGAAATTATTGCAGAAGATATCTCAAAGATAACCTGGCCTCTGTTGAATTTACTGTGGGATATTCGATTTCTATATTCTGTGTATGATTGTTACCATGATTTACTTTATAACATTAAGGTATCAAATATAAAAGATTATCAGCATAATGCTTTAAAAACACAGGTCTGAGCATGTTCTGTTAATTTATAAATAATTTACATAGTATTTTTAGTTCAAGATAATATGATAGCCAAAAAGACTTTTGTTCTTAAGGTGAATATTTCATTATAGATTAAAATTTTGTAGAGTAAAATTTAAGAGAGTTTTACTACAGTGTTCTCATATTCAATTATTTGAACTTTTACATTATACCTTTATTTGTTTCACAAGAAACAAAATTAAGTCTTACTCTGCATCTTGAAGCAAAAGTGTATAATGAAGATTTGAGTGCTGTATTGCATTTGTAATCCATACTACCAGTAATTAATCTCATTACAATATGATTTGTTAAAAATGTCAGTATAATGGATTACAATTACAACTAAGTATAATATGCAATATAGAAATATATTGAAAGTTTTATATTTGCTCTTTGAAAGAGAAGAGAGACGCGTGTTTACATTTCTTTGTTGAATAATATTTTTATTTTCTTCCTCTGCCTATGTGTGCTTTTATTTGTTTTCGTGGCAAACTTATCAATATGAATCTGAAGATTTAGTTAACGGTCCATCAGTGTGCTGAGGTGCGTCTCTTCTGTCACTTGTTATAAAATCTCCTATTCAGTGGAAAGATGCCAAGTAGATTTTCATTAGACTTGTATAAGCTCTGTCAACAGCAAGACCACTAGTAACACTTGTAATCATGTTTATTCCAAGTAACTTCAGTATTATTCTTTGAGGACTTCTGTCTGTCAGTGTCTCTCTCTTTCTCTGTCAGAGTAATTTAATAACTGAGGTTAAGATTTCCCAAGGGGCCTAAGAAAGGCAGGGACCCAACTTTCAATGAATTTCAGTGGAATTTAGGCCTCAAATTTAATCTTCTTTGAAAACATAATCCCAAAGTTTCAACAAATAACTTGCTTGTGGTAAACTGATTAAAGGTTGTGATAGTATGCAGACTGCATATGTAAGTGTAATCTTCTAGTTGACTCTTCCTATATGTCAATAACCAACAGCATGTTCTCTATGAGGAGTGATACAAACTGGCAAAGATACTAGAAAAGTTGTTGAATTGCTTGAGTAAGCGAAATCGAAGTAATGAAATATTTTTTTCTTTTTGCTGAAAATTATCTTCTTATTTCCTAAGGCTGGCTGAGCAGTTTTTATGTATTCAGTCGCCAGTACCAGCGCCAGTTTTTTCTATGCATTTTTGCTCTTTGCTGCTACCAGAGCCCAGGTATCTTCCCTGGAAGGAAGCGAGACTTCTCAGGTGCATGGGGACAGCCTGGAGGGCCCCCAGCTCCTGAGGGTCCCGTGAACCGCTGTTGGCATGGGGCCCCCTGTTCTGAGACTGCCTCTGCCAGTGGTTTAGCGCTAGAGAAACGTGTCAGGAACGTCAGGTCAGCTCTGGTCCTTCCCATGCGTCCTGCATCCAGGGAAGATTCCTGGGGAAGGAGAGCTCTTCGGAGGTGTTTTGAGGCTGTGTGGCCAGGAAGGGGAAAGGTTTCTTGCCCCTTGGCATCCTTCTTTTTGAAGGATGCTGCCTGTGTTTGCAGATCTACAGAGTCAAAAAGAGAATTTGTGGGATGATTTCATCTGTAATTAGGCCAGAAGGGATGGTCACATTCATTTATTCTGACATCTGTGTTGAATCAGATTTCATTGCAGTCTTATCCCTATGCAAAGTTGTATTTATGTAAAACAATTTAACTTATAATGAACTACTCACAGTTGCAGAGGGTCTGCCACATCCCTAGGAATATTGTTCCAGCAGTTAATTATCCTGTTAAAGAAGTTACCGTCAAACAAGTGTGCTAAAGTTGCTTGAAAGTTGTTTGGCTGCAGCCTCTAGCCACTACATTTTGTACGTCTGTCTGCTCAGAGAGAGCACCTTTTACTATTAGAGAATAACCATATATTTATAATCTGCTACTCCAAGTAGTTGAGAAACAAAGCTGTCGTGCCTAATTTTACTCATAAAAGGGAGAAAGAAGCAGAATAAATAGTCTTTATTTAGAAAAATTACAGGCTAAATAAAAGGATATTGGCCAGTTTCCCTCAAGACATGCCAGCTGAATGGTTAAATTATCTAATTAGTGAAAAATAATTATAGATGATTTATGCATCTTTGAACTTTTCTAAATCAACCATGGATGGTTTTTTTGAAATGTCTTGGAAGAATCTCTCTAATAATATAAATCAATTTCTCTTGGGTCAAACATTTTAAGTTAGTAATTCTTTTTCCTTATTTTATTAAAATATTAACATATCTTACTGTGACTGGGAATGAGCTGCAAATCACATTCACAATTCATCTCTTAAAAAGGAAGACAAATATAATTAAATATCACTGTTAAGGAGAACCTTTTGTAAGAGTAATTACTTTTTCAGTGCTACACTCAGTATTCAAATTGACATTTATGACATTTAGTAGTAAAGATTAAAATGTTCTGATGGCTTTGCTCTGGCAAATTATGAATCAGTTAAATACGATTATTGGAATATATTGATATAGTAATTTCCTGTAGAAAAATATCAAATAATTTGCTTTTGATAAGATTGAAATGTTTAATTTACATTTTATTATTTTGATCTTTTTGTAGGAATATAGGTTAGCATTTAAAAAAACAGGTGTTTTTTACTTGATATATAACCAAAGGAAACTAAACAAGAAAACACATTATAATAACAGAATAATATCAAATCAAAATATTTTCAGAATTTTTATTTCATTAGAAATAGGTATGTTTTGACTTGGAATGCCAATGTCTAAGTCTTCCTCTGAGATGAACATTCATTTCTTTCAAAAACCGAACTAAATCTGGCTAATCAATCATATTTATTTAAAGAATCTCTTTGTTGCTAACAAATAGTGTTTGGGGTAGTTTTCTGTTCCAACTCAAAAAATATGTCTGAATTTCCCTTCTCTCAGTTTCTTACACAACTATATTCCTCCCTTCTCATCATGCTGCTGTGAGATTCTCATGTTCTTTTTCTCTAAATGTCTTTTATATCCCTAGCATTTCACTTTCTTTGATCTTTCAGAACATAGCAGGGCCTTTTCAGGGAGCAACAGCAGCAGCTGTGTACTTCTCTATCTTATTTGTTGGGACTTGGTCAAGAGTGCTACACTACTTCTTTATGGAGCACCCATTACTTCACTAACTGTGGTGAAGAAAGGAGGTGCTAGGGCTTTTGGGGGAGTTTCCTGCTGGCATTTCTCCATAGTCTGAAATGTCTACACAAGGGTAAACCCTCCCTACCTCAGATTATTTCCTCAGGGTCTTCACCAAGTGGAGGCATGAGAATTTTTTTTTTTTTTCCCCACTGGCCAATGCTCTTTAGTTGCCTTTTGTCATACATCTTTGCAATCACTAGTTGACCGGGACAGAACAGCTCCTATTTGTGTCACAAGTCCAGTTATAGAGCTTCTTCTTTAATTCAAGAGATTAGATCCTGGTCTGGAGCAGAAGTCTTTTAATTCTATTCAGTGAATCAGATTCAGGGCCAGGGAGGTTCCCACTGGTCATTGTATTTGGTGCTGCTGTAGGGATACAGAACATAAGTTTCTCCCGCTTTGCCATTATTAAGACCATGGGCCAGCTTGCCATGGCTTTGGTTCCATATGAGGCCTGTTATTTAGACAGAGATTGTACTATTTAAAATCTGTCTAGGCACTCTTTCCTTCAAGACACTTTTCCTTCTCCTGCTCCAATTCTATTAAAATTTGCTTTAAGGACATTTTGGTGTTGCATCATCAAAACCAGAAGTTTTTTGTTGTGGGTAGTGGTGAAGAAGAAAGAGGAAGTCTGACATTTTTATCATCTGTTTCTTATTGATAAGGGAATTATGTTTGGATGGTGAAGGGCTTTAGTTTGATCCCTGCTCTTCTTGACCTTGCAGTGAAAGACTCTGCTTTGTCCAAGTAGAACATGGAGTTTAATGAAGTCTCACATGTATCTTATGATCTCTCTGTAGAGAGACAGAAAAGGAGAGACACCTATGCAGAACCTAAAGCTGAAGTTTTATTCCAGAAACAAACTTTTCAACATAATTCTAGTTTTGTGAAAATACCCCGGCAATGTTTGTTCTTAGGAAAATAAAGAGCAAATTTTGAAACTTTGGAAGTTTTCATAAAATGAAATTGTTGTCCTCTAGCCAGTGCTATTTATAACTGTTATGTGCGGATGGAAGCATTTTTTCAGACTTGTTGACCTGTAACAATATTTTCAATATGATTTCAAATATGGCTACAGGACTTTGCACTTCACTTTACCAGTTGTTATTTAATAACTTTTTATTCAGTGTGTTGCTGCTTTCAGCCTTTTTGAATGAAGAAAAACAACTTGCTTAGCAGCACAGTGAATGCTAATGAAACAAATAGGGTCATCTGCAAATGACTGGAATAACATGCTCTTGCTTAGAGGCAGATTTTCAGTCAGATATGAGTAATGAACTATAATTCCTGTTGTTTCCATTGAAAGATGAAAATGTAAGTGCAATTTACAAAGAAAACAGGAAGAAATGCTATTAGGATTGTCCTTTGCAGTCTATTAGTAAAAGGTAGTCAAGGGAAAAACAATCACTAACATTTTCGATAATTAACCTGTGCCTCCTAGGTATAAACCAATTTTTGAAAGGAAATTAATTCTGAGAAACTATAATTGAAATAATTTCCTCTTTCTTTGTTCTGTTGCTTTGCTGGTGGGAAAAAGGAAAAAACAATATGTGTATATATATATATATATATATATATATATAAAAATTCTCTATCAACACCATTCCTTCCCTTTTTTCAGTTTCTTTCTCACAGTTTCTTTTCTAGGCACAATGAATCTTTTTATGATAATAACGAAGTATGTGTGTCTAATGTGCCCACTGAAATCAGATGTTTATGTGTGCTATTACCCCACTTGTGCACAATAATCAGTAAAGCCCAGGTCCATAGAGATATGAAGTGTTCAGGTCTCTCTGAGGTACCTAATGTACATGGATTTTGTTAAGGAAGAGGCACTGATTCGTGGTTCTTCCCGTGGTGTGTGGCGGCATACTCGGTGCCTGAAAAGCCTGATCAGGCTCTTCCTCTGAGAATGCATGCATTCTCCCAGCTCAAAGAAGTTAGAGGACCTGAACTATATATTCGTGTCTGCTTCTACTGTTCACTGCCTAAATATGATTTAAAACAATGTCAGATACAAATATTCTGAAGTATTCTTCATGCCTAGGTTTTGCTGGTCTTTTGCTATGGATCCAGGTGTTCTCACAGCAATTTTAAAATATTTCAATCTCTTTCTTGCATTTGCTTATTAGTATTCTAATCAGTGAGGTCTGCTTGAAGGCCAAATTTCAGCTTCCACAGTTTGATATTTCTAAATTATGTTCATCTGAAGAAAAGTGGATGAGATGCAAATGGACAAGACAGCCTCACTACAGTTTAGTTAGAAGTAAAGTATTAAAGAAAATGAAAGCTAGTTTTAAAAAGTTGGTTTCAGAGTCTGTAAGCATGTGCTTAAATTTATGCCTGGGAATGCCCAATAAAAATTAAATCTGTGTGTGAATGCTGTCAACTGCTAAACTGTTAAAAAAAAAAAAAAAAAAAAAAAAAGGCCAGCAATTAAAAAGCAGAGATGAGATATTCCCACTTGGTGTGAATATTACTTAATGGAAAGAGACAGCTTCAGTGCACTTCTGTTTGGAACACAGCTGAGTAATATGACAGAAGTGCCAAATCCCGCTTGACTAACTTAAAGGGTCCTGCTAGTGTGAAGGATGAATCCACTGATGTGGATTTAGCTTTCGGTATTTGAATGAATGGAAAATAAGAAAAATTATCTAACAAGTTATTTCTCAGATTTTATATGTTAAGACTTTTAAAATAATTTAGAGTAGTATAATAATAATCTGCTTAGGATGTAGGATAGCAGTTATATACAGTGGATCATTCCCTTGGTGGAAATGAACATTATATTCGTGAAGTTTCTCTGAAGGTAACATTGGGGTGCTGACAGATCAAGAATTTGAGAGGGACCAAGGAAGCACTCGATAGGTATTTACTTGAATGGTCAAGATCTTTGCCTAGTTCCACTAGTTAAGGGTGTTTAGGGAAGGACACATCCTTTAAGAAACATGCGCTTGTGAAAATTCTGAGTGTTGGACCTCAGAGCTAGTGACATCCCAAGGATATATGAAGCTGTCTTCTGTTTGTAACACAGCGTACTGCAAGAGACTTGACAAGCTTGAAGGTGGGGGGTTTTTTCAATTACTGATTTCCAGAAAATAACAACCAAGGGCAAAATTTTGCTGTTCAGTTCATCTTTTAATATTCTCACTGAATTCAGCACAAGTTGCATGTGTATATCTGAGACTTAAATTTTACTAAAAGTGCCTTTCCAAAACAAAATTCCCTATAGAGGAAAAACACCTGAGGTTTAAGAAACACTGTTTTGTTTGTTCTCTTATTCATGCATATAAGACACTTTTGTTTATTAAAAACATTTCTTTAGGGGATCCATGCCTTTTAGTCTGTGGAAAAAATGTCAGAGTTTTCAGTTTAGTATCTGATTATGCAAGTATATACAAGCCTATCTTTGCTTGTGTGAACCATTTACAGCAATGGGGACTTTCCATATGTTTGAAGTCAAACATAGCTGTATCTGCTTTTAGAATACTGTCACCAGAAGGTTCTTGCCTTAAAATTGGTTTAAAAGCTGATAAAGCTGATAAAGCCTAATTTACTTAATTATCCAGTCTAAGAATGTGCTCATGCATGGTGTTTGAATTCAGTTAACCACATTGATTTGGAAACTGCACACAGAAATTGCTGCTGTTTAGCTAAACTCTTACCGCAGATATGTCTTTTCCGTATTTGATTGCTAACCACAAGTTATGGTTGGTAATATTAGCAAATGTTTATTTATAAGTGAATATAAAGAGAGAAAAGCAAGATTTTGGGAAAAAAGGAGAAGTAATATTTGCATTTCTAAATGAAAAAGAGTTGTCTCTAAAGAGTGGGATGGTCTGCAGTTGGCTCTTGGGTCTCTAGTTGGCCCTAGTTCTCAGACTCCAGACTGAAAAAATTAAGGACTGCAGATTAAGCCAAGGAATAGTTTATTTTGGGGCTATCTTTTTTTAAGTAGGGTATCTCTAAGGCTGAAATAACATGGTACAAATGCAAACCTGTCTCTTTTGATGTCTTCAGTCTTCCCAGATTTTGGACTGCATGCACACACCCTATTGATAGTGTTATCTAGTGACCTGTACTGAGTCTTATGGAATTTGGATATAAGATAAATTGCTTTATAGTAATTGTGTCTTCATAATACAGTGAGTGACACAGAGCAGCACTGCAGTGGCAGTGTATATGAAAGATATACTTTGAGATAGGCAGCCTATTTTAACATATTTCAGTTGGGCTTATTCTCCTGTTTCTTGTGACATTAGAATTGGTTCATGTGAAAATGATCTTAATGTTATAAAATATGATCACAACTGGGGAATAAAAAGCATAAAGCCATTTAGAAATGACAGCTCTTTAAGCCAGGGAGTGATTCTGTTTTGATACATGTGGTATCTTAGTGATAAACCTGTAAGAGAAAACTAAAGATATAATTCTTTTCATCTGGCATCAGCAAGTCATTGATATTTTTGTATTTAATTTAACTTTTAGCATTTTTTAATAGAGTGGTATGCTGGACTGTTAGTCCATTCACTGTTAGTTTGCACAGCAGGCATGCTGTTGTGCTTTGGTTTGTTTCTCTAAAAGCTCGTCTCAAATCTATTTAATCTGCTTGTGTAAGCTCAGTAGTAAATATATTCTATACAAAGATTAAGGAAGCCTACTGGAGTAGTTTTGTTGCTCAGTTAATTACTGTGAGTGGAGCATCTCATCTGATAGACTTCTTAAGTCACGGTAATGCTGATACATTTTGAAAGGATAATATATTTTGAAAGGAAATGATATAAAGATTTGAATTGAACATTGTTATCTGAAATGCAACAGTGCTCAAAGCATTGTTTCTACTGAGAAAATAAACACATTTAAAAAAAATCTTAAAGCATGCATAGATAGGATCGGTGTGTGTGTTCATGGAGAAAAGAAGAATGTGAACTTAGTTATTACCTGACTTAAAGGCTTTTATGAAGGATGCCTAGGTTCTGCTCACAAGTCCTTTCTGTTTTGTGTCCTCACGCTCAAAAGAATGATTAAAACTTATGTTCTTTGGATAGCTGCTGCGGGCTAAATTTAGATGAGTTAAATGCAGCTTTATAAATGTGACCAATGTTTCTTTGGAAGCTGCTTTATCCTTGTTCCTTGCTACCCCATCACAGGTGCGTCAACATGAGAGGCAGAGGGGAGAGCTTAGACTGAAATCATGCATCTTCCCCATTGAAACCTGTGCCTTGTTCTATGGTAGATTAAAACCTGCTCTGTATCTTGAAAAATTCTGCCACTGACTATTCTCCAGTGACAACATAAGCTCATCTTTCAAGGAAATGTACTAGCAGTAGGGACAGGGAAGATGCTATGGTAACATGGTGGTGTTTCTTTTCCTTGCAGAATCCTGGACTATAACCTCTTGTTACTGCCTTTCTTTCTGTAGCCCCCTAGATCTCCTGACACAGAATTCAGTCAGAATTATACAGTTCATCTTGCCATTTCTGCTAAAGCTCACTCCTCTAGTTTAGGCAGGTAACCCATAAACACAGGCCTTTTCTTACTAATTCACATGGGCAAAAATAGCTACCAATCTTTTTTAAAATTTATTTATTGTTGTTTTTATTCTTCCTTGTGCTGTTCTTTCAGGATGAGAGTTGTACAGCAGGCAGCACACTAAGTTATTGCTTTGGTGAAGTAAATTATATTTCTGACCTTTCCATTGGTCTACTGCATGACCATGGATGATTCCTTTTATCTGTTTGTGCCTCTATTTCCCAATTCATAACTTGGTGTTAATGATAATTACTTTTTTGGAGTAAACTGTGAAATCTACAAATGAAAAAGGATTATGTCTGTATTTCACTAAAAAGTATCCTGCAAAATCTACCAAAATTACAGTACTGTTCTGTCAGGAAAAATCATGCATATGAGAAAAAATACTCCAGAACCCACAGTGTAGCTTTTGCAGTATTTTGCAAATTCTAAACTTTCATCAAAAATAGCATAAAGGTCAGTTTCTGCTTGCTTTACACATGTATGAAATGAACAGTTGTACTATGGTGATGTGCTGCCAAGATTTTAACAATGGGGTCTTTCAGAAATGATCCTCTCCATCCAGGGATAAACTCTGTTTGGTGACATGTGTGTGCACACAGATGAGAGGGACTGAGGAATCTGTTCCTTTGTTTTTCTTTTTAAACCAACCAGCTTTTTTAGAACCCAGAAGCCATACAGCCTGGTGTAGCCAAGTAATGTTACATACTTTCTGTTCATCCAGACACAATATGATGTTTGCTACTTTAATTCATGATAGCTATACTAATATGGAAAGACACAGCTGGAGGGGTAACATGGTATGCATTTGAGGATGCTGTAGGGATATCTGGTATATATTCCCATATGCAAAAACTATTGAAGTTATCATTTGGTGTGACTGGAGGAGGAAAAGGATATTCAAAATATTGTTATGACTTCCATTTCAGTATATTTTTATAGTACAGATAGATTTAAGAAATACCCTTGGCAACCAAGTTATTTCATGCATGTGTTGTGAATATAGGGATTTTCAGACTTATAGAGGATTCAGTTCCTCTGACTGTAGCCATAGAGACTTTGCTGTAATAAGCTATATGTAAAGCTTTCTTCTGCAGAAGGAAATTCCGCTTTCCTGTCCTTCTAAGAATAGAAACAATAGACAGTATTTTCACTATCATCTTGTCAAATGTTGTCAAAATGGCAACATTCATTAGAACATGTCCCAAGATAAACTTTTCAATGGAGAAGTAGTCAAATGACATTGTTTAATCTTGTTTCACTTCAGTAGATAAATTCCACGTGTAATTCAATTATTGTTGCTTGACTCCCTCTTTCTCCCATCCAGCAGCTTAGCTGTGATGGAGGTTGGTGGAGAAGCCTGGTTAGACGTAGCCAGCTGCAGATTGGAAACTGCACAGCTATGCTAGTGTGGTGTTGTGCCTGAGATAATATGCCATGCTGAGAGCATACTCATGAGACAGAGGAGCTCCTCAGGTGCAAAACTTCAAAGGAGTTAAAATATCCATGGTAACTCTCCCTGGGGCAAGTGAATATTTAACTGTGTCTCAGCTAGGATGCCCCTACCACTTACCCTTCTCAAGTCTATGTCCGAGGTAGAACTGCAATCTTGAAGATCTGTAAACCAGATTTGGGAGAGCTGTGAAAGGCTATCCCTGGTCACTGAAAAGAAGCTGCAAAGAGAGAGAAAATAAGTGTACTGTAACCAATGCAGGCTGTTCCTCTCAGCTTGTGTTCCTGAGAGAAAATGCAAACTTGAAAAAATATTCAAGGTCTTTGGTCTTTGAAATTATCTTGCTAAATACAATGTAATTTCAGTAGGATGACTTGTGCTTTGGTTTGAAGACATAAGATTCTACATCACAGCAGCAGCAAGGTGCAACAAGCTTCTAGAAGGAAATTTTGCAAGGTCCAGTCTGAGCTGGTTGTGTTGAATATCATGAGTAGTTATCAGATGGCTATAATTCAGCTAAGAGAGGGTGACCTGCAGAATCTCTTTCCTAGAGAGGCCCACATGTCTGGGGAAGTGTACTCAATAACATGCTGATGTTGAGTATGGACACAGCTAATGCAGTTACCCTTAGAGGTACAATTTTTAATTTCAATGAAAACTAATCAGAAGACCATCAGATGAATTTTGTAGCTCCTATGTCTCTATCAACAGTAGCTTCCTTATTTTATCTTCTGAAAATGATTTATTCTTTGGAAAAGAACTAAAACTTATATTTGTATAACTTTCAACATCTATTTTATCACAGGGGAGGAGATATTAATGCCATTTTATAGCACAGTTTTTTATCACTTCAGAAATTTGAAGATGGATTGCAAACATAAGCACCTGCCAAGGTTATAGTTAGGAAGCTAAGAGACGTACTCAGGTTTTCATTAACTGAAATTTAAAAAATCATCTGGATCCCCTGCTACCTGCTTCTGCAGTGTAACACTTCAGCATGATCCCTGATAAAAATGTTTGTTACTTTTATTGTTAAAACTTCTCTGCTGTTGAATCAAGGCATCTCCCCAGATCAAGACTCCAGATCATGGCCAAAAGAGGGCAGCCCAAAGAGGGCTAGCTGAAATGCCAGTCAGGGGGATGAAAAGGAAGGTGCTCCTCTGTCGTCTATATATGTTTCAGAGCCTCTTTTGTTCAGAAGCTAGAGACCTTCTAGTGATCTGAGTGGAAAAAACTTGTATGGTACTATTCTCCATAGAAATTTTTGACTCGGGAAGAGGGTCTGGTTGTGATGAAGTCCTGACTGAACCTGTTCCCAATTAGTTTCCCTTCCATATCATCCAGTAATCTCCTTGGTGGCCTGTTTGGGAATCAGGCCCCACTATTCCCAGGCATTAGGGTGCATTGCCATGGAGGCTGCAGCAATGCCCCAGAGCAGCCTGCCAGGAGGACTCAGGGAGATGGTTCTCTCTTCCCTTTCACAGCAAGGTCTACAGTGTATGGAGGTTTGGGGCAGATTTTTCAAATATCTCGTTTTGAAATGTCATATCTTTTACTTACCTTTAGTCCTTTTTAAAAGTCCAAATGAGTTTATTGCATTTTGCATCTGGTTTCTGAGAGCAGCTATTACCACATGATGAAGAAAATGTTCCAAAATGCTATCAAATGACAATTATGGAACTCATCTGTGCTCACAGGTTTCCTCATGTCCTGGACCATGCATATGGGGGATCCTGTGGTTTTTGAAAGATCCAGAATATTTGATACATGTTATCAGTAACATATTTTAAAAATCTTGGAATCTGAACAGCATGCAGTAGTTCTAAATACTTTTGAAATGTTAGACATCATTCCCTTCTCTAAAGAAACAGTGTACACTGTTATTTTTATCTTTACTGTACAGTATTTCTGCTTACAAAGTGAACTGTCTTTGAATTTACCAGGTGTACATAATACAACTGCTGAGCAGTGCTTCTGAGTCCAAGCAGTTGCTGCATTTTGCCTGGCAGGACAGACCTCTGTTTCCGTGATGGAATTAAAGCTGGAGAAATATGGCAAAAGTAATTTCTTGGAATACTGAAATAAGTGGACTAGGTCACTCTTACAGTCCCTTTGTGTTTGCTCTCTGTAAACTTTTTAGAGACTTGAATTTACTGTAGTTGCTTACATCAATTTTCCAAGCAAGCATTTGTTAAACAAAATTTATTATAGTGGATGGAATTTGGTTTTTTTTTTCCCCTCTTCATGATGAGAATTTCACAAGTAACAGTTACTTTGGGGCTTGTCTTAACTACTCGCAGTTAAGTAGCAATGTTAGAATGTCTGGCAGGGTGTTGTAGGCATACAGTGAATTGTTTACAGTCAACCCAGAAGGGAAAATGGCTTTAATAAATTTAAATAGTGAACACATGATGAAAATACACAAGTTATTTCAGTTTAGTCAGGCAGATTTAGTGATTTCTCTTTATTTTGTCTGTGAGATATTATTTGCTTTAATTGGTACTGCAGAAACCCAAGCTCTAACAGCACAGTTGCACTTACTCAACTGTTGCAGTCCCAAGATGCAGCATATCTAATTGAGCATGGGACCAAAGAGGATGGCGGTCCCATCCGCAGAGGGTGACTGGTCCACAAAAAACATGTGGAGAGGGAGATTTCACAGTGAAGATGGTGTTTTCAGAGAACTGGGTAGTCAGGTTATTTCTGATATGCTACACAGTGGGACTGCAGCAGCTGAGCCAGGGTAATTGTGCTACTGGAGCTTGGGGTTTCTGTGGTAGCAGGCATCAGGCTGGAGAACAGAGACTAACCCTTAAAACCCCTCTTGTCTTTCAAGTTGACAGCCAGAGAGTATGGGAAGCAGGGCAGAAGCATCTTAAAAGGGATGAGTTAAGGAAAAAAGTAGATGGGTAGGGGAGAAAGAGAACAATCTTTGGAAGGTGGCTACAGTCATGGTGGTATGGTCAAGATCCGTATGTAAAAGGTGTCTGAATTTAAGGTTGTGACAGATGAACTTGGCGTATTTCAAAAGTTTTGAGTGTTTGATTTGGGATTTGCAGTAGAACAGGAAAGGTTATAGGAGTAGAACTGGCAGGATTTAGGGGTGAGACAAATTACAGCCTTTAAAGTATCCACCTTGCAAAATCTGGAAATGAGATCGGGATTCCTGAATCTCAGCATTCAGTTCCTGTCAGCAAACAGAACAAATGTTTTTATCTGCTCCTGCTGGTGCCTAGACCTGTATCTGTCTGTAGGGGATGCAGAAAAGTTTCCTGGGTCCCAGGTTCAGCTACGTCTCTCACTTGTGTCTTGGTCCCACGCTAGGATGAAACACATCTGTAGTCTTTCCTCCCCTGTGTATGCCCCTTGCTCCTGACAGCACGAGCACACAAGCCATGTGGGAGCTATGGTGCTTTCTAAGAGATCCTCTGGTGTGGATGATTGAGGAACCAGGACTGGAGGCTCCACTCTGAAGAGTATCTTGTGGAAGACACAGCAGATAGGAGGCTACTATTGGTATCTGCTACTGTGTTATTTCAAGGGATAAGTTCTTTGCTGTCATATGATATTCAGACTGTGATGTTGTCATAAACTATGTGTCTGTATGGTTCCACATGAGAGATTTTTTTTCATTTTACTTGCTTGTTAAATATTTTTAAATTTGCTTGTTTAAAAATAACATTAAAAAAATGAAATTTACAAGATCAAGTGTCTAGAACAAGGCAGGAGTCTTGTGGAAATATGGTATGTGGTCTGCTGATACCAGAATGTACAACAGGGCCAAGTCTGTAGCTGCACAGATAAAAACGTAGTTCTGTCAATCTCTAAAATAGGAATATTCGATTTCTTAACTTTAATGTTCTTTTAAATCAAGCTTTATTCTGATGATCACTAAGCTGGAATGTTTTACTTTGCTCTTTCATGTCTTACATAATTTTTATCCTTTGTTTTCTTTCCTATTTGCTCACCATTAATAGTATTTTTTGTATTTATGTTTTAAACTTTGTTAAGTTTTGATTCAAAGGAAATGTTACCAAATATGAAAAATATTGTCAAAATCAAATATGATATCCATCCAAAACACCTAAATAGTTTATACTTCCATCCATAATTTGACTAAAAACATGCAGAAAGCAGTAATTTTCTTATTGATATTTTATTTATCCAGAAGTTGCTACCTTGGAAGATTGCAAAAAGTGCTTTTGAAGACTCTGGGATACAAAACTCCCTGCTTTAAGAGTCATCTTTTACTTTTGGATCCCTATTCTACATCTAAATAACTAATGAAACATTCTTTTTATTGATATATGATTTTGACCTTTTATTTCCTCAGCCATCATGTATGTAATGGGAGCACTCGGTCCTGCAGCTGGATACTTACTAGGAGGAGTTCTTATTGGTTTCTATGTTGATCCTAGGACAACCATTTATATTGACCAGAGTGATCCTCGATTCATTGGAAACTGGTAAGAGTCAAGCATTTTTCAAAACTACTCTCTAAACTGTCAGTAGGGAATTGAGGGTTACCATATCTTTTGCAGGCTTGTTCAAGACTGTAGCAGGAAGCCAAGCAAGAGGAGATGCCTATAGGTTACTGCACATTATATGCTGACAGAGAGGAAATGCTTGCCACAGAAGTGCATGGGCACATTACGTGGAAAATCTCCTGCTTTTGGTTGCTACAGGTCTCTTTCTGACTGACACTGTGGGCACTGACTGACAGCAGACAGTCCCATGGAAGTGGTGGAACAGACTACTCACTAGTAGGTACAGCTCACTTGTAGGAGGCCACAGAGGATAAGTGCTCCCCAGAGCTGGACTGGTATACGGAAGGTGGATAAATCCCTTCTTTGCTGTTCCAAAGCAGGCAGCCAGAAATGTTGAACTCTGCATTCCCCAGCTGAGGAGTGGTAAACATCATTTACCCTGGTCTAGGAAAAGGTGATAGGATGGTATCAGAACTGGCCTTTCTGGTCTTGTGACTCAGGGTGATGGCTCATGGTTTAGGTAGCTAATGATGTAAACTGTTAAATAATTCTCTAGTAAATAGTGAACTTCCAGCTGCTGCTGAGATATAACAGCCATAATCGTTCCTCAGTGTCTTTGGGCAGCCCTTGACATGTGACCTCCTCAGAAATGCCTTTTGGGGGAAGCAGGCCTTTAGGAAATTTTGACTGGCTTTTCTGAGGCAATTCATAAGTCTGGCTTGAAAAGCATGCAAACCCACAAGAGACTTAAGTTCATTATCCCAGGAGGATAGCTCTATTTTGTATCTCAACAATTGGTTGTGTTGGTGGCTCATTTAAAGCAGCATTTCAGTATCCTCAAATTGTTTTTCTGGCTCCCTAGAGAAAATCCAGAGGGGCTTGCCTTTGTTTCAGCACGTTTAGTGTGGTACTTCTCTGATTCTCAACCTTGATATGGCGATGACATGGAGCATGTACTAAGGCTCAGAACAGAGCTCCAGTCATTAGCTCCAGTTCAACTGGAGATGGTACATCTGTAACACTACCTTGGAGTCCTGTATGCTTCTGCTCAATACAAACATTATGGAGCTATTCCAGTAGTTTTAGTCACTGAGGACAGGGTCGAGTTTCAGTTCATGTGCATTGGATTAGTATTTATCACTATACCATTTCGATCAGACTGCATCTCTTTCTGTTTATCCTAGTGATCTCTCCTGGCAATTTGATTTGAAAAATTCTTTCTTTGGAGTGTACTTAAACCCTCTGAATATCACTTCTTTACTTGTTTTACTTTGTTCAAGAGCATTAGCTGTACAGGACAGTATAGCTGAATTTTCAGTGTCATACTAGAGAAAGACAACCTGAGTGCTCTGCTTACCTGTGACCTTGGGGTTAGCTACTCTGTGCCCTGATTTATATACTGATTTATCTCACAGAAAAGATTTGTAATGTGAATATGGTGTAGTGTTAGAAAAGTGCTTTGACTGTTCTTGAATAAAATATTTTGAATAAGAGCAAAATAATACACATTCTTAGTAAAACTCATTTCACATGTTCTTAAGCAAGTGCATGTCAGAACTGATAGTCAACATCTGATCAGAACTTTTCAACAGAAATCATGAACAAGCCCACAAATATATTTGTTAATCGAAGTTAGTTGGGCCATATGAATGTGGAGTAAGCTTTACTTTTGACTTTATCTACAATGCAGCCACCAGTGTAACTGCCCTGTAGTGTGGACATACCTGTGTGAGTTTTAAATTAAGCAGCTCAGATGATGGTAAAATAACCAAAGCAGTAGGAACACATTAGTTTAGCTGCTTCTCAGGCGGTTTGCACCAATCTCTGTGCTGCAGCAGGTGGACTGCCAGCACTGCTAGTTTAAAGCTAGCCTGGATATTAGTGCAGTGTTGTCATAGTCAAATGTCTAAGTCCCCAACCTGTTTCAGCATGTTTCAGTGTGACCACAGACCTTGAAGGGGTGTGCAGATATTCCTTTGGGAAGCCCAGAGGCATTAGTAAATCTGAACTGTAGCTTACGCCACAAGGAGCCTGAACTAATTATCACAGGCAGAGAATAAGAGAGATCAGGCAAAAAAATGCAAAGGAATTTAAAATCACAATGCCAAATATTGTATTGCTTATCTTTTCAGGGTCCAGGCACCTTGCAAAATATGCAGCCCTGAGGCTGGCCATTTGCAATGTGTGGGCTGCTTTAGGTACCTAGAGATGGGGTTGGTGCAACTCAGGAGTTGTGTCATCCTGTCCTATACAATGTGGTGGTTGAGCTGCAGATTAGTAGGGGTGCAAATATGATTCAAGCAAGGGCAGGAAATTGCTAGACATGGGCTCTCAGCAGGCGAGTTGTACTCTAGCCAGCATAGGAAAGTAAAAGCTATTCAGAGTTTCCTCTTTTTATCACATTGATTAAATCTGTAAAGAAACTAGCTGTGATTAATCCCATGAAGGACGTTCCAGGTACCTTGTCTTACTCTTTCATTTTGGTTCCCTAATTTTTTTCTTCTCTTAACTTTCTAAAGAGTATCCCCTGATATCAGATTTCTGGAAATTTGTTTCACAGTCTGTGGCTTCTACTAAAAGCCTTTGTGCTTCATTCTCTTTTCACTTTCTGAAGCTTTATCTTTATCTTTTTATCTTTTATCTACCCATTAAAATTAAGATTAGTGGTGTGAGAATCAGTCCTTTGTCCCTAATAACTGCCCAGTTACAGAGAGCTCTGGAAGTGTAGCATTTCATTCCACTGAAATCTATTTTCTGGGACCTTGACATTTTCTCTTTACAGGGAAGTGCCACATAGCCAAGTTTATTTTTATTTATGTCATCTAACAAATTGAAATATAAGAGTAGTCTAATGCTTACTTCAGAGAGCTGACATGCTTTTGAAAGTAGGGCGCAATTACAGTAAGTTAATGGGCAGTCATATTTAAGATTTCTCAGCCTTGTCTCCTTTGAAGTGGATTAGTGTCTTTGATTCTCATCTTTCCCTTATTATAGCTGTAAAGTTTCTAACTCCACTTATCACAAAGACCCAAGGTAATGATTACAGACAAAACAAGAAGTACAGCAACTGTGATATATGGCAGCAAGCATTGCTGCAAAGCCTATTTTTTACTTAAACTGTTCCTTTTTAAGAAGTATATTCTATATATGCAGGAAACAGACAATTTGGTTTATCTTTTGTGAGATCTGATAAACACAGTAAGAGTGATTGTTTCTGGTCTGATTCTTCCTTGAGTTTCACAAAAATTGGTTTTGCACAGACCTGGATTTTTGAATATTTCTTTGTAGGTGCTCTGGGCTAAATTACAGACCAAGTACCTTTGCCATCCCATGAAATGTTTAAGACTGCTTTATATTCAAATATGGTAGCTGTAAGGAATGGTCTGGATATCTGCTAGAAATCACCCATCATGTTGTTGTCTTTAAGAACTGTTAACATATGGTGTTGGGATCAAGTTAATTGCAGAGCAGCCCTTGGCGGTCTGTCAAGCACTTTGAATTAAATTTTCTTTTGCTAACACCTTTCTAAGTGTTTGCCTAGTTCTGAATCCTTTCAGTGCTTGGATCTTCTCATAATATCTTTCATTACTGTTCCACACAAGAAGTTTAAAGGAATTCCTTCTGGATGGTCTGGTCCGTCCTTAGCTTTAATTGCTTTCATTTGAGGTCCTAGTGCTTGTGCAGATGCCTTTGAGGTATTCCCCTGCATATTTTCTTTGACTTTAAAAAGCCCTTGATTTCATGTGTTCTAATTAATATAGATCCCAGTCCGACCTCTCACTTCCCATCGTAAAAGTTCTTGTTATTTCTGATATCCTCTTTTGTCTGTTTTCCAGTTCTTTGATATCTCTCCAGTAAGACATGAAGTGTAGACAGTGGACAGTATTATATACAGTGCTGCATTTCTGACATCCCCAGCACTTGGTATGCTGCCATAATGGTCCCTTTGGATTTGAATTTCATTTCTTGCTACATCAGAGGGCCCTGTTTCCTTTGCTGCTCCCCGCTGAGTGGGTGGTTTCAGATTTCCGTATTTTATTGCCACAGATTGTTCCTTTGATCAGTGCTTTGCTGCTTCTGCCTCTGAGAACCTGAAAGGAATGTGGCTACATTTTTATACCATGTACCAATTTATTTCTTGTCTGATAGTGCTGAGTAATCCTCCTAAAAGTCTCCTTTGTAATCCTTGTATTTTATCAGCTAAAATGAGTGAACAGAGGATTTTCTGTTTACATAATATCAAAACTGGTCAAAGCTTTCTCTCACTCTAGATTTGCCTCACAAAAGATTCCTGCACAGTTTTTCTAATAAAATGGTGGTATGTATGGATGTTTGTTGCTGGTTTGCCTTTGCATAAGCATTACACATGCATATAAATTTGCCTTCATTAAAAAATACATTCTGCAATATCTTTGCATTACAAAAGTGAAGCCAAATGTTGTTTCTGTTTCTTGTGCAAATAATCCTGTCTGTTGAATATTTTTACATGTTTAAAATTTGTACAAATATTTAATAAGTAGCTTCACGATGCAGTTTCCATTTTAAGTGTAAAGGATGTACAAAAATGTAACCATAGTCCATTTGAAAGCAAAGAGCTTCAGTCTTTCTTTGGGATGGTTTGATATTGGAGTAAGGGACTTGAATTCAGTGAAACTTCCTTTACACTAGTGTCCGTTAGATTAGCATCGAACTCAAGGCTTCAGGGATTTCTAATGTGAATCGTGTTTTCAATACATTGGAAGACCGCTGTGGGTGAATTCTGAGGCCTTCCTTCTTTATGGAAGCGTCTGTATGAGTTTATCCATGTTTCCTCTGTATTCTTTCATTGCAAGGTGAATTTAGAGGAGAAATTAGGTTGTCTGATATTCTACTGTCAGCTTTCTGACCTCAGAAGATTAACTCTAGAGTATTCTCTAAAAATGGCCCTTTTGCACGTATGCATTGCTGTGGTAAAGTCAGTTAAGTTTCTTGGCTTCAGGGAGGATGACTGTATTCTTTTACCCTCTGAATAGCACTTTTCTCGCATCCTGTGCATTGCCGATATCCTCCTCCGTGGGTAGACCCTGAGTCATTTAGTGTGAGCCAAGGGCTCTTTGCAGATCTGATTATGTCCTGTTCTTGTAAGAAAGAGGGAGAGAAGAGGTATTGGTTTGTGAAGGGATATTTCATGTCATGGTCACAGAACAGAGCTGTGAAGTTTTAGGCGTAAGCCCTGGCAAATATGTTGTATGCAAGCAGGTTTTGGGAGCTCTGCGCTGGGGAGACCATAGACCAGACCATGCAGAGAAAGGTAGTCATTTGAAAGCAAGACAGGTTTAACCCTGGTATCTCTGCCTGAACATTTTATCTTCTCATGTCATGGATAACATTTTCATGTTCCCTAGAGGAATACAGTATTGCTTTATTGAGAATTAGCCAAGCAAGGTAAAGAAAAACTGAATTTCCACCTGTCAGGACTTGGGACTAAATAATAATTAAAGGGGAAATTTTAGAGGAACTTAAAGATGGCACTATTTCATAATAGTTGCTGATTTCTGGATAAATACCTTTATCAGTAGAAAAGCCAACAGAAGTGTCTTCTAATTAAGGGTTTTAATGCAGTGAAGTCTCTTCCCCTGCTCCAATTATTTAGTTTAATTTCAGTGTTATATATTTTGCAAATATTTCTTTCTAGCTAGTAGAGGCTATAATAACCACTTTGGTGTTTTTACTTCACATAATGCGTTGGCTGTCATTTCTCTTCCTATCTTCTGGCATTAGGTGGAGTGGATTTCTCCTTTGTGCCATTGCAATGCTCCTTGTGATATTTCCAATGTTTACCTTTCCAAAAAAGCTCCCTCCGCGGCATAAAAAAAAGAAAAAGAAAAAGAAGATGAACTCTGATGATGTTTCAAGTGAGGATGAAGTCATGAAAGAGAAAACAAATAGCAAAATACAAGCAGACAGTGCAGTTCCTGCCTCTATGGGATTTGGAAAGAATGTTAAAGGTAAAGTTTGTTTTTAATTTTTAAACTCTTTAAATTTCAAGGTCATCTTCTAGGATTGTATGAGTCTAACTGAAGGCAGAATTTTGACATGTTCTGTTCCATATTATGTTTTGTTATTGAGAGGGGTTTTAATAGATTGTCCTTTTTTAAAATTATCAAGTGCAATTATAAAGGTAAGACTTCCTTTTACTTAAACTATTGGAGTGTGTTTCATGTGCACCTGTCACAAATAGGTAGCCTATTTGCTTTAATAAACCAGTCCCCTTCCCCGCCTTTCATATTCATCTGCTCTCTGTCTGTCATGTGGTTATATGACCTCTATTCACAACATGTCTGTGCACCTAACAGTTTGTAATTGTCGTTCTTTCTTAAGCTGTCCCTCACAGAATGAAGTGTTCCTCTCCTAAAATATAGGCAAAACAAGTGAAAACAATTCTAGTACATGCGTTAAATTATCTTATGTATTTGGACAAATTAATACAGAAATATTATTTTATCTCCTATGTATTTCCTGGCAGTTGTGTATTGCAAGCTATTTATTTTCAGAAGGGTAGGATGAATAAACTTGTGCTGATTTTGAAACAAGAAGAGACCAAAAAAATGACAAGTAATAGGGATTTTTATTTTCAGTAAGTACAATATTAATGTAAAATCTAACAGTCAGCACTAATCATTGATAAAATGCTATGGGAAAAAAGGCAGTGTTGTTAAAAACTGAATTAATGTGAAGCATATGAATTTGGAGTTGACAATATAGGCTTTACAGTGTCATAATACTGAATAGTACAGGATAAGAATGAATGGCACCTTAATGCTGTTGTGTTATCAATACTGTTGTGTCCTACTTGGCTTCCATGACATGACTGCTGGTTGTGCCGTGTTTGTGGTAGCTGATGAATACAGTGGAACTAAGAGAAATCATGAAAACCCTTATCCTTTGTGCCATTAGACATAATTTGAACTCAAAACTTTAAGCGTTTGTTTATTGACATGAGTATCAGTGTTACCTTTCGAGGGATGTCAGTCTGGGATATGATTGACAAATTTTTTAATGATACATTTATGATCACTCATCCAGTAGCCAAGACTTACCAACACTAGAAACAGTTTAATTCTAAGTAATGTTTGCCCATATACGTATAGGCTTATTTCTCATTGCAATTATACCGATACTCTTAGGAAAACTGAAGTTATTGTTAGTTTCTATGGAAGTTAACAAAAACCAGACACCATCATTACATCGTGCTGATTTTATTAGCTCACATAATGGCATTGTAATCAAGGCTCACAACAAGCAAGATAAACCTGCAATATCAGATTCTTTAGAACCTGGTCCTCTCTTTGTTTCTCAGTCTGAGATAATAGTTCCTGGTACAATCATCAATCCAGAGTGGCTCAAAAAGTGGTGGATTGAGAGGGAAGAAAAAAATATTGTGTACTACTTTCTTTGAAGACTTCGTATCCACCATATTTGTGACTCACTCACATAACGTTTTCTCTTAAATTTGTAAAGCTGGTTGGTTTGTTTTGCCTTCAAACTTACTGGCCTCCCAACTATCAAAAGTAGTTCTGGGCTATTCCTATCAAGGCTTTCTGACTAACTTAGGGAAGTGGAAAAGGGGGGCTCAGTCCCTGTTGCGTTCCTTCCTAATCAGTAGAGGCAATCTCGCCGTAGAGGGATCGCTTCATTCTGTCGGTGTGTCTGGAAGATAGAGGTATTCAGGTAAACTGTGTGTCTGGATGAGTTCGCTGATGCTGATTCTCCATTTCCACACATAATTTCACCTTCCAGATCATGTTGTTTCACTAATGATAAAACAGATACAGAAAAAACAAAAAAGTTTTAAGAGAATTTTTCTAGTACTTTTTTCCCAGGAACTACAACTTCTGTATACCTCTTTTTAGTATGTGTTTCTTAGGCATATATATGCCTAATTGTATGCCACACCTTTTATTAACAAATCCTCTATGAATATTTTAATGGTGGTCACCAAATTATAGTTTCTCATTTACAACACTTCTCATTTTCTCTAGAGGAGAAGCTGCACTGTGTGGAACAGTTAAAAACAGCATTGTAGTCCACATGTCAGAAAGATACCAAGCAAGTCTAGGTGAAAAGTATTTTCCTATAAACTGATAATAGCTTTCCCATTAGGTGTCATTTACCCTAGCAAAAAGGGCCATGCAGCAGGGATGCACTCTCATTTAATTATTTTTCAAGTTTAAGTGGGCTTTATGGAATGAGATCATGCCTCAGGCTTCTCAGTTGAGGTAATTTCACTCATAATGGGAAGGAAAAAGGGGTCACGTGTCTAAGTCATTTAACGTTGTTTCTTTTGAGTTACGATGTGGATTTTATACTTCCCATTGAATTTCAGGGCTTCATATTATGCAAAATATTTTTATAGAAAGATGGGCAGAAACTCCACCTAGGCAGTAACTGGGAGACTGATGATTTAGTGAGTCACATTTTCTGTTCTATACTTTTAAATATCTCTGATGTCGCAGTCTGTTATGACAGAGGTCAGTGTCATTAAATCTGTAAAACCTTTGCATTTTTGGTAGGGAAAGTCTTGTGTAAGAAACTGCTTGCTTTGCTCTTCTGATATGATCTTGTCTTACTTGAGAAGCCTTGCAAAATGATGTTGCATTCTTGTCCTACTGTAACTTGTCCTAATTTCATGTAAGTTAGTTCTAGATAGGAATGAAAAGGAATTGAAAAAACCTAAGAGGAGAGGTTTGGAGTCCCTTTTCTTCTGGAGTGGCTGTCAGTATAGGCTGAAGATAATAAAACAAAATTGGCTCCAGCCACAAATGTTCTCAAACTTCAGTGACTTGGATTTTGGTTTGGCCCACGGTAGAGCTGGGATCAGATAAAAATATAAATCCGTCTTTACATTTTCTCATGTTTTGAGATACATGGGCTTGGAATTCAGTCTTTTCTTATTTATATTGCAAGTAAACAGTATAAGAGGAAGAATGCTTTTGAGGCAGGTATCAAAAAAATTAAATAGGTCATAGGAGGATGAAAATTGGATTGGAAAAATGAAGATAGTATAAAAAACATGAGCTAGAGGAGGTATATAATGAAGAAACCATGGTTTAATTCCATAGGTGCAGATAAATCATGAACTTGAGCAAACAGAAACACTGTTTTCCTTTATTGTGTGGATACCCTTAGGGTTTTGTACCATGGAAGCTGTGTCTTCAGTCCCTTTTACTTTTTACTATAATGAAACTTACTGTGCTGTTGGATAAAGAAGTGAAGAAAGCAGGTGCATATGTTACTCACCTAAAATGTGCTGACCTAAACTCTGAAGGTTGTTAATTAATTACATGTATTTTATAATCTTTGTTTTTCTGAAAAAGGTTGAGTTTGGTGCTTATATACATATAAATAAACCAGTATTACTCCTGAGCCATTTCTAAAATGTGGAATTTTCATGCCTACCAGCCCATATGCTGTTCCCAGTCAGTTTGTACCAGGACGGAGGCAGGATAATAATGATTGTCAGGGCATCAGCAAAGTTAAAAGACATTACTCATGGCTTGTGGCTATAGCATAAAGTCTGATTGCAGTTTCTATAATATGCAAATATTATTTAGTAAGAATCAGAAGAGCAGGAGGAAGGTATTGGTCTGTGTTCAGAGGCACTTTGTGAGCCCTGTAAATGCCAGAGAGTTTGGTAGACCATGAACTGGAGATCCTGCTGCACCACTGACCGTCTGGGTGACTTTGAGCAAGTCGCTTTGCTCTCTGCCCTTTATTATGCCATCCTGGAGAACTTAAAATAGATAATGTTGGCATCACCCAGTGCGGCAATGGCCAGTCTTATCCGGAGCCTTGAGAAGCCACCCTAAGTCAAATTACACAAAATAATAATCACACCAAATGCACTTCAAACTTCCCTACTCTTGATGGGATATTATGGACTGTTCGACTATCTGGCTGCCACCCAGGCAGTCTTTAAGGCATGCCCTGAAAATCCTTGTGGAAGCTAGCTGAATGAGATTGTTTAAATGTTATGTGAGTAGATAATGAAATGAAACACGTGTGGCAAAATATTATTCTAGAATTAATGCTTTGACTTGATTCTAGAGCTAATGCTTAGGCTTGATTAGATTTTAAACAATGTGTTTAAAATATTAATGTGTGGCTGAAAATGTTAATTTCCATTCTCATAAACAAACCAGAAATTCCGTCTCAAATATTGATTCCGCTTTGCAATCTGCAAGAGCAACAGTTATCCCTAAGAGCTTCGTCTGGATTCAGCCTCCCTCAAATCTGAAGACTGGGATAGAGCTGTAGGGGCTTGATGGAAAGGAGGTCCTTTGACTAATTATCTGCATAAGGGGGTTTCCTGATGGACTACAAGAAGATAGTGCTGCAGACTGGGATATTTTATTCCCTTGGTTATATTCATGCACCACTTTTGGCTAAATATACAGGAATAGGGATAAAAAAATTATATTAAATTAAGAAAAAGGAGGTGAAGTTGGAATTATTTGAGTTTTTATTGAAATTCTGTTACAGTGTTTTAAGAATTTTATGTAACCTAGAGCAGTATTTACAAATATTTGCATTGTTTCAGATTCTTCTTAAAATATACCACTTTTCCCTTACAATGAGTCAAGCAGTGGTCCAGTACACAAGTGGCAGAAAATGAATGCTGACTAGAGAAAAAATATTGTCAAAGATCAGGAAGGGAATCAAATTACCAGTAAACTAGCGAAGCAGTCCAGCAAGACAAGTTCCAATTTATGCTTAAAAACTTATTAGGTTATTTAAAAAAAAAGAAAAATAGAAAAGTTTAGGATTTGAATTAGTGCACAGCAGAGTAAGCATGTTTGCAGTCATGTTAGAAAATCATTTCAGATTTAGGAATGTAATTGACAGACACTTATTTGTTCAAATGACAGAATGATGGAAACTGCAAATTCTCATAGTTTTCTTTCTCATGTGTATTTGTAAAAATGACAGATGATGATTCTGTTAAAAAATCAGAGCCTGAGAGGTTTGGTAATGACCTTGAAACCACAGACTAGGCCTATGGCTGATTGATATACCTTACAAAAATAACATGACATTGAAATGTTTTAAATGCGTGGTGGATTATTTGGTATAAAGCACTGGATCCTTAAAGTTGCTAGCATTCTTGCTTCTTATTAGAATTAGTGTACTTAGAAAATGTAAGATATTTCCTGTGTCTTTTTATTATAGTTTTTTTTTAAATTCAGAAGTCTAATAAAGATTCTGTTACACAAGATTTTACTGTAATCATAGGAGGAAAACAGGGAGAACCTAATTATGAATATGTATTTTTGTTTACAGATTTATTAATATATAGCAGCTTTTCCCTGTATGCCAGACAGCTAGTCTTTAGAAGTCGCAGATAGCATCGACCATCACCTGTTACAGGTTGCATATATTAGTGCAGCATGCAGGAATACTCTGTTTTATTTCATGCCAGAAATTGTGGTAATCAGAACAGGGCTGGTCTCTAAAGAAGAATCCTTCACACAGTTTTAAGAGAACTTGTGTTTATTCCAAGACAGTCTGAGTGTTATCTATTCTTCTGTAGAAATCCAATTTGAAAATATTATTGCTCATATTAATAATGACCTTTAAATTGAGTGCTCAGTATCCTGAAAGATGTAAATAGGAGTCAACAGAAAGTACAGCTCTACATCAGAACATTTGCCAGAGCAAAATGTTCTTTAGATCCAGTTCTTTAGTTAATTAGTTCTTTAGTATCTTTAGATCAAAAGTTCTAAACCTTAAACTTTCCAGTTTTATCAGGAAGAGCTAAACTTTACCAAGTATTGTGACATTTTGACCAGCCCCTTTAAAATAACGTGATTTAGCAAAGTTCTTGGATTCAGTCGTGGGCCAAGGACCTTCAGTTCACTTCTGTAAACAGCACCTAGTTCATCATTCTAATAAAATAACATTTCTCTTTGTGATGTCCACTCTTTTGAAAGTTACTGTCTTATTATTTTTTTCCACATGTATTCTGTTGTGAACAGCTGCCTGGTATATAAATATAGCCTTTTATTAGGTTAGATTTATTCAAAGTCACTCTTCTACCAACACTTATTCTACATCATTGTTATGTACTCGAGAGCATGAAACATGAAAGACATTTGGTTCTGTTCCTTTCTCAGGTATTTTTGGATTTTTTGAAACAATTGTACTTTTGCATAGATATTGTACATAATTCTATGGCCATGAACAGTTTAAATGCTAGAGTAGACCCATGACATGGCTCGAAGCTAATACATCCCACTGTTACTGCCCAGACACGTTCACATACATGAGCAGTTTTCAAATACATACATTTTTTTGCTAAAACTTTGACATGGAGGACAAAAATCAAACAAAAATGCTAATGAGAATGTCCCATCTACTTGATGCATTTGAGAATAGAGAAAATGGTGTTCTCGCTGACTCAGAATGGATGTCCCAAACTCTGGTGGGGCCAAACTGGAGCCTTAGAGGACGCCTTTTTCTCTAAAAAGTGTTTACTCTTTTGTGCTTTGTTCCCCACCCCCGTCTTCCTTCCTTCCTGCTTTTTCACAGTGGCAGAAACGCGGTCTTAACTGCTTGCTGCCTATTTCAGGGGGAGACGCACTCGGTCGTGCACCTTGTCCCTGGGGGGATCCTGCTACAGGTCCCCTGCTGTAGCCCTATAACAGCTGTTTTCTTAAACTGCCGGGCTACTGTCAGCTAGCCCCTGCGAGAGGCTTGGCAAAGCTGGGTTAAAGTGGGTCTTGGTTCTCATCCTTTGTTTTCTTTTTGCTCTGAGCCCCCATCAACTGCACCAAGCCAAACCAAAAGTAGGCACAAAGCAAAAGACGCTGAGGTAGTGCCATGTAAGGGTATTGTAGAGCTTTGATTTTTTTTTTTTCCTTTTTCATTTCCTCTTGAACAATGAGATAAAGTTTGATCAGTTGTGTTTTGAACTTGCAATATATTTACCGATAAGTTCTAATATTCTTTTGTGTTTGTGCTTGCTGCGGTAATGACATTTTCAAAGATATTTATGTACATCTGTAATACAATTTCCCTATATTCATGTTGATATCATGTTGCCTCATACTTGTGTTACCGTGTTTCTTTCTGTTTTGCTATTGTACAGTACCATAATTAAGCTGTAGGTGCTTAAAAAGATTAGGATTTGAATATGAGTCCTTCCTAATATGATTTATTCATTACTTATTTACACCCAATTTTATATTTAACATTTAATATTTTTCCTTGTAGAGGCAGCAGGAGAGCATTTGACTACATTACAATTACAAATCCTATACTCATAATGAATTCACTATAATTTTTGAGGACTGGCAGAAGCTAGGATTGGATGCAGTCAGACGACTTAGGTGCTAATTTGCAGTCTGACAAGTTTTGACATGACAAGAGTCTAAATTCTGTTTGCTTTTATATAGATAACCTACTGAAGTCAGCTGAGTAAGTGAGACAGATTTTTGCCTTGACAACTTTTAACATTCTCACTCAGGAGTTCTGCTGTTCTGCACTTATTCAATATCTTAAATTTCTAATGGGAGCTCTGGTCATTGAATTCAGTGGGCTTTAGTTGAGACAGTATTCAATTTCCAAACAAAGAGAAAAGCAAATGAAAAAAACCCAGACTACAGTAGGCTGAATATAAGACTTGCTGAAAATCTGACCTTATAGAAGCCCCAAGAAACCAAAAAAAAATCTTGTCTTTAAAAGTCACCCTGTATAATCTGAAAAAATTAAAGCTTGAATGCAGTTATCATAATCTTGTGATGAACACCTGACATCACTACAGGACTGAATTTAAGGTACTTAAATGCTTTTTCAGTTCTGAATTTCATGGGTTTTTAATATTTGGTTTCAGGATAATTGCAACATCTATGAATACCTTTTCCATGTAAGTTAATGATGTGTTCTCATTTCTGGTTATACTTTTCTCCCTTCTGGGGGTATTAAATGAGCTGGGGGTATATGAGATATGCTGAGATTCATTGACACCGTTGACATCATTATGCTTTGTCTGTATGTACTGTAAATATTTTTTAATTATTTGCAAAATTGTTTGTTTCAAAATCTTTTGATATCCTTTTCAGCTTATAGTATTAAGCCTGAATTCCAAGTGTGGACTTTTAAGCAGGCAATTACAGGGGAAGTATGTGGTCTGTTTTCCTCATGTGGAGTCAAAATTCAGTGTTGTCATGCTCAGAAGCGTGATATGCATATCTTCTAGAAAATTTTGAAAGAAGACATCAGTATAATTCCAGATTTGCTACATTTTCTTGCTGTTTTTCTTTTCTTTTTAGTGTTACCATGTAGACCCTGTTTTTCCAGACAGATTTGTTAAAACAGACATCTGTTCTATTTGTGAAAAATGGGACTGCAGCCCCAGGGTGATACTGTAAGATAGTGTAAGAGCAAACAAAAAAGATTGCAATCCAAAATATGCACTCTCTTCCTTCCACTTAGTAAATGTAGCCAGATGCTAACAAGCCATTAGTTGCAGTCCATCTCAAAGAAAATCAATTTGTTTTGTTTCAGTTTGCATTTGTTTTTCACTCATTATTTATAACATTCATTTGTCATTTTTGTCATTTTATAGAGCTTCCAAGAGCAGCTGTCAGGATCTTAAGCAACATGACATTCCTTTTTGTGAGTTTGTCATACACAGCCGAGAGTGCCATTGTTACAGCTTTTATTACCTTCATCCCCAAGTTCATCGAGTCACAGTTTGGCATCCCAGCTTCCAATGCCAGCATCTACACTGGTAAGGCATTGCCATGTAGTATAACATTGAAAGGGTTGTCGTTCTTTGACCAATGAAATAAATCTATTCAGAAATGAACCAAAAACATGCTTTAAGAGTTAGAACAGGTGATTGGATCCAACTACATGCATTCAGTTAGTTATACAGGCTGGTCTTTGATACTTGCTACGTTTGTTTAGTGAACAACTACATAATGAACCCATTTATATTGTTAAAGAGTTGAGGGGGTCGCATAAGCTTAGGCAGTGACATTTTCTAATATGTTAATGTCTTGGGGGGGGAGCAACAAAAACAAGCTAGAAAACCTGTAGGCATTGTTGTGATTTGTGTAGCTTAAGAGATATTTTAAAGCTATTCTTATTTTATAAGAAGTTTACTTCCACTTTGATCTTTTAAAATATCCTAATCTTTCCTTTTCCTTAGTGACTGGTTGTTTATCTATGTCATCCTCTGCTTATTCATCTCTCCCCTTCAGGCTGGTGGTCTTTTCAATATTTACTTATTAAGACTGAGCACCCAACAGTATAGTCTAGCCAGGAGAGCTACCACAATCCTCTCCTGTCTCTCACTTCAGTTCTGAGGCTCCCTCTTTTGCACATGTGGCGCGTCCCCTGCTGCCCCCAGCAATGTGCAGCTAAGTCCAACTTTTGCCATAGCTTGAAAGATTCTGTTACGTAGCTTTGTGCTGCTCTGAGGGAAGGAGAGATGGTCCTGACCTGCAACTTCCCTAGGGAAAGGAGCTACTGCTAGGAAGCGTTGTGCAGAATTGGGGCCCATCATAGAAATCTCCTATTCTCCTAGCTGCCTCAAAGACACTCGTCTCAATCTCCATTTCTTCTTTTCACTTGTAAACATCTTTTTGCCTTTTCCATTCTGCTTCCTATAAAGAATAGCTGCTAATTGCTAGGTGGGTTCATTCTTTGCTCCCCCATACTTCCAGTCACTACGTCTGAGATGGTGAATGGAGACCTTGAGGAATCAGCTGATGCACTTACACCATTAGTGGAGAGAGAGTTATGGGAACAGGGGCAAGGTAGGGGGGGAAGCCCCTGGCTGCATTAGTCAAGAAAAAGAAAAAAATTAGTAAAAGAAAGAGAAACAAAGACACAGAGAGGTCACATGAAAATCCTTTGTCTCCTGTGGTGGCTGGAAGAAAAGCAGAGTGCTGAGAGAAAGTCAGAGAAATACCATGAGATGAGAGCTTGCTGGGAAGAGGTTTTCTTCAGGGTGTGAAATCCTTGTATTCTGTAAATAGGGAGGAAATTTAGGCTGATGGGATTGTAATTCTATCCGATATTTATAGTGGCTGCGCAACAAATGAGTTTTGCTTTAATGGTTTATGGCATTACTGGGAGTCTTGATGGAATTGCTATTCCATAACTCCCTTCATTCTCAGTATAAACCAGAAACATTCTTGCCACACAAAATATTCAACAGTCAGTACATTAATGTTCCCAGCTCCTTAATGTTGCATTAATGTTAACAGTTGTAATTAATTTTCTGGATTGTTTTTATAGGAAAAATGGGAAGAGAAAATTTGGAAATACTGTATTAGATTGCTACTAGTTAATCTAGAAATTGACATTTCCAGTTTACAAACTTTTCTGATTTAACAAAAGGAGTACGTACAACTTACTTATATTAATGCATCTATGTTCATACATCTACAGCTGAGTTCATGTGCTTGCTGAATCTCTTCTAATGTGACTGATGCAAGTTTTGTATCGGGCATTTTCCATCTCAATTCATAAGCATCAATTCTCTAATTAAGTTTCCATTTGTTTCTTTTTTTAAACAAACATGGCATTAAGCATCAGTGAGAATGACATAATGCCAAATTTCAGGTCTTGAACTTGAGCAACTTGTGCTGCAGTCTTGCCTTGTTTGCAATTTTGTTTTCCATGAGAAAAGCAGGTGGCATTCAGCCTTCAGATTTTCTCAATTCTGAAAAAATTAACTTTGACTTTAGGTTGCAGGCAGATCTTCGACAAATCCAGGTTAAAATTTCAGGTGGTTTGATAGAAGCTTTTCTGTGAAAAAGAGGGTTACAGTTGAAATCATTTGCAATCAGCAGTGCTGCACACTATGTATTGTAAAGCACCACTCTGATAAAATGGTTACAAATGCCTTGGTTCTAGCTTTAGTTCTAAGAAAAGGTACAGTATGTTTCTCAGACAGAATTGGTTTGAAAATCTCCTCCATATTCCCTCTGGAAGTGTAGCATTCTTAGCAAATATTGCAGTTTTCTGGTACCAGACTATTAGTAGCTGTTAAGATCATCTTTTGCCTCTGTGAAAAGCCTCAGGTGCTGCAACATCCTGACAACAACAAAAAGGACAAAGCTTGAAAATTGCTGACTGAAAGCTGATATTGCCTTGCAGCACTGTATAGAGCAATGTATCTGGCGCATAAACAATTCCTCTGTGCCAAACTGTCATTATAAAATGAAGGAAAGTGCAGTGCAACAGCTTACTCTCAGATCTTAAGCTTTGTTCCTCTAAATGACTTTGAAAAATAAGAATGCATGTCCTTATTAGATGTACGTGTTTTGCTTTGCCCTGAAAGCTCATCTGGATGTGCACTGTAGTAACAGTGTTTCTTTGACAGTATATCACTTCTGATTTCACATGCCCTGCAGAAAAGGAGGAGTGCAGGGATGAAGAATTTGTACTTTGGGCAAAAGAATTTCTCAAGCTCCCTGACACATAGAAAAGAATGTGTTTCTGTCTGCTGCTTTCACCACAAATAGCTAAATCTCCAGGTTAATGCTCCTGCCCTTCCAGTCTTCCACAGAGAGTTTTGCTACTGCCAGCTCCAGTTTGCATGGAGGAATTGGTCTTTGTACTTCCTGAATATAGGTTTTCCCTTCCCCTTCCAACCTCCTGAATGAGGGAGAACCTTGGAGGGCAGTTTCCTCATATTCATCTCCTCATTTTTTATGTTCTAATCTTCATGGTGTGGCAGAGGATGGATGAAAAGAACAGTGCAGTGTAACTCACTGAAGGAAGAACCACTACCCTATTCCTTGCTCAAAATTTACTTGCTCAGTTTTGCCAGGGTACTAGATAGAGGCCTAACAACAGTCTCTTCCAATATAAAGGCCCTCAAGAGAAGAAGAAAGAAGAGATAGATTCAGGTCAAAAAGAGATGGAGAACTCAAAAGTAGCTTATAAGGTGGAAGTAAAAGAAATAGCTGAGGATAATTTACCGGAAGTAAGCCCTTACCTTGGACTAGATCCTTAGCTGATGTAACTGATGTAGCCAAGGATTTGGTCCATGGAATTTGGAGCCTGAGTATCTGATGCTGGTGTTTTAAAAGGCATTGCAAAGGATCCTGTTCTTCCTTCAGTGTCTGTGTAGACTTCTCTGAAATAGATTTCTTAGAACAGGGTATGCATGGTAGACTCAGATTGCTGAGTTACCATTTTGTTATTTCTTATTTTTATCCGAAGAGAACATTTTCTGTGCAAGTGAAAGGACTGGAATCATTGCTTTCCCTTGTTCATCATTCAGTCATTGAAATCCAGGGAGATAACAGCTTTGAACTTTGTGAGATCATTTAATTCTCCTAGAAAAACTTTAGATTCTGCTCTATTTACATTCTGCTCTTTTGAGAAAGACTCTTTTTGATTCTGTGAACGGTTATTATTGAGAATCTCCCTGATGAAATGACATTTTATTTTATAATGACATTGGTGATGGCAGTATAATTAAGGTAGCAACTATTTTTGCCTCTTATGTTTACTTTCACAATATCAACATTTTAATAAATGCAATGTCTCCTTCACGAATTACCTTCAGACAGATTAGCAGAGAATGAGAATGTTTGCAATAATATTAAAGATATTTTCCGGTGATAGTCTTACAGGCTCATTTAAAAAGAAGAAGACCAAAAAAGTTTAGAAATGTGGATTATAATGTTTAGCTTCTTCTACCTAGATGCAGCTGCCAGAAGTTGTTCAAATTCCATATTTCTGTGAAATGCATCTTTATTAGCAAAGACCTTATTTAAAGACCTTCTCACAGGCCAGTGAGAAGCAAAAGCCAAGAAAAGCTAAGAAGTACAAGAAGTTTGCTGAGTTAACAACACCTGGCCTGGGAATGAAGAGAGCCCTGTGACATATTATCAAACTTCCCACCTTAAGTCTGTAGCAGCAAAGTGATGGGAATTTCATCTATAGGCATGTCTTTTGTGTCTTAAAGTTACCTCCTGTGATTTGATTCCAAAATCTTAATTTCTTAAATCATTTTTGATCATAGTTTACACTCTGAGTGATTGTGTTGAAATGAGTGGGGCTACTGGTGTAGGAAAGTGCTACCCAATTTGAGTTATGTTATCAGAATCTAGAAATGCAGACGTGAAAATGATACAGAATTTTCTGCCAGGCTCATTCATGCACTTCATTTTGGCAGGCTTCTGGGGGCTTGCCTTAGGTCAACACATTTGCTTCACTGGAATTAATCATGAGACTAGGAAGAGGAATATTCATGCCTAGGTTTGGATTTCCTCAAATTTTCAGTAATTAAACTGGAGCAATGCGTATCCCTTCTTCACATTCTAAAATAAATACAAAGCAATATTTCTGCTTGTAAATACAATAGTTCCCTTATAGTGCTTTGGCTGCTGGTAATATCATAAGGAGGCTTTTATTAATTCTTTGACAACACTCCAAAGGTTTGAAAAATCTGACTCGGTTTGCTAGCAAAGAATCAGACAATGGAGTTCTTAGTACAGAGTTTGTGGTCATCTAATTAGGGAAAGAAATCAATATTTATGTTTTATTCTATTTCTATAGGTCCTGTTTTAATCTTGCTCCAATTTCTTCCTGCTAGGTGTGATTATTGTCCCAAGTGCTGGTGTTGGTATTGTCCTAGGCGGCTACATTATAAAAAAGCTGAAACTTGGTGCGAGAGAGTCTGCAAAATTGGCTATGATCTGCAGTGGTGTGTCTTTGCTGTGCTTTTCAACCCTCTTCATTGTTGGATGTGAAAGCATTAATCTAGGGGGGATAAATATACCTTACACAACTGGGTAAGTATCTTTGAATCATCTGTATCAAAATCAGCTTTTTCCATAAGCATGGTAAAGAACTGTAAAAATTGCTGATGTACTGAAGAATCCACATGCTCGGGTAAGAATTTGGTGAGTATTGTAATATAAGCACACACTGTTATTATATGGCCCTTCTGTTTTACATTTGAGTTGTAATTAAGCCTATGTAATAACTCACCTCTTTGAGGGATGGGAAGATGCCTTAGAATGGACTTCAGAAAGAAGTAATTTTCACAAGCAAATACCAATAGTATCCTGTGTAGATCGCTCAGAGTTTAGTTACAGTTTCTTGAAATGTTTTCTTTTCTGCTCCTGAAAATTGTGAAAGTAATGAAGGGCTTACAAAGATTGTTCCTGAATAGGTTAATTTAATATCATTGTAATAATGTCTTAGGTCTACAGTCCCCATTTGAGAGAAATCATTTAGGGATGTGATATTAACATCTGTGGACTTAACACACTCCCTGAATCAGTTATATAGAGGCTTGAGGTTCGAATCCATTACAAGTTCTATGAACGCACTCCACTGCTTGCCAGGGTCACTGACTAGATCAAAACCTTTAAAAACATATTGAGAATGAAGAATGCAGTCATAGAAAAAGAAGGTGTAGAGGCAGGAAGATAAGAATTGGGAGTGAGGGATGTGACATTTAGAAATGCCTGCAAGAGCATTTTTTTTTACAGGAGGGAAATTTGGAGGCCAGAGAGTGTGCTAAAAGTGATGGGAAGGTGTTTCACTGCAAGATGTTTTCTCAGAAGCCTGATGATTAGGGTTTTATTTTCTTTCTTATTTTACATATTTGCTTTTCCCCCAAATTACTCTCTTCATGTAGCTTAAGCACAAGAACAGAGTAGACATCTGAGGAGTACAAACTTGTCTGAAGCAATATTTTTCACTTTGCTTTTACATCTGATAGGATGTCTGCCTTTTATTTATGTCTAGTTGCTGGGTAGCAGATCCATTTGAATATCTTATGTTTGAATGCTCAGCTTTGGACTCTACATTTTGAGCCTTGGGAAAGACTGTAAAAGAGTTGTGGGGCAGGAAAGCAAGTGAAATGGTGAAAAAGAACTAAAAGGGGACAATGAGTGAGCTAAGTGAAAAACGAAGAGGAAGAATGGGGTGTAAAGGAGAAAGAAAATAGGCACAAAGAAAATAGGCACTGTTTACACAGAGAATATTTTGCGTTGCATGTTGTTGTGTGATACTACTTTGCTGTCAGACCCTAACTGTAGAGCAGGAAAAATCCACAGCTGAAGAATCTGACGAGTTGATGGAAAGTTGGATACTCCTTTGTGTTCTTAAGGCCAAGAGTTAAAGCTCAGTGCTGAAGGGCTGTCTGTAGAATGGAATAGCTCGGGTGATATATCCTAGTCTGGGCACTGTGGGCTGAAGAAAAGGGGGTTGGAAAGTGAGTAGAATAGATTGATTGTCCACTTTCTATTGATATTTTGTGACAGCCTATGGTGGTAGATGAAGAAATGAAAATTATTAGGATTAACTGGAACTGCGTGTAATAAGTGTGAATGTCCTTGTCTGACTAATGAGAAGGCTGTGCTTTTTTCTCTTCCTGAAAAACTATTGTTTAATTTAAATCTATTTCTAAATTGAAGTAAATGCAAATTATTGTTATGTGAACATTGGAATTATAAGACTATCTAATTTCATTTTTGCAGTAAATTATTTCTTTATAACATGAATTTAAACAAGAGTCTCTACCCACAACTTCAAATCATTTACTTTGTAAGGAACTCTTTTACTTGAACATCAAAGAATGTTATTGTTCATGTAACAAAAAAGCATGCTTTCATTTTGAGGTTTAATAAAACACATACTTCATTCTCTAGTTCCAGTGCAGTGCAGTGTACGGACATCAAAAACAGTTTAACAAGCTAGATCAGATACAAGAAGCAATACAGCTATTTGGTTCAGAGTAAATTATCTTGCGTGATGCTCTACCTTAATGTGGTTATGCCAGTTCTGATATCTGAGCTACCTGCACTGACAGCAGCCCAGAGATCTCTGCATGCCCTACAAGCATTGTGCAGTATAGCCGTACACTGCAATAGATCCCCCTTCTGAACCTTCTGTGGGCAAACATATTTAATACTACCTTTCTGAATCACTTAATCATATCAAAAAGTAGTTCTTTTTCCATGATGAGCTGGGGCATAAACCAATAGAGAGGAGGAGGAAGAGATGGGTTTAGATAACATAAAAGTATATGCATATCAGTACTCAGCAAAGTAGGCAATGATATTTCATAAACCACTGTGACGTTTCATTAAACAGTATTTTTTCTGACTGTATCAGTTGACAGAAGTGGGTGGAGACCTGGAGGCATGGACAGATTAGAATACATTTGCAAGGATTTTCTGCAGTTTTATGTTGGACACAAGCAATTTTTCAGTTGCTGGTGTGTCATCAGCAGTTCTGTTATCAGGAAGGTCAAGGACACCTCTGTATTAAACATCTCAGCAATTTAGAACCTGTTGTTCAGTTCTCCATGCCTTGTTGCTGAGGGCTATTAGACGTGTTTAATATTTGAAAACACTCTAAGGAACCTTATGTCAAACTGCAAGCTGGCATCGCTCCTCTTGGATCATAACTTACGTTAGAATGGGAAGTCCTAAATCAGTGAATTGTCTCCTTGCGGCCCCTACAGAGAGGTAGAAAAAAGTTAAGACTTGTGTCTTAAGAAAGCAGAATAAAATTGTGTTAAACAGCAAAGCTGAATAAAAGCAGCATGCAGTGCTTTCGAGAAGAAGCTCAAGCTTCTCTGTGATGTGCACCCACTGAGATTCTGTGATGGGAACCAAATGCCCCCAAATTACCCAAAATAGTAACTTACTGAAAGAGTACAAGTGGTAGCATAATGTAATAAATGAATTTCAGCCTGAACCTCCACAGTTATAGCAGATTTCTTAATCTTAAGGATTATTTGCTGAGAACAGTAATTAATTTGGTCAGGTAAATAGAACAACAGACACAAAGGGAATAAGTTTCAGGGAAATAAATAGGTATGTGTTCTAACCACATAGCAATTGCAATTGCTAAACAGCAGCAATAAGAGTGTTTGGTGTTTCAGGATGGCATCCTGCAAAGTGCTGAGAGCATTTGATGGAAGGCTTTTGGTGCTGTGGAACTCAGTATGACACAACCTTTCTCCCTCATCTGATGCTTTCAAAACTCTTCATGAGTAAATTAAACACTGCAGCACTCCAGTGAGGAAAGAAGGAGCAAGAAATATGTGACGTGACAGTCTGTTATTAAGAGACCATCCTTATTAGGAGACAATTTAGTTTAAAGTTAAAGTTTAGTTAAAATATATAATTGAGTTACTGAGGCACCTAACATAAGAAAAAAAAAATCCCATTCTTGTTCTGGAACCAACAGGTTGGGTTTCTGTTACTCTTGTATCTCCTACAGTCCAACCAGCCAGTAAGATCGCTTAATTTGAAAGCAGTGACTAATTGCATCAGAACAATAACAACAAAGAAGGAATCCAGCTAACACAGTGAGAGGGTCCCTTGTTTGACAGCTACACGAAAATTGCTTCATTGCTAGCTTCAGCCTGCAATTCCAGCTGCAATTACTTGCCAAAAAAAAGACTGCAGACCTCTGATATCCTGAATGTCCTGGGCCTTAAAGGTTCAGTAAAAAAACAGAATTATTGCCATCAGGTTAAGATACATCCTTTTTATCCCATAGCCCAATAGTAAGATTATAGAAATTTTGTGGTGAGGGTTTATCTCCTTTCCTGTGTTACCTTGATGTTCAGTACTGTAGTTTACTACAGTAGTCTAAATAGGAATAAAACCATGTGCAAACCAATTTTCTGTTTAGATGTTACCAAAATAAGGTCAGGCACTGGTACTTTATAACTTTGTTTCATTTAGATTGTAACCTGCTGGGGACAGGGCCCACCTTTTTTAAGTATGTGTGCATAAACCTAGCACAATGAGGTTTCTGTCCAAGTCTGGGTATCCGTAATAACAGGTCACAGCTCCAAAAACTCCAAGCAATGTACCTTGTCTTACACTTTCCCTTTTCTTATTTTAGCCCTATACCATGAGCTTTCCACAGGGTAATGTTTGGAGAGGAGATTAGAGTTTAGAGTAAAAATGTTTGGAAGTAGAGTCCCTTTTATCATTAGTCACATCTGATAAAGCTTTTCTCTTTATTAGCTCTACCAATATTGTGTCATGGAGACACAATACAGTCTCTCTGGGAAGTTAAAAAATGCAGTTTGTCAGGTGGGATTCTGGGTTTTGTCCTCATATACGTGTTTAGCAAACTTGCAGTTAAATCTTATGAATGAAAGGAGCAGAGTCATTGTTTGGAGCTGAAAGAATAGTTCAGGAAATGCTGTCATTTGGGGCTGGGTTTTGTTAGTGCATGTGTGCACCAGGTTATATGTATGTGCCCGTGCATGACAAAGGTCTGTGGCAGCTCAGGTGAAGCAACACCACAAGTTGACAGCATCCATGGCTGTTGAAACAAGTGGGGCAGATGTTTCTCGGACATCCTGTGTGTCTACATCAATGGGTGCATTGAAACTAAGCTTCTTTCTCCACAGGCCAGCTCATGGGCAGGACTTATTAGCTTCAGTGCAGTGTCCCCAAGACTCTGCTCTGTCTGGCAAAAATATATAAATCATGTAAATCTGTGGAGTGTTCTGCAGTAATTCAGGGATCAGGACACTGTTCTCCTTTGTGCAGAGTAGGCAGCCTCACAGTGTCAGAAGACAGGATTAGTGGTGTACTTTCAGCTTGTTGCTGGAAAAATACGTACCTTCAAGAAAAAATTCTGGGAGAGGTGTTCATGGAAATCTGTTATAATATGGTGTGATATGTGATAGATCATATGTGATGACAGCGAGGTTTACAAAGATATGTATTAGTAGAGCTCTCACATCCCCAGCATCTGAATTCCTTCATTAGTTTCCCATCATTGACAGAGGAGTGAAGACTGAAGGTAATAAAGATGAAAGCACAAATGTCTTAAAAATGTCCGTTAATGAGATTTTAGAGACAGAACTAACAGGTGATTTTGTGTATCACGTATTCTTGAGAACAAAACAGAACTTCTCTTTGCATACAAGGGGTTTGCTATAAACAAAAAAAAATGCTAAACAAATCCTAAAAATAAACCTTCCAGTGATTTGCTGAGGTAGAAGAGATGATGAAAGCTGGAGATACACAGCTTGCAGTAGCTTATTAATAACTTGAACATGTTTGCTTTGTGTATCTGTCTGTATACACAAGGCTTCTTTGGGAGAAAACAAAGAAAAGTATTTAAAATTAAATTCTCACAGTGATCTCAATTCCATTTTGAATTTTGTGCTTCTGATTTCATTCACCTTTGTTTTTAAGCTGATTTCCTAACCTGTTTGTCACGGTAAAATTCAGCAGTGTAGCTCCTGCGAGTCAGTTATGTAAGTGGAGCTAGGCAGGAAACAGCCTGTCCTGCCTGTAAAAGCACAAACCCCATCTGTTGCTGAGAATGCTGTCACTGGAAGTAGGCATAAGAGGTCAAAAGAAAATGTGCTGGCAAGGTGGGCAAGATTGGCAAAGGCGAACTTGAGCTGTGCTTTTCCCAGGAGCCTGGGATGCCCGCAATCCTGCCCATTTGTCGGATAATAGGACCCTGCTGGAAAGTCGGGCCACAAGGGTTTTCCAGATGGGCTAGCAAGCCTGTGTTATAATAGCCCAAGGAGCAAGGCATCACAGATGTCCAGCTCAGCAGGCTGTGCAGCTCCGAAAATGCCGTCTCTCTGTTTCTATGAAAAATTTCTGTCATCATACTGCTGACATCAGTATGTTCCTGGGGAATTTTTTGATGAATTGGGTATTTTCCACTGGACAAAAGGTTCTGTCAAGACATTACTGGAAAAGTCTGGCTGTTGCCATGTGACATGTTGCTACATATTGCTTTCTGAAATCCAGCATGATGTGATAAGGCAAGTTTCAACTGATAGCTGAGAAGGCTACAGAACCAGTATCAGTCCTGGGTATTTAATTTCCTGCTCAAGTTGAAGCTTGTTTCTAAAACTGTCCCTTGTTTGTTTATGGCTCAAGAAAGAAAACATTCAGAAAGTCTTTGGTAAATGTCCAAGTAGACCATAAAGTGCAAAGTAGTTCTAAGAGAGAAATATATGAACCTGATTTGTGTGGTGAATAGACACAGTCAATAAATATTTAAGAGCTACTTAGTAACTCAACTGTAAAAGTGCACAGATAGAAAGGCAAGCATATTTAGCAAAAGCAAATAGTGGTGTTTAAATACATTAAAAATGAGTCAAGTGGAAGCCACTAAGCAGCAGTCATAGTGCTTAGTGTCACTTCTGACAGGAGGTAAGGTGACAGGTAACACAGGCAACAGTCACTGTGTGCAGAGTGGTTCACCATCAGTCTCTGATCTAGTCAAGTATGGAAGATAGATTGGAGCAGAAGAAAATCCCTCGTGATCTGTGGGGTAGCTCATATACAGTAGTTCAGATGCTAGATGCTCACCCTTATGACAGTCCTGCCCAATGTGAAGGCAAGCAGAATTGTGGACCTCCTAGGGGCTCTGAAACTGCTGCAGCCTGTGAGCATGCATACATGGTCTCTGAGATGTAGCCACAAAAAGAGTCCACACTCCTCTGCAGGTCCTGCCTGGCTGAGGAGGTGCTAAAATTCTCTGCGTATCTACTGATGTGTTTACAGCGGAGATACACTTGAGCTACCTTTAAACAACAGTGTTCTCTGTGGCACCTTTGACTGATACTAAGAGCAGGGCAAACAAGCTAGCGCAGGTAATTCCATATTACACAGCAATGCCCGGCGTGGACAGGTTGTGCATACCAACATAATTGCCAAGGCAAGAATTTTGCTTGTGGGCACATGTGCAAATACCCATGTCCTAACAGAGTTCAGTACCTAGGTCATGTTTAAAATCTGTGTGGTTTTGCTGATTCTGAAGGGGCCAACTGGCATTTGTTCACAGCACTTCACATCCTCTGGACTGGACTGCACACAAAGCAGAGGAAGAGATAGGGTGGTGACTGCAGCTCCCTTTGCCACACAGACATAAGAAGAGAAAAGACAATTTCTTCTCCTGGAGTTGAGGATTTTAACACATAAATTCCAGTTTGTGTAAAAGGGCCTTAAATTCCACCCCCGCAACCTTGCTTCTTCATTGCATTCAACCTTGCATTCAACCAAATTACTTCAATATTCATTGTAAACTGGATTTTCATATTTAAGCACTAGACTACTTGAAAAAAGATGCGATGGAGGACATACTTATCTTCCTTTTGTGAAGAAAGGTCATCTAATTTAAATGTATCAGCTGGGAAGAGGAAGGAGGGACAGCTTTGCATTACGGAGTTTAGCAGAGTCAGCCTCTTGGGAGAGGATAGGCCATAAATTCCACACTTGACCATGTTCAACTATTTGTGTTAGCAGCTCTGCATTCAGTGTACTGGCTTTTATGGATCTTCCTCTGAAGTGCCAGACTGTCTTATGTATAATATAGGGAGCACAGGCACCTATCTCAAAGCTGTGGAATCCATTAGGCCAGAAAATGTCCAGAAGGTGTGCCTCTGTGGATCCAGACCAGCGTGACTGTAGCTGTGATATCCCGTATTCCTGGCAATGGGCACTCCGAGCACTTGTGAAAGGTGACAGATGAAGCATTCAAGAGGGGTGAATGACCAAAACAACTTTCAATATATGCTAATGACTCACCAAAGGGTTCTGGTATCATTCATTTCTGTAGTGAAAAAATACAGAGAAATATTATCCAAAATTGCCTTCTCAAAGCACCACCTTTCTTAACTGTTCAGCCACCCCAAGCACTTGCTATGAAGAGTCTTCAAACCATGGGGAGACCTGGCCCTGTGTTCTGAGGCAAACTAGCTTTCATGTGATTGTACCCACTGTGGTGAAAGCAGAGGAATGCTTTCTTAGTGCATTGACTGAAGGATGACTTCAGGACATGTTTGAAATACATGAATTCTTCCTAAATGTCAGATTAATCAAATTTTGGACTTCTAAATCTCAGAGATTAGTATAGTTATGTATTTTCCAGCACTACTTAAGTTAAATAAGCTATTATTATTTTGGCCACAAAGTTCTCCAAGTCCCCAAGCATAGGTTCTTGTGCATGTTTAGAAGATCCTAGGCTGGGAAGCCAGGTAGATGCAAGTATCTAAGATGCTGCAACCCAAAGATGGGAAGGAAGCTTATGAAGCATGTCCTGATCCACAGGGGATGGATGTATATTTCCCATTGATACCCATTTTTTATTAGAATTGGCCACTATGTTTGATAGTTACTGTGGAAAAGATAAGAACTGCCTGACAGTGTGATTTTGCCTGGTTGCTAGAAAAGGAGGTGAGTTGCTCACCTTCTGCATGGTAGCATTTCCCCAGCAACTTAGCCAGAAGGAATCTGACCCTGAATCCTGGCATCCACAGGATCACCCTGACACTGTTCAATATTCTGGGAAAGGGCCACTCTCCATTCCTTCCATGGGAGTGAAGCCATTCTGCAGCAACAAATGGAGGACACCTAAGGAGACAGAGGAGAAAAAATGAAGAGCGGGTAGAGATACAGAAGAAAAAAAGAGCAAGCAAGATACAAAGATAATTTTCAAATCTCTTGGAAGGAGATTTCCCTTGGAAAAAAATGACTTTGGGTCCTGGTCTCTGCTGCAGGTTTGCTTAGAGATATGGCAGTAAAGAGTCATTGCCTAAGAGGCATAAATAATTTTGAGAGCAGGAACTAGAACCCAAGATTTCTTTTGCAAAATGAGACCAGTCTCACTGTTTTATACAATTTTTTTTCCTTTTTCTTTTTGCGCCATTAAACTTATGTTGCTTTCTACACAGTGGTTCAGCTTCAACAGGAAGGATGGAAAGAGACTCCATTCTAGAGCTTCCATCAAGGAACCATCCATACCATCAAGGAGATGTAAGTTTGGACCCCTTCAAGCTGAGGAGGACCTTGAAGCCCAGTGTTCCCACCTCATGTGATTACTGGGCTGATGAACAAAAGGAAGCTTCCTCTCCTGCTTCAGAAGAGATCTGTTTTAAACCTTGAGTGCCATGAAGTGCAGCATGTCTGGAGCATGCTATCAGCACAAAAGGACAGCTCTTTCCTATGTGCTTGGGAACACACTGAGCTGTCTACAGAGGGTACGAATATTCATATAAAGTGCCAGGGCCCTAGGCGCATTCTCCTACTTCTAGGAATCTAGCTGACCAAGGTCAGCTCCTTCACTGATAAGAGCTGTTGTGAAGAAAGCTAGAAGAGAGTGCCTGTCCCTCATTTCTCCTGGAAGCTGCCTTTAAGCTGAGGGTTTACCTCCTCGATTCTGCCCTGATCCAGACCTCCTGGCTTGGCTTCCGACTTGGCCCTGGACATGCCTCATCATGACATTATCACTGGACTGAGTGTGACCTCCATCACTGTCTCCAGATCCAATCGAGGCACTGCCCCTGCCTGTCTTGCTATCACTCACCTTCCCTTGCAGCCGCAAAGTCACCGGAGAGAGATCAGGCCCTCACTTCAGTGCTCTGAATTTTTGGAGATCTTCAGAAGTGCCAATTCTCTTTGATACTTTAGAGTAGCTAGCTTTCTGACTTTGGCATTTTGAATCACCTGGATGGGCTAAAAACTTTTGTGTTTAGGTAGTGCGAATTACAAGCCATAAAGTAAGTGCTTTGGAATTGGGCCTCTGTCCACAGAAGAACGTGAGTGTTGCAGTAGTGAATATTGCATTGCCTAACATTTGGCTGCCTTGAGACACAAAATGTCATTGGTGAGCCTAGAGTGCAGCTGAGACAGAAGTCTGGGCTTACATTTAACCCCAGAAAAACTGCTTCTTAAGTATCCTAGGAAGGTTAGAGGTTACATTTCCTAGAACAATACTAACAGGAAAAGCTTCAGGTGGAAACTTCAATGTCAGCTGCTTTTCAGATTGCTTGGAACCTCCTTATGCAATGCACATGGAGCCTAGGTGCATAATTCTGGACCGATGATTTCATTAGGTATATTTAAGAAATAAGAGCTGGAGTCCCTAGCCTAGCTTCAGGCAACCCTATCACTTGAAAATAGAACAGTATGAACAAGATCATTCACATAACTTTTTCACTGGCTTAAAGCATTCATGTTGTTGGCAGTATTGTAAAACCAGATGAAATTCCAAATGAGATGCAGAAAAATGAGCCAGCAGTAAAGCACATTGAAGGCTTTTGCTTTTCCACTTATCAAATTAGTTCAACAACCTGAAACAAGAGAGAGCATGGTAAGTGCAGTAGAAATAGGTATAAATATAACATGAGCTATTTAAAAGTTCATGTCTATTATAATTTGGCTGCATAATGAGAGCAGAAAATAACTTTCAAAGTGTGTCTGCACAGATATATCTCAGCAGAGCACAGTTATTTTCTTTTTGGTAACTGAGCTAGCATGTTTAGTAAGAGCACAGATAAAAGGTACTACTTCGTGCCTATAGACATACCTTCAGGTATTATGCAGGAGTTAATATTAGATGTGATTTATTTAGTTGCAATTACAAGGTTTCAGTAGAGTTTGCAAATGTTCTCACTTTGACATAAAAAGCCCTTAAGTTTATTTTTTCAGGAGTCTTCTTGTGTTTAGAGCTTACAAGCAAAATAGTAGAAGTGGGGACTCTCAGATAAAGCTAGTGAGAGCCAGATTCAAAACAAACAACAGCTCATGTAACAGATTATAGACTGGTGGAACAATCATTGCCATAGGATATTGTGGATGCAAAATGTTTAGGCTCAGTGGGAGAAGTACATGGCAAAACAGCAACAACAAAACCCAACATATTAGGGCTTATTAAACAAAAAAGACATATAAGACTCAGAAGAAATTTTGGGCTGAGAATCATTAGAGGCTGAAAAAATACAGAGGCTGGAGGAAGTTGCTTGACCTGTTCTTGTCGTTCTCTAGTCATCTGCTTATGGCTAGTGTTAAGGACAGGCTATTGGTGAAGAGACAACCATGGTCTGAACAGCCATTTTTATGTGGTTCTAAAAGTTTTCACAGAAACATTTCAAAGTAACATTCATGACAATGTATGCATACAAAAAACAGGCTTTAAGTTACCATGTAGGGAACATGCCAAGAGTCCTTAATCAGCCAAGGAACAGAAGGATACTACGACGTCATAGCAATTAGCTATGTAGCTGAGCAATCACAATAATTGAAAAGGGTTACAGTTAATATAGTAGCTCTTTGGAGAGAAAGCAGTTAGTCTGAATCACAGAATCGCTGAGGTTGGAAGGGACCTCTGGAGATCATCTAGTCCAACCCCCCTGCTCAAGCAGGGTCACCTAGAGCACATTGCACAGGATTGCATCCAGGCGCGTTTTGAATATCTCCAGAGAAGGAGACTCCACCACCTCTCTGGGCAACCTGTTCCAGTGCTCTGTCACTCTCACAGTGAAAAAGTTTTTCCTCATGTTCAGATGGAAGTGTCTGTGTTTCAGTTTGTGCCCATTGCCTCGCGTCCTGTC
>NW_020447532.1:0-3859 GCF_003343035.1 Apteryx rowi
CTCTGGAGATATTCAAAACGCGCCTGGATGCAATCCTGTGCAATGTGCTCTAGGTGACCCTGCTTGAGCAGGGGGGTTGGACTAGATGATCTCCAGAGGTCCCTTCCAACCGCAGCGATTCTGTGATTCTGTGATACTCTGTCAATACAATGGCTGCTTTGAAAGCCATAGGGAATTGAATTGACTTACCTGGAATAGGCTAAGTAAAATAATTTCCTCTTTGCGGAGAGGAAAAGAGTAATACAAGTAAGTAAAGCAATCAAATAATGAGAGATCAAAAAAGAATAAATAATTTATGATCTGATGTATATAAAAAAAATCACACAGAAYAAGTAACAGGAGGTTTTTTTAAAGACCCCCAAATCATTCCAGATAAACTTGATTGCATTTATGTGAGGAATGCAAGATTAATTGTCAAGTGAATGAAGACAATGCTACACATGTATCCCTTTTAGCAAAGCATTTACATCACTTTCACAGTCTTACCTGCTTTAGATAGTGGCACTTGTGTAGACTGAGTACAGGAAGTTCAAAACAAAAGATTAGTGATAAAAGTCAATGGTGTAACGTCTAGTACTGTAAATATTACCTTTGGTTTTCTTTACCAGATTTATTATCTGGCAAAAGCAGCAAATAGGAGGTTTATGAGATGCTGATATCCAGAAATTTTGTTAAATTAAATAAGAGTGAAAAATGTCATAGAGGTCAGATAAGAAAGAGATAAAGCTTACTGTTGACCAGAAAATAGCTAAACCTGATTTTGGAAAGTACAGGCTAAATGGAAACTCATCTTGAAGACAGGTATATAGAATGAATAAGGAAAAGCTGTAATGACTACATTAAAAGAGACCTTGGGATGACAGTGAATAGCAAAATATGTGTCAGTTTACAGATATTGCAAGGTACATTCAGCATGTGTCTTTGTATTTCCCTGAGATAGCTCACCTCTTAAGTATGTCTTAGCCTATGTCTAGAAATATCTTGTCACTCAAGTGGGAGGTAATTCTTTCTTTCTAGAATACCACATCCACTTCTTCAAAAGCTGATGGAAGTCTTTCACTTTGTTTTGAAAATGATTGGCTCAAAATTATATTTGCTGTATATGAAATGTCAAATTTTACATGGATTCTGGTAATTCATAAAGATTTAAGCAGTAAAGAATCTTCTTGTAGTCATGGCAAAGACTTTTAAAGGGAGCTGGCTATTTTAAGTGCTCCAATATTTGCCTACCCAAGCAAACGTATTTAAAAGGTCCAATTTTCATATGAAATTGCTTGGATTTTTTCTGGATGAAAGACTCTATAAAAACACCTCCAACTGAGCCTAAGCTTATACACCACGTGATTTATAATGAACTCACATCTTCAGCTGGCTTGCTTCTCCCTCCCTCCCTTCCTTTTCTCCTCCCGCCTTTCCTCCTTCCCTCTACCATGTCATTGGTAGCGACAAACATTATTCCTCTGTTTCAGTGTCCAGTGGATGTTCCCAGCTTAAAGTCCTGTCCATATTATGAAAAAATAATACCTTACACTGTTTCAGCATTCTTCTCAAAAACATCTGTTCTCTGACACAACTTCATGGATCCTTTCTTCAGTCAGCAGTCCTTGTGCAAATGAGCTTATAGCTTATTTTGTTTTGAAAAGTTTCCTAAATGGCTCAGTGGGGGTCAGGGCCCTTTAGAATTACACACAGAATTATTAATAATACTGATTGCTAATTTTTCAGTTCTGTTAGTTGGAAGTTATAATTGTATTTGTATCAATATTCAAGCTGTGCCAGTTCTGAACAATCCTACCTCCAGCTGAGATCACAGAATACGATGCACAAACCTCAAGCTAAGATATTCTTCATATCCATATCAAGTACAATGACATTACAGTACATGGTAATGTAAAATTACTCAATAAGATTTTGAAAGGTACCATCTGCCTTTTTTTAAAACCTTTCAAGCTGTTCTGGGACGGAGGGGTAGCAGTGAAGAAAGAAGAGAAAGAAGACAGAACTAGAAGTTCACTTTATTCAAAGTTTTTTTTTAATTTTAGTCAAGGACTTTCATGTTTCTAGCCTTGTCTGAAAAGCCACTCACCACATGGCCTAAATGTAATTCAAACTGTTCATTTAAGCTCTAATCAATATGTCACTCTGAGGTGTTATGCTGTGATGTTGTTTATATATTCATTTTGAACTGTTTTTCATTCCTGTATAGTAATGCTTGGAAAGCCAGAGCTGTTTATGAACATCATAACTGTCACCTGTCATGGCCAAACAGCTTCCAAAGTGTGACCAATTAGATTAATATTTATGTTTATTCACACTTATTAGGGTCTCATGAAACTCACGGGAAGTTGTTTCCTTGTGTGTTTCTCCTTCACAAAACATGAGTCAGGAAGTCACTCTTATTGCCCAGCTGCTCAGCTCATTCCCTAAGGATCCTCTTTACAAAAGGGAAATAAAACACCACTCTATCATGCGGAATAAACCACCAATGCAAAGTCTGATAAGAATGTCTTTCAAATAACCACAGTTACACAGAGAGCGTCCATTTTATATTGACAGTGATTTGGTAATGATCACAGAACAAGAATTAACCTTGCTTTAACAATAGATTTTTCATAGTTGCATTACAGGTCAGCAACTGAATGATATCTGTCAAATTGTATACAATCACATCTGAGTAAATAATGATTTTCCCATGTCAGGCTTTGCTTAACAGTATTTTTGTCTGAGAAATGCCAGCAGCAAAATGCCCATTAACTGCTTCTACCTACTGTTCTTAGATAATTATCCATAGCTTTTCTTTCTGGGGTGATAGGGAGCAGCAGGGACACAAGCTATCTTTTTTCTGTTTGTGTTACAGGCTTCATATTGCTGTGGGACAGAGTGTATTCAGTCATATCATATCGCACAGCGTAACTGAAGACATTAGAAGAAACCATAGATTCATCTTGCTTAAGAAATATAAGGTGGCATCATGGCTATTATTTATTTATAGAAATAGACAGCTACTTCTGCATGAGGCAAAGCCGAAGTATGAAAGTAAATTAAAAAAACAAACCCACACCTCTGAGTTTCCAACAGCTGGGCTTTGGATTTTTCTTATATTATAAAGGTGCTTAGTGCTAGAATTACGGTGAGAAATTACTGGCTGCTTAGTCATGGATGCTTCTATAAGTCTCACTTTCATTAATAGGCAATGTATACCTCTGGCTTACAGTAAATCCATCTGGAGAACAGTTACATCCCTGCCGCACTGGTACCCAAAAGAACTTACAGAATACGTGCGAATTGCCAACAATCTCTCTAGAGATTCAAGTAACTTACTGAAATACTTAACAATAKCCCTTACAATGTATATTTATTTCTTCCTTTAAAATCTCATTCCCTACAGCAAATACATTTAGGCATATTAGTAAGTGGCCAAAACCAGAACTGTTTATTCTACCAACGAATTCTATGTATATGGGATCCAGCTCTGTACCATCCATGATTAGCTTCTATTCTGTGCAAAATAAAATCCACTGTTGCCAAAGATAATCAAAATATAATCTGTTATAGGTTTTTTTTCTGTCCCAATTTGTGAAAAATAAATATTAAAATAGAAAAATGACTATGTCTTTTTTAAAGCAGGGCAGGTGGACCTGTGTTGCATGTAATTTTATGTAAATGATGTTGTAGTCCATTTAATTTATCTTTGCAACACTTCATTACAGAATCACAGAATCACAGAATCGCTGAGGTTGGAAGGGACCTCTGGAGATCATCTAGTCCAATCCCCCTGCTCAAGCAGGGTCACCTAGAACACATTGCACAGGATTGCATCCAGGCGCATTTTGAATATCTCCAGAGAAGGAGACTCCAC
>NW_020447532.1:4989-57708 GCF_003343035.1 Apteryx rowi
TGCTCCATCACCTTTCCAGGGATGGAGGTGAGGCTGACTGGCCTGTAGTTCCCTGGGTCCTCCTTCTTGCCCTTTTTGAAGACTGGGGTGACATTGGCTTTCTTCCAGTCCAACGACGAACAACGCTTTGAGCATTTTCAGATACACACCCAGGGGACACCTGTTTATGAATTCTTGTACACAAAAGAAGTGGGCTTTGTGAATGTGATACTTTCTACCCACTGAAGTGCATGAGTGAGAGTGGTAGAACAGACTCCAGGGCTTGATTCAGCTGACCAGACATAGTTATCAGCTGCCCGTCGGAACGCACCCAAGCATCCCTTCTGGCCTCCAGCTGCTGCTCCAGAAGTTCACAGATCTCATGTAGGTGTCTTATACCTATGTTTAAGCAAAGTGGCAAGTGATTAAAAGTGAGATAACAGTATTTAGGTATCTACATATAGGTGTCTGCATGTGCAGTAGGAGTGGAGTTCAGTAACCTAAAGTTCCTGTAGCCTTTTTCATGGCATGGAATAGCCTCTCTGTCTTCAACTACATCTCCAGATGTACAGGCATTCTGTACATCTTGCGTCATATCTACCAGTCCTGTCCATCTCTCATATACCTTAGGATATCCCAAATAGCACAAGAACCCTATGTTTCAGCAGATAAATGAAGTCATAGATCTCCATTGCTTATGGGGTGGGAATTTAGATACATAGCTCACGTGTAGAAACCTAAAACATGCACAGATGTCTGAATCTGGAGCTAAAACAAAGCCTGGCTCTGTATAGTTAAAGTATCTTTGTAAAGGCTCTTGTAAAGTGGCTGGCTGAGGAATGAATTACTGCCTTAAATATCCAGGAGGAACTGTGCTACTGAGGTAGTGTGAGGTAGTCTTATGACAAGCAGACACAATCATTTGAGAATACAGGCAACTTTTTCAGTGTGATCTTGCAGTGACTAATCTAGATATAATTCTGAAAAATGCTTGTGAGGATCAAAGCATACAAGAAAAAAAAAAAAAGTGCTAGCCTTCCAATCTTTCAGGAATACCAAAAAACCCCCAAACCCTTAGTTTGTAAATTCAGGCTGAAATTTAATCWAGCTTATGTGGTTTGATTTGAACGTGTTACACAACACTAATTCTTACTTTCTTCCAAAACTGTTTAGGCCTTTATTTAGTAGAACCCATAACCTCTTGCTTAATATTGTACACATGATTCAGACTACTGCTGAGCTGAGGATTTTTGGTCAGACAAATCTCACCTAACTGGCTACAGATTTAAAGGTACATACCTATGGTGTACATAGCTACACAGACACATAGTAAGGTGTCTGAAGTCCCTTTACAGTCAAGGGGACTCTGAGATTTGATTGAATTACCATAACTRCCTATTACATGGGCATCTAAAGACATTTCAGTTGTCCTAGGTTGTACTTACTGCTGGACCTTCGACTGCCTCTCCAGAAGGTCAGAAGGCTGCCAGATGTAGCCTTCTGTATATTCTGTGTCTCATCAGCTGGTCATTTATGGGTATCTCAGACATACTTGAATATTTCAAACAGCACTTGGTGTTTATGTGTGGCAAATGAATAGAGCCTTAGGCTCCAAAAGCAATCACTTGAAAGGAAAAGGAATCTGCAGAGGGCGACTAACCCTTTCTATCTTACAAGGGATGAATCATCCTTTGGAAGTGTCTGTCTCTTGCTCTGGGTATGTAAGAACATGGACAGCTAACTTAGAACTGGGCAAATATTGAACTCTTAGAGGGCAAAGCTTAGGTGAGATGAATCCTTCCCTTATTTAGCAAAGCATAACAGACCAGTCATCTTTGCTCTACCTTATTTTGTTCTTAGTGGAAAGGACTTTTAAGGAACTAAATTGCTAAAGCAATTCATGAACATGCCATCATGAACTGATGTCATCTGGCAAGTTTTCAGGACAACTTGCTTTATTATACAATGTAGAGATTATCAAGCTTGCACTGGTTTTGAGAGTGACCTGCATGGTGTTTCTTTCGACCCAGCTTAAGAGAGCAGAAACAGCCCCCAAAATTATATTACTCATTTACCTAAGAAAGCATTTTTAGAATTCAAGACAAGATGATAATATATGGTGATCTGAGGTTTGGTGGATTAGAAATAATTAAAAAAAAAAACCCAAAACTTTGACTCTAATTTAAACCCTTACATGCTGTGTATGCCTTCATTTAACTGTAAAGGTGACTTACAGCATAAAATTTCAAAACTGTACTTGAGCAGATATGGGATTTTCTGTAAAAATCAATGCACTAAATTTCAAACTGGCAACTTTTTCTATGACAAATCGTATTGTAGAAGGAAGGAATTGGACCCTGATACGATGAGCTTAAATAAAATTGATCTTTTTTTAGCAAAAAGAATAAAATTAGTTTGATAATGCAGTATATACTAATGAGCATGTGATTCATCAGGTATTAAACTAACAGGTACATCTCTGCAAATAGGCTGGAGTTGATCCAGGATTTTAAGAGAGAGATCATATTTTGTCACTGCCCTGAGGAAGGTCTCATGCATGACTGCTTTGGTTCCTTTGAACATAAGGAAGATCTCTGGAGTCTTTAGATCCATCCTCTAGACTCTTATAGGATGACTGACCTGTGATTCATCTTATTTACTAGAGTGTTAATGTGTCTGTTCCACTTCAGGGTTAAGATGTTACAGAAAGTTCCACTGTGTTCAGTGGGAGTTTTTGTTAAAGTTACATGCAAATACTGCATGAGCGAAAACCTTAGTATATACCCTTTGCAACTCTTACAAGAAATCAAAGTTAATTGTCCTTTTTGTTTTTAAATAAAAAAAAAATCATGAAGCATAAGTATTTCAGCAGGAGTTTTAGAAAGCCACCATGGTAAGAATATAGAGACTTTCTATAAAGTGCTTTAGTAATAAAATGACCAGTCTGGATCAAATAAAGCCCTCGGCTATGCTTCATGCTTAATTACRCTCAAAGTGGTTCAAAGCTATTTGCTAGCTGTGTCTACTCTAATTTCTAAACTGATGTTCACAAGATTGACGGAACGCTGAAAAACAACTCGTGCTGCTGAGGGAGATGACCAGAGGCAGCACCCGAAACTAGAGGAATTTGTCTTTTGTATTGTGCTTTCACTGAAGGCAGTTAGTCGGCGTATAGCTTAGCTCTCAGACAATGTAAGCCCTTTTGGCACACTTACAGCAGAACGGCCACAATGTAACTTGGAAGAAATCAGCTGACATAAGGTGGAATCATCTGTGAAAAGAAAGAGGTCATTATTGGCTAGTTCTGTTAGATGTCTGGGGAAGAGAAGGAGAAGTGTCAGGTTCTGCATGTATCCTTACGGCTTTGGGGATGGCAAGCCATTGACAATGACAACATGCCATCTGTTAAGCTATCTGAAAGAAAACTGAAGATGCTCGATGATTTTGCTGCATTAAAATCAGCAAAATGGCATGTTTGTCATATCAGGGGCTTGTTGATGTCTGCAAGGAAGCATGCACTTACACACACCAACTTTCTGACTCAACTAGATAAGAAAAGCAGTCAATAGTTTGCAATTATTTCAAGAATTCTGTCAGCTATTCTAAATACAAACAGCTATGTTAAATTAGTGAACCACATTTTTTAATATCATCCAGGAAGAAAGCATTATTATTTCAGGTGGAATTATTATAAAAATCACAGTCCAAACTGTTTGGAGGTGGTTGATTTAATACTTACTGCATGTGAAAAAATAAAATAAAATAATGTCACATTATCCAGCCAATCAATACCTTATGTATTCCTGTTGGATACATTTCTGTCAAATTTTCTGATGAACATAGCAAACTTTCAATATTAAATCTTAAGCAAATCTCTTTTATGTATGTGAAACTTGAAAAATGTCAGAAAATGAAATATGTTTACTAAACAAGTTGATGGTTTGCAGATATATCTGCATATTGCTTATTTTATCTTACAAAACAACCAATTATGCTTTTTGTCTTTGATTTTTTAAGTTTAAGGAAAATAAAATTCAATAAAACTTCAATTCTGCCACTCCATGTGTTATGAAAATGAATTAAAGAAACCCATATTGCCTACAGAAAAAAAAAATCATATGTAGAGTATGCTAATCAGGTTTTTATTAAGGCAGGTTTTGCATTCAAAATATTCTGTAGACAGGAAGAATAATGATACTACTGTAATGCAGAACATGATGCAACAAATACGACTGCTATTAGATGCTCTCTGGTAGTGAAGTTTTAAAGTCCCCTCAAATCTGAATCACACAATACTAGTACATAATAATACTAGTAATAATTTAAAATTATGTGTTACTCCAGACAGACTGGAACCATTCTGAGTTGAAATTGTCTTTGCACTTTAACAGATTTTGTAAACTTTCCACTATTTCCATTGATTATACCCTTTATATGTCTGTTTGCTACTTCATTTAGGTAGAGAACACAGATTCCAGAAATCCAGCAATTACATTATGAGATTTCAGACCTGTCAACAACAGCCACAGCTCTTAATAATGATTTTAGTAGACTGCAGTAAATCATGATCTACACTGTATTTTTCTCTGGGTTGGGTTAAGATCCGCAGTTCGGGCTCAGACCTGCTCCATATTGAACTCAAATGAAATATTGTTAGGAGATAGAGTGGTAGCAAGCTTGGACCCTCAGGCAATGGTTGGAAGGGGTGCACCCATTAGAAAAATGACTGCAAAGTTCTCAGAGGCAGAAGTACCATGTGCAAATTATTCGTTGTGAATGGGGATAATTAGGGACTTCTCAACAGGATTCAACCAGTCTGATGGAGCTATGCTGATTTTCCAAAACCAAGACTATGGCCACAGACATCTGTTCACTAAAAAGTTATATGAAAATTTTCAGCTTTGATGTAAACCCCAATGTCAGTTGAAGTTTTCTTTCATTTTATTCCTTGCAAAATACCTGCCCCCTAAAATCTTGATGACTCATTCTGCTGACCTATGTTCTCTTGCTTTCAGACTGACTCTGTTGAATAGTCTAGGCAACCTTTTACTAGGCATCCTCTCTCAGAGTCTGACCTATCACTTTGCTGATGAGCACAATTTTCACTTAGCTAAGAAATTTGGCTGCTGAGATGCCGTTTCGTTCACTTGCTGTCAACCACTGAATTTGTGGCAGAAAATAAAAAAAATCTTCTCAATGATGTTTTGTATTCTTCTACATTGTAAAGAGCTTGGCCAGATGTGTGTGTGTGTGTGCGTGCGTGTGTGTTTATAAATATGTCTATATATGTTTATATATATGTATATCTAAACATGTTAGACACCTACTTTTTTTTTTTAATATTGGATTTATCCTTGACTAAAGGATATCCAGAAGAATATCTATGCTTCTTTGTAAAATATGAAAGAAGATTACTTTGATGTTTATTTTCTGTTTTATTTTTGGGACAGGAAAAAAAAACAAAAAACAGGCAACTGAAACATTTAATATCATCCCTTGAAGGGTGTCTATAATTTTTTTTTGAAGCAGCTAGAGAGAATATGGAGATTATAGAGAAAGAGGGCAAGAGGGAGGGGAAAGGAAGGAAGGAAGGAAGGAAGGAAGGAAGTGGAAAAGTCCACATACACAGCTGCAATCAATAAAATATGCCATTTTAAAACAACTGGGACAGGATCTTTTGTGCAAAAGATGTGGATTTTTAGAATAAAATGGAAATTTCATAAAAACATGTCAAAGAGATCTGTGGATTCCTACATAGCACACATTTGAAAATATTTGCCAGGCATATCCATGGTTTAAAAAATAATTAGTTTTCACTATTTTTTTGGAAAAAAAAAGTCATACTTTGTGAATATAATTTAGGATGGTGGCTTCAGCTCACCCAATTTCAGATATTTGTAGTGTAGGTGTTTGCAAGTAAGCAAGGCTGCTCAATTCATTTGCCCATGCAGAAATGACTACTGCCATCTGAGAGCATCCAGCCTGGCCTCCAGCTGCCTTTCCAGAAGACTACAAGTTTTCCAAAGGTCCTATGCCATATCTATCTGCTGTCTCCATACACCTGTCTTGGTTACTGAGTGGCATCTCAGATGGCACCAGACATTTACCTGTGGGCAAGTGAATTAAGCTTTAGAATTCCCTTGACTAAAATAGGGTTTAGGTATCCATCTGGCATGTAGGCATATACATTGTAGTACCCTCTTTAAGTCAGGTGAGTGTAACATCCAGAAAGATGTTTCAGTTGCATCACAGTGAAGACATACCATTAGTCCACCTTTGCCTTCAAACCTGATGAAGGATTACAAAGAAATTTATTCTAAATAAAGGGAATGAGAAAGCTGGAGGAAAAAAAAAAAGAAAAAAAAAAGCCAAATAGTATTTAAGAAGCAGAGACTGAAAAGAAACACAGCAGAAGATATTATGAAAGAAAAATATGATTTTTATTTATGTTATATATTTGTATATTATATGTTTTTAGATTAAAAGAAGAAAACATCATTCAATACTAGAACTAGGAAAGTTCAGCTGTGATTCAGCAAAGTACACAAAGTCATGTTTCAGTTTTACTGAGGTTTTTGCTGAGTCTTACACATTAACATCTTTTCCACTTTGGCTGAGGAAGTGTGTATGGACTGTTAATATTATACTGTATGGTCGGGCTAAAAGGACTCTGTGGAGAGCTGGGCTGAAACTCCACAACTTTTATGATAAAACTACATATCAAGATTCTGCTTAGCAACATATGAAAGGTCTTAGCAATTCTTTAGCACAGCAGTTTTCAAGGAGCTCTGCAAAACTGCTTTAATCCCAAAGGTTACTTAACATGAATATTGTACCTCAGGCACTGTGTTTTCACAGCCATTTTTTTGTGCTTAAATCAGTAAGTGCTCAGTTGCAGAACTTGTTAGAATGTATTGGTGAGTTCACAAGCATGGGAGTCATCCTACTGAGTTACAATTTAATTATTTTTGTCTTATTATTTCTATTTTCTTTAAGCTGGTAGACTGACCTTTCTGTACAGTGTGTTCAGTGTCTTCTCTCTTTGGAACTGGAATTGTATTAAATTGCTGTACTTTACCTCATCCAGAATCTTGTACATTTGCACTCTGATCACCTAAAGTTGTTTCATTTTCGCATAACCTTTTAATGGAACTGACATATTTTGTATTGTGGTATGTATTACACACACATATTAAACAGGCACTTTTGGGATAAGCTATTTGGGGCCTGTTTATGCTGCACATGCAGCAGGGAAATAACATCAGATCTTTAAGCTGACACTGTGAATTTTATAGAATGGGTAAATAAGTTGTATGTTTTTGCTGTTTATGGAGCAACATGAGGAATCCTGATATAGCAGGACAGCTTCACAACATTTGGATAGATAAATCTAACTACACATATAAATTCCTGCTTCTTAGAACTTCATAATTTCCCAAAGTGTAGTTAGGGAAACTCCATTACAGTATTTCTAAACTATTTACAAGGAAACACCTAATTCCCGTATACAAGTTCCGCAATGAAACATCCTTGCTTATAGTCCTTATTCCACACAGTTCCAGTCTTAAGAAAGGAGCTGTTGTTACTAGGCATTTTATGTTGTTGAATTAAGCATGGAGGGCATGGAATTTCTGCAAGACAAAAGAGATTTTAAGGTTTCAGGTAGTTCTTTTCACACACACACATACACACACAAAAGCATTGATAATGTAGGTATTATAAGCAGAACAAGGTATGTATGCATGCCATACATAAACTTTAACCTCTATCAGCTGCTCCAGTTGTTCAGTGAAAGTTCACTGTGCATTCAGACATTGCTCCCTCTTGCACTCATCCATACAAACATACTAAGTAGCTTATCTTTATAAAGACATTGAAACTGTAGTACATTCCCTGCTACTTTTTAATTCACGTTACCATCTCATGTCAATAAACATGCTTCCTTGCTTATAGGTATTCATCATTTTTTGTCTGGTGTTTTAATTTAGGACATGACTTAAAGAAGTGCGTCTATATATACAGACATAAACATAATTATCAGATACAGAAATAGTTATAAAACCTGTTTGTCAACAGGTAGGTGCTGAATCTTCATTCAAGGCACATAGAAAAATGACATTTATAGCTGCAGTGAAGCCCTTTGAATTAGACATATGCAGTGACTACATCTAGTATGGCAAAAATGACACCAAACTTGGTTAGCGTGAAGACATCCTAATAAGGAAACCTGGGATTTTCTGGCAGATTTTATCAAATTAAGGGTATAACAGATCATATTATATAATTCCACTGGTACTTATTAAATATTTTACTTAAAAGTTTGAAATAAAAGCAAATAATAAAAATAGAAACTCTTGTCTTTACAAGCTCACAGCAGAAAAAATAATATTATGGTTTCTGTCCTACATGCCATAAATTCATACAGAGGTTCTAGAAATGATTTATTATAGGGATTCATATTCACTTCTTGGTCCCCGTATTTCTGGGGAAGGCCTTGAATTGTAAAATAGCTCTTAAAGAACTGGATCCAGAATTCCTTTGTTACATAGAGTGTAATATATAGGTATATGGTGTCTCCTGAGGTACTTTTCAAATCCTGGCCTAGAAATTTTGTTTGCACAAACACTGAGAATGGAAATGGATACCTCAGTGTACCATATCTTTTGCCTCAAGTATCTTCAGATACTGCAGCCAGTTTATTTCCAAAATACTTGATTTTATTCCCTAAATACATGACTTTTCACCTTGCACTATTACTTTGTGCTAAAATTTCATCCCCCTTCTCCAATTCTGGTTTACATGATCATCCAGCTCTACTTTTTCTCCTCAGTACTCACAACTCTGTGAAGTTTGCAAACATTGGAAGTGTACACTTAAGTCTTCCACTAAAAGCATGAATAAATTTATTACATGCAACAGACACAAGACTGATCCCTGAAGACCACCAATAGCAGTTTCCTCCCACCCTGACAAATCTCTCTTCAGTATAATATACAAGAGTTTGCCCTTCTCCTTGACCAGCTTGCAGTTCTTGTGTCAATATCTATCAAATTTAACCTAATTATATATTTTTTTCCCCTGGAACTTTGTCCAGGATTTTGTTTAAACCCAGATAAACAGAATCCATTGTTTTAAAAATATTAGGCCTTCTACTTCTTTGAACTGTAATCTCTACACCATGGTATTTGGAAGCAGAGCCTCATTTTAGGTAAGATTAAAATTAGCTGCCAAACATTCATGTAGTAGATGGTCAATATTTTTATAGTGTGGAAAAAAAGTGAGTTGTTTTTAAAGTACTTCTATTCTTACTTTGATTGGACACAGTATATAATAGTTTATTAGACTAACTGATATAATCAGGGGAAAAAAAGAAGACGAGCTGTCAGACCCTCAAGTTTTTCTTCTGATGTGAAGTAGCAGCAGTTTTCAATATCACATGAGAGCACTTGCTCTGATTTTAACTTGATTATGTCAATCATTTTGATGTTGTAAAAGCAAAAGACTTTGCTAACTGTGGTGCAGAGGGTAGTGTTAGAGACGGGAGAGATGATAAAGTCATTAATTCCCTTGTACAAAGACAGTTAACTGTCATATATGGAACATAGGGGAAGGGCATGAAAAAACTGCTGGGTTACATAAAATCAAACTCTTCTAAATTAATTATTTRTATCTGTAATCATATGACCTTTAGTTTCCAAGCTTGTCTTTTTAAGTTTTTTTTTTTTTTCCTTGAAAATCAAGGTTAGGAAGTCAAAATTCAGTGAATACTTTGTGAAAAAATGTTCTTCTGTTAGTTTTGGAAGTGCAATTCAACTAACAATTTAAAATGTCCACAGTGTAAAGGTCTTTATCTGAAGTGGTCGGTTCAACAAACTTTAGGGAAGGATGGGCACTCCAAATTATTTCATCTGGCCTCGTTCATATGACTACTTTGGGATGAGACAAATTATTTGAATTAATCCCAAATGAACCAATTTCTGTCCATTAGCTATAAGAGTATTCTAGGTAGCTAGTTTAGGTATAGTGCATAAAGTGTAGTTGTTTAAATTCACATAGATAAATCTCAGATGCATTTATTCTTCTTTTGTTTGTTTGTTTGCCTGTACAAATTCATTGTATTTTATGAGGGTGTTTGGTTTTGAATATATTGCTTTTCTGGAGACAGTCAGTGTACCCTAGAATGTGAATCATAGAACTAGCATAGGAATCAAAGGGTTTTGATTATTACATCTGAGAAGGACAATTCCCTGCTGAAGCTGTGAAAATATGTTGGAAAATTTACATTTATTGCTGGGATATAGTTGCATTCCAGGTATAACCAATCTGCCTTCACCTTGTCCATAGACCACTATGATAACAGCAACAGCCCTACTACTATAATATTAAAAATACATTCACCTCAATGGTATCCTAATTTCAAAATAGACAAATAAAGATAGGAGATAGGGAGAGTTTGATTGCGACAGATTTTTTTCTTATTTAGGAAATAACCCTATAGAATTCCATTAAGAATAGCCAACCTATAGAAAATCAACCTATTGAATTCCAGTATAGGACTACAATTTCTTATTATCTTGTATAGGCTGTTTTGGAACTTCTACTGGAAGAAGAATGTATTTGTAGAGTGTTTGGTCAGTTGACAAGCTTGAGCAATTCCTGTATAAACATACTGACTTTATCTATTTTATCTTATTAAATATTACAAATCACTTCTTGTTAGAGGAAATTTTTATGAACTCACTCTCTTCACCCTCACTGTAAAATAGTTGCAGAAAGGCAGGAGTACAAAGGAATTTATTTTCTGGATGAACATATGAATAAAGATAAACTGAAGTGCTCCATTTATCAGAAACCTATTGACAAAAATAATCTCATCTCTCCTGCAAGGTTTTCGTGCATCAGCAATGAAGAAAAGGCTCCCTTTTATTCAAATTTTAAGGGTAAGAATAATTTGTAGTAACTCCGATGAAAATAAACAGAAGATAAATGAACTTCCTTTGACATACTTTGAAAATGAAGCTTCAGAGGGAGGGGAGACAGTATAACTCAGGCAAAGGAGATGATGACAGTAACAGATGGATCTGCATGGTGAATGAGAAAAAATACATATATTTATAATATATATAAAACACTGTAACATAATAAACCTAATATATGTGTTTATAAGTCTACTTCATACCCTAAAGGTAAAGGGGGAATTTTTAGCCAGTATGTGAACATATACAATTTGTAGGAGTAACTACTACGTGTTACAGGTAAAAGTGTAAATGGGTACCTCTGAGCCATTTTCACACTTGGAAAACTGTGTGTAATATTTCAGGGTGGCTTTTTCAAGGAGCCTAAGCCTAAGGCTTACTAAGCCTAGCTGCTAGAAAAAGCCTTGTAGGTCAAGAGCTCTAGGACTACTGGTGTCCTGCGGCCAACACAACCACTGAAAGATTTTATCAGAGGCATCTCTTCCGTAGATAGTAACAGAAGTCCTCTAAGACAGAGGCCAAGTAGCAGGTCCTGTCAACTGACTTTGGAGATGTAGTGTGGACAAACCTTCACTGACACCAACAAATAAATTATTACCCTCCAGCCTGTGAAGAAGTAAAAACAGCTAGATGCCTTTTAGCTATCAAGCCTAGGCACCCTAGTTAGCTGAACACTCCAGATAGCTATTGATATATCCTGTTATACTTGGCCTATAATTAATTAGTATTAGTTGTCTTTAGCCTTCCAGCACGCAGCAGTTGAGTACATTCTTGTTATGTCTGACCAAATGTGAACATTGATGAAAAGTAATATCTGACACAAAATCAAAGGTAGCTTCTACTCAGTAGTGGTCTGGAAAAGAAGGAAGAAAAGAATAGCCTTGTCCATATAGGACACAATAGGGTGCCATAAACATTGAGAAACAATCACTACAGAACTCAGCACTGCAGTGACAACCAGCAACAACTTCCTTGTCAAATCTAAAAAAACTACTCTGAGTAGAAATGAGCATATGGATGTTCTGTCAGCAGTGCAGACTAAGTCAGTGTGAGGCAGGCAAACTCACTCTGTGTGCTAGCAGGAGCAAGTTTCTAGGGTCTGAAAGTCTTTAACGCATTGGTACTTGGAAAAACAACTATGGCATGTTCTGAAAGATGTTCTTGCTCTTGACTTTCCTTTCCCAGCATAGAGTATTCACTCAGAAGCCACTTCCTGTGCTATGTTCTGATATCTCATTTCTGATGTATACCATTTGCTAAGAACTAGACTGTAAGTTTAAGTATTTGCCTAAAGGGGGTTCATGCCACCTGCACCTATTGCTTGCCTTGAGTGGCTTATCTGAGTTGCTTTTACTGGCAGTATTGTTCATTTTTTCTTCTATCTGAAATCTACTCAAGATTCCTTTGACTGCAGTGGTTTTTGGATAAAGGTTTTGTTCCCTTGATGGTCAAATCCTATCTGCCTTGTGTATGTGCACATAGGTTACCGCTCCTTCACTTACTGCTTTTATCGCTTATAGGATTTCCAGTGCGGCTCCCTCCATTCATGTCTTCTGTTTTTTTGCACATTGCAAATACAGCTAGTTACTGTGCTCTGTGCAGAATCACAGAGCTGGTGAGGACTGGAGAGTGTAACTGAAGTTTCTCTATCCTCACCTACATTTCAGTAGGCATGACCTTCAGCTGCTTCCAGAAAGAGTTTCATCCTAATTCTGGCTACCAGCAAGGCAAAATTTGTTTAATTGATTCAGTTTGCTCCTAGCAGTAAAAACACCCTTTAGAAAGCTGTATTTGTGTGTCTGATGGAGGGAAGGATAAGTCTTCTTAATACAGTAGGTGCTAATTTGGCTTCTGGCAACTTAAGAAAAAGCCTCGGGTAGATTTCATCTTACCCAACATTAATGTCAACATCTACATCAGAGTTAGTCACATTAGCTCCTTCATAATCAATAGATAGAATAAGCAGCTTTGAGACCTATTTTGAAGAAATGGAAGAAATAGGCAGAAATAAGACCTATTTTAAAAATCTAGTTTAGGATGAGATGAATTGATCCTCAGAAGGGCTAGTTTCTCTCCACTGTCTGTAAAGTATGCACAGCAAGACTAGCTCAGATGTGGATGTCTACCCTTTCAACCAAGAGGTAGAATTTAGCTCTAATTTTAGGCACCTAACTGTAAGTGTCCATGTGCAACATAGCTGGCTAGATCTCATTAGACTTAATGTAGTCATCAGGATTATAGAATCATAGAACAGAGTGGTCTGGAAGGTTATCTAGGATACACAGATATCTGGAAGGATATGCTGTCTGGATAGAGGATATCCTCTCTAATCCAACCCCTTCCTCAAGCAAGACTACAAATTTAGATCAGGCTGCACTGGTGAGTTTGGAAAATCCCCAAGGACAGAGATTCCTTAGTGTGTATGGGCAACCTGCTCCAGTGTGTGACTAGTCACGTTGTGAAACTTTTTTGATTATATCTAGTTAGAATTTCTCTTACTGTAACTTGTGATCTTGTCTTTTTGCTGTGCACCTCTGAGAATAGTCTCCCTCAGTCTTATCAGTCTTTAGGTAGCTAAAGACAGAAGTTAATCTCCCTCTTAGCTTTCTCTTCTTGAGGCTAGATAAACTGAGTTCACTCAGCCTCTTCTCAAATGTTATATGCTTTAGCCCCCATCTTTTGTCTGGACTCACTCCAATTTCTTTATACCTTGTAATGGGGGGCCCATAACCTGATTCCAGATATAATCTTGCAAGTCCTGAATGGAGGGGAATAATCACTTCCCTTGGACTTCTGGCTATGCTCATACTGATGTAGACCAGTATAGAGTGAGCCTCCATCACTGCAAGAGTGCACTGCTAACTCATGTTTAATATATTGTCCTCTAGGATCTTCCTGCAGACTTATCTAGATAGTCCCTAAGCTTTACAGTTGCATGGAATTATTCCATCCCAGCTGCAAGACTTTGCATTTGTCTTGATAGACCTTCATGAGTTTTGTCAGTCCATTACTCCAGCTTGCTGAGGTCCCTCTAAATGGTATCCCTCCTTCTAGCACATCACCCACTCCCCCTATCTGATGTTGTTCATGAAGTTGGTGAGAGTCCATTCTGTGCCATCACTGGGGCCATTGACGAGGCCTGGTATCAACCCCTGAGGAACACCACCAGCTTCCTGATTGAACTGTTGACCACAACTCTTTGGGCCCAGCTGTCTGCACAAACTTTTACCCATTTTGTAGTCTGCCCATCTACAAAGGCCAGAAAAGGGTCAATGAGATCTGAAGGGCCTGAGAAGTCTAACACACCTTTTCATTAAGGACAGAACAGACATGTTCAACGGCTCCGCTACAAATAGGATACAATCTCCAGTGATATGCATCCTTTAAATACTAGGAGGAAGGGGTTCTGGCATGGAGGTACTAGTAACAAGGTAGCGCTAAATCTGATGTTGGTCAGCAGCCAGGAATAATAATGAAAGACTTCTTACACTGATAAGAAGTGCCAGAGCCACTTAGCAATATGTAAAATATGAAATGGCTTAAAGCCTAAAAGAAAACATGACTGAAATTAAACACAAACAATTGAACCTTTATTTTGAAAAGTATTAGTTTGCTGGAACAGAATGACAAATTCTAATGAATGTCCTTAATGATTTTACAGTGGGACAAATCATCTGTGAAAGTAAGGTGGTTATAAAAGACACTTACTGTGCAGTATGAACGCTAAATGAAATCAGACATCCTTATAAACAACATCAGTAAAGTACCATAACTAATTTTAATGCTTCAGAGAGCAACATAATAACAGGTACCAAAAGAAAGAATCCATGGCCTAAATATATAGCTCACACACACACACAAATGTGTGCACACACAAATACATATATACCTTTTCAGTGTTGAGTAAAATGTTTACAAGGGTAAAATGAAGCTACCTACCAGGAAAGTTTTATATTATTCACAGTTATTTCTTTTGCCCCAGAGGAAAAAAAAAGAAAAGAAAAAAGAAAAAGTCTTAACAAATAAATAGGGAACAACTTTCAGTGTACTAGGGTTGATATCCAGAAGTCAAGTAAATCTTAATCTTCATCCAAAAATAATCTCTTTAGATTGCATAGCCAAGATTCCATCAAAGATTTTACAGGTTTATTAGATGTCTGTAGTATAGACAAACTATACTAAAAAGGAAATGGCAAAGAATAGGTCCGTTGAAGCAAGAACTGACTTTTTGTCCTGAGCTTGATCAAAAGGGATTTGAGCAAAGAGAGTAAAAGGTTTTCTAGGAGTTACTATGATACAAATCAAGAAAAACAGTATGTGACAGAAATGAATGAGAGAGTACCAAAGAGGTACCTTAGGTAAATTTAATATTCAAATTTCTGATTTCAAATCATGTTTCAACATTGAAGTATTGTTCTTTGGGTCCCTTTTGGGGGGAGGGGCAAGTTTTTTTGTTGTTGTTTTTTTTAATCCAATGGACACAGAAGATATTCTAGCTTCCAGAAGGCAAATTTCAATATTGTAGCATGTTATAAGCTTATTAGGATGCAAAGCACCAGCTTCTGATTCTTCAAAGACTATTGCTTTTTCTCATACATCATCTGAAGTCAAAAAAAAAAAAAAAAAAAGCTTTTACTCCCTCTTTCCCCCCAAACTGCTGAAAAGATGTTCACTTTGTCTTCTCACAGTTATCAACATATCCTCCTTTTCAAATGAAGTATTATGTCAAATTTAAAATTGCTTTATTTCAGATGTTATCTTGTCTCCCAAGATTTTTCTTTGGATCCACAAAGCACAGATACTTTCTGCATTAACAAGGCTGCTTTTTATCAAGTCCTACRATGGTAAGAGCATTTTTCTTCATGAAACTTCAGGACTATTTCGTATCATTGGAGTGACAAGACTTGAGAGTCAACAGACTGTGATCTGTGCTTGTTTTTGTGAGAACAAATGCAAAACCAGTGTTGGATGCTTCTGCAGGAGCGTGAGTGCTGCTCAGAACTGTCAGTGTATATTTTTTGCTATGGAGAAAGTAAAAGAAGAATGATCTCAGGGTGAGAGACAAGGATGGATACAGCTTTGACTTCACTTTTGCTGGACTAAGGGTGAGAAAAAGTGCTATAATTTGCTACAAACATACGTTAGCACAAGTTAAGTTGTTTGCATCAGCTGGGAAAAAGATTGAGTTGGTAGCTTTAACTTGAGCCATAGCATCTATTGCAGATATCCCTGCAGAGTGTGTAATATGCACATCCTTTAATTCAAACTGTATCCACGCCATAAGATAGTTATAGCAGTACAATGGTATCTTTAACATCTTACACTCCTTTTAAGAAAAAGGTGATTTTTTTTTTCTCCTTGTTTCCTCAGTTAGAGTTTTTTTTCTCTCCAAATTCCCTCAACACCCTTTATTGCTAGTTGTAGAAATATAGGAATTACAAATACGAACACAAATAGTGAATCCTTCATGACTACTTTTTTTTTTTTTCTGTATGAAATTTACAATTCCTGAAGCATTTGAGCATCCATCTGATTCAGAGAATAATGCTGGAATTTGGCTTTCTGAGGGAGGTATCCTGCAGCTGGCATCTGTCCAGGCCTCTCAATGAAACACTCATTCCAAATAAATTTAATCACCCTCTTTAGAGTTTTGGCTTTTGCTTAATTTGTATAAATAACTCACGCCTCTAATTAGCTCCCACTTTGTGTCAAATAAAATAATCAAGACAGCTTTGTCAGGCATAATCTTGCTTTCAAAATGGATTACTCAAATGCAAGTCCTTCCTCTTAGTTCAAGAATTGCATCACTTCCAGCTTCATCATCTCTTCGCTAAAGTTGTCTGATGTTGATCAGCATGGACGTCTATTCCTACTTGATATGGACACCACTACCTTACTAATATCTTGCCAGCATTACTATCTATCTTCAACTTTCACGTATTTTCCCTTCCCCATTGCAGCATCTCAACATCTCTCAATCTATAATTGCGTTTTTTCTGGAAACTGTATATTCTGCAAAGGAGAAACTAAGGGCAACAGACAAAGGGAGCATGCTTACTATGTTTATTTTAAACTTGAATACTATGTTCATTTAGGAAGAGTAGGTCAGGTGTAACCCTTGGGAGGGTGAAGTGTTCCTTYCCATGTGAGTAGCTGACCTTCTTCAGTGAGAGAAGTTTGCAAAGACTGGGAAATGTGGGGGGGGGGCAATCCCAGGAGGATCTGGGAATCTGGAGATCATGAAGAGGCTGAGAAACCGCTGACCTTAGCAGAGGTCAAATACTCAGGCCTCAAGCTGATACAGAGAACTTTCCTAGGCACTGGACAGGACATTGCAGAGTTTACTGTGTCTAGGAAGGCCTAGAGACCAAGTTTTCTCTATTTAGGAAGTTAATTATCTTACTTTGTAATCTAAACCTGACTTTTTTGAGTTTAAAAGCTTTTTCTTTCTTCTCTGGGAATGTCTTTATAAGGAGAAAAACTAGGCAGATCTGCCTTCAGGCTCCGACCAGCCCAGGGTCCTTTTACATTGACAGTCAGAATTTTAGGCATCTATTTAGGCATCTAACATGATGATTAGAGCCTGAATGAATTCTAATAATCACAGTATATCAAATATACAAAAGGATTTAAGCATTTATAGTGGTCCGAGAGGAACTTCAAGGGCTCGATTTGTTTTCTTATGCTTGGACATCTACTGCCAATCGAAAAGCTCTATGCTTTACCTGTCAGGGCCTCTAGCTTCTGGTTCAGAAGAACACTTATGGGAGAATAAGTGTTGTGTCATATCTACCAGCTCTGTGCAGAAGCCCTAAGGCATCCTAAATGCAATAGGTATTTATTTCTATCAACTCAAGACAAAAGAATGGGATTCTTGCAAATAAATGAGAAGGATCCAGACACTATAGCCTCCTGTTGCCAAAACTTCTGAGAGTTCTGCACTTCAGTTCATGGTTTTTAGGACTGTTCAGATACTTTTGTTATGCAGTCAATGAATAACAAAGGAACAAACAAACTGGCATCCCAAAGCAAGATTATCAGGAGGAAGTCTTTGCTATTACCATCTCCATACTGGCTGAGTTTCTTATAMCTGCATAACATCGGATGCATTACTGGTTGCTGTAAAGAGATTACAAGTAATGGTGATTGATTGCTTCATATTCAACAACTTCTTCACTATTAAAGGTCATTTGGAAATGGAATGAGCATCTAGTTGAAATAAACTAATGTTAAAGCATATACTCTAGTAGCAACTGAACTGTTAATATAGTAGAAGCAGGTACATATATGCTAATAGGCTATCTTTCTTATACAGACATTAGGAAGTCATCATGGTTTTAGAGAGACCAAGGTGGTGGTTACCTTTGCCAGACCTTTCAGTAACACTGTTGTCAGAAGAAATGCATAAAGAACAATAAAAATACAGTAGGCCTAGTATGCAACTGTGCTATAACTTATTAGCTGGTACCGTTCTGTGGAAAAAATAACTCTAAATAAGAATGTAGGAACACAGGGACTGCACCAGAATCAAACAGATGTTTTCAACAGTGGTCAGAGTCAGATACTTCACTGTGAGTTAGAAAATGCCTGTAGTTGGCAATTAAGCAATAAAATGCTCATGGAAAAAAAATCTTGTTAAGCCTAGATCATTATCAGCTGACTTATGTCCCAAAGTATGAACGTTTATATCCCCTTAACTGTTTTTATCCTAGGCAGTGTAAGTATAGATCTTCTCAAAGAATTTGGATAAATGYCAGCATTCATTCAGTCCCTACAGTCTTTTAAAAAGATGAGAGTATTGCAAGGTGATGTACTGAAATGTAAACTGTCACATATTATATTCTATACATCCTCACCCAATCTCACCCTAATGACTACTGTCCTTCTTATTCCAATTCCAAATTTTGACACACTAATAGTTCAACACAGAGCTTTTTACAGGTCATTTTCCACCATATATTTTCCAGAGACTATTCTCCTGAAATAGGTAATCTTTCTGGTTCCTTTTTCTGTGAAATATACTGTATGTAAAAGGAGGCTTCTGGGTTACTTCAGATCTCCTAGTCCTGCAATACTAATGACTGTGTTAAGTTTTCAGTTATTCTTAGATATGATTATTCAGTATACTGTGTATGTCACAAAGGAACCATCTCTTTTTGTGTACTGTCATGGATCTTCCTCTCTCCTGAAATACCTGCTCTTGTCCAGAATTGTTCTGAGGTGTAAGTGGCAGGTTTTCCTTTCCTTTCTTTCTTACATCTATTTGTCCTTCACAGATTTAATGAAGTAGCCTTAAAATGGTTAACTATATAAGTGAGSAATCTAACTGTTGAAAAAGATATTCTTTTTTTATTGAATGATGTTTTGCACATGCATGACAATAAATACCCTGTAATTTGAACAGCATGTGAAGTTACAAGTGTTACAGCTAAGATTTATAGGTTTCCAATGGGAATATTCAGGCAAAAAAGATTGTGCTTAATAGAGAGTTAGATCTATGGAAGACTTTGTGTGACATGCTGGCTTGAAAACATGGAACTGGTCTGTTATTATCCAGGAGATATCTTTCAGTTATATAAGTTTGTTTTTTGGTAGAATTTTTCCTTAACTAGAGGGAGCCTAGAAAAACTTGCAGTCCTTTTAAAATAACAAGATTATGTTTAAATTTTTATCTTGCCAGATCTGCTTCTGAGAATAGTAAACACACTGAGAAACTAAGACTATGTTATCTTTAAGCATCTATAATTTAAAGCAATTGATTTTTTTTAACATTCTTCAAAAATTTATGTATAGGGGCAATGTGGAAACCATGACAACATCCAAAACTCTCTGAAGAAAATGCATATCTGAAGTAAATGAAAGATTTCCACTGACTTTAATGTTCAAATATTAAATGGACAATGCAAAACCCCCAGCACCAGGTCTCCCAAACCACATAATTTTCAGAATTCACAGGCCTCTCAGAAAAAAATCATGCTCAGAATTGCCTCTGCCTTACAAAGCAACACTGATGCCTTAGTGATGGTCTTTTGTTTGCATTTGGGGGAAAATGTGTTGATTATGTTGGAAGATATATGCCAGAGAAATAAAATGCATTATTCTCACTAAAATTCCAACACTTTCCTTTTAAGAATGATATAAAGGCAACATGACCTATAGGGCATTACTAAGTCATTGCAAAGTGTCATGGATATTTTGGGAACCATTGTCTGCTTTGCAAGGTATTATATCCTTCCTACTTACTTTCAAGATTTCTGCTTTAATTATATTGTAARCTCCTCACTATTTCACTGCTAAGATCTGGCCTAGTATAAGAAAGTATCTTTATAAAACTGAATTCTTTGTTAAGAATTTAAGGCTACAACAACCCTTCCTGTTTGGTTTGATTATGACTAATAATTAAACTATGATATTAAACATAGGCAACATTATTTGTTTCTGATATAAACATTTAATTTCATGCATGAGAAGTTGCTTCTTCCCCTTTTTGTCCACTTCTCCGTGTCTCACTAAAGCAGAAATTTTGTGTGGAAAGATTTTTAGATGACAGCAATTACTAAGGGCCTATACAAGCTCTTATTTTTATACATAATACATTCCTCTCAGATTACCTGTTGGTATTAACCTGCTTGGCTTCCAGCAGTTGAGCCAAAAGGTTCTGTTTTTTGAGGAAACAAAACAATGGAACATAAAAGTCTCAGAGAGAGGGAAAGCTGTTTATAGGAGAATATGTCAGATTTGTGTCTATTTAGGCTAGAAGGGCTTGAATTTCTCATGGTTGACCATAAAAAAAAAAGGGACTGCAAAACCTCATAACGTGCAGCCTTAGGAAGAAGGAGAGAGAAGCTTGTCAGATCAAGACAGCTGCAGTCTGATAGAAAAAGTATGCTGTCAGCAGGTAAGCAAGGGTCTCCCAAATCAGAAGAAAAAACAAAATGTACATAGCTTAGCTACGGACTGAGGGAATACACGTAGACAGAAATGAGGTTGTCTCATTCTGTAAATGAATTCACAAGCCTTTRTTTTAAAAATGTTCTTTCCGTACCACTGCAAATGCACGCATCCCTGCTTCCTAAAGAAAAAAATTTAACTGGTAGCAAAACCAAGCTGCATCTCATTAACATAAACTGGTAATGTAGAAAAAACACAGTTCAGGATGTGAAACCTAAGTGATTAGACTACAGTGGTCAACAAAAAGTGACATGTAACAAACTAGGCCTATTGCCTGAGGGAGAGAGCCAGCAGGCCCTGAAAGGAGGGGATGCCTTTCAGCTTCCCATTGCAGTACCGGAGCTGCTTGGAGCTAATGGTGGTTTGAAATGTGTAAGGACCGTAGGAAAAGGACTGTAATGAGAAGTTCACTAAACTTGTTCTGTTGAATTTTCACACTTACAGAGTTCTGCTTTGTGGGGAAGAGATGGAATCAGGTCACTAGCTCTAATTACTGTTTTTCTTGTGTTATTTTATATACATATATGTATATATATTCCCTCTTTTTTCCTCTTTTTGAGTATACATACAATGGAATTTACTAGTTTGACCTAGAATCTCAGTATACAATGCAGTAAACGTTTCACTCTAATACCTTCTGTGGAGACAATAAAGATGGAATTTATCTCAGCTAACTTTAGCCATGTAATAATTTAGCACCAAGTCCAACAACCAGGTAGTCCATGGAGAGTAGGGACACCATTAGAAGGATTATCATCTCATCTAAACTGTCCTCAGGATACATCAATCTCTTTTCATCAACTACAGAGAGGGTCCAGAACAGCTTGCTTAGATTAGGAGCACAGCTCTTGGGAAACTGAAGTTAAGTGAAATAAATCCTACTTTCAGAGGACTGTTAAAAAATATCTTTGTGTGAGGTGGAAAGCATTGTTGGGAAAGAAAGTACAAAACTGCTGTGATTTGCTTAGCAATAACTTCTACATGTGGACATGCCCTTGTGCACACACAACTGAAAAGGAGCCAAGTTCAACAGCTTAATTTAAGTTTCAAGTACTTATTTGAATCAGCTGAATTTTATCCCACACAATCTGAATTTCTCATTTATGGTGATGAAAGAAAGAAAGGACTGAAGGGAACAGGGCAGATAGAAGAAAGGTCATTGTGGAACAGGAAGCAAGGAAAGAAAGACTCATTAATAAGAAATAAGCCAAAACTATTATTGATGCACATCCAAAACAAAACAAAAAGCCAAAAATTGTTGGTGTAATCCCCCCCCCCCAAGGAAAAAAAAGAACAAATGCTTTTTTTGGAATAAGACTTCAGAAAAAAGTAGACTATTTAGAAATTTTGTTAAGGAGCAGAGCTCAGCTACATTACTTATACCACCACACTTCTGAAGCTTTATGCAGAGTTTCTATATAATTTCCCTGGGGGAGCTGCAGAGTTCAAATCCTCTGCACTGTATATTAAATGGAAGGGTTAGCTTGAAGCATTTGATATATCTGTTAGAAATAGATTTTCTAGCTATAATTTACATTTGATATGCGATGAGGGTGGTGAGAAGCAAATACAATCAATTGAAGAACTAGGATATGTGGGAGGAAATTTTATATTAGTTTTCTGTTCAAATATGCACAAAGAGGAAGAAGTTAGTAAAAAGACCAAGGAGATGTGATAGCAGATTATGAACGGATTAAACAGGAAAATCTCAGTTTGCAGGAACTAAACCTTAAGATATGGGAAGCAGCAATGGAAGAGAAACAACGACAAGAGACATCACGCTAACATGTAAACATCCACAGAGTTTTGGAAACATTGTGAAGCAAATCCCCTTTTTAAAGTACTTTCAAAATGCCTATCCTGATAGGGACATTTAGAAGACAGACAGCTGCTCAACAGACAAAGAGGAAAAGTGGTAAAGTATAATGAGGAGTGAAAAGGAGGAATGGAGTGAGAAGAGAAAAGAAGAGGATGCAGAGAAAGGTTGGACAGGAGTAGGGAAGAAAACAGACAAAAAAGCATTAAGCTATAGTTTAATTATATATGTTGTTATTATTATTATTATTATTATTCTATAGTTACAGCTATAAGAAAAACATAAAGATAAAAACTATCAGAAAAGTATGATCCTTCCACTTCACAGTCACATTTTACTCAGAAGTTTTTGTGATAATAAATTGACATTGTGTGATTCAAGTGGATATGATATAGCCCAAGAACTTTAACTAACAGAAGCCACTGTTAGTGTCTATGAGTTGAATTATTGCTTAATTTACATACTGTGAGTCACAGCATCTTGAACCTATAACACTGTGTTAACCATAACTTCTCTAAGCCTCCGATGTGTTTCAACGGTGTCTTTCAGGCCCACTGTACTGAGCATCCACACAATTTACTCTCAAAGCACAGTTTAGAGAAGAACAAATTAGTACATTGATGAAGGGGAAGTGAGTGTCAAGCATTCAGGGACACACTCCTTTGCAATGTGGACAAGCTTGGGTTTTCTCTCCTTAGCTTGGCAACCTCTGTCTGCTATTGTGGCTCCATCACTTGGCCAATGTTAAGCTTTTAATGAAAGGGGACTAATGTCATCCATCTATAGATACTCAAAACAACGCAGGCTGATGGTGCTAAGTGTTGGGGCTGGCTCAAATCTTCGTGCTGCTACCACAGCCAATCATACTGGGAAAAGCGGAGGGAGCAAATAACGTTGGAAACCATTTCCAAACATATGAAGATCAATAAACTGACTGGATGGATTTAGAGAGGGAAAGTCATGCGTGAACAACCTGATAACTTTCTGTGATGAAACGACTATCTTGGTGAAAGTTGGGAGAGCGGTGGATGTTGTTTATCTTGACTTGAATTTGGCTTTTGACACTATCCCCCACAACATTCTCATAGACAAACTGATCAAGTTACAGTCTAGATACATGGACAGTAAAGTGGACTGATAACTGGATAAACTGCCAGGTTCAGAGGTTTGTGATCAGGGGCACAAAGTGCAGCTGGGGGCTAGTCACTAGTGATTTTCCCCAGGCATCAATACTGGGGAAATGCTGTTTAACCTCTTCGTTAATGGCCTGGATGAGGGGACAGAATGCACCCTCAGCAAGTTTGCCAATGATACAAAACTGGTAGAAGTGGTTAATAGACGAGCTGTGCTTCTACTCAGAGGGACCTCTACAGTCTGGAGAAATGGGCAGAGAAGAAACTCATGAAGTTCAACAAAGGGAAGTGCAGAGTCCTGCATCCAGGGAGGAATCACCTCATGCACCAAGACAGGCTAGGCTTTGCAAAGAAGGACATGGGAGTCCTGGTGGACAAGTTGAACATGAGCCAGTACCGTGTCCCTGCAGCAAAGAAGGCCAATGGTATCCTGGGCTGCATTAGGCAGAGCATTGCCAGCAGGTAAAGGGAGGTGATCCTTACCCTCTACTCAGCACTGGAGAGGGCACATCTAGCATGTTGAGTCCAGTTCTGGGCTCCCTGTTACAAGATAGGCATAGACATACTGGAGTGAGTTCAGGGAAGTGAAGAAGACTGAGCCAGCCTCTTCTCAGAAGTGCCAAGTGACAGAATGAGAGTCAATGGGCACAAACTGAAATGCAGGAAATTTGACTTCAACATAAAAAAACCTTTTTTCCTAGTGGAAGAGGTTACCCAGAGAGATTGTGGAGTCTCCATCCTTGGAGATATTAAAAAGCTGAATGGATATGGTCCTGGACAACCTTTTCTAGATCTTGCTCTGAGCAGAGAGGTTGGATTAGGCAATCTCTAGAGGTCCCTTCCAACCTCAACCTTTCTGTGATTCTGTGAATATTCCACCACAGCAGGTGCAAAAAGAGGAGGGATTGGTAATATCTGCTTTCAAGTATTCATTCTTGTTCCCAATGAATTGCTGTGGGGCTTGCTATTATTATTAAGGATGTGTAGGTAGCAAATCATAGCTCTACATTCTCCTTTAGACATTTTTTTTCTGAAATGAAATAAAAAATGTATCCCTTATTGATGCTGTCACAAATTATATCACATTTCCACAAGATGACTGTTGCCAATTGCAAGCTCAGTAAGATATTATTTTCAATCATATTTCACGATTCATAAATATAAGGAAATTGTATTATCACATGAAGATAAAGTTATAGTTTCCTTTTGAGACGGTGAGTCAGATCAGCCTTTCTATTGTTTGTAAGGTATTCATTTTTCTGCTCTATTTTAGTAGTTTTTTGTTTGGATTTTACTTTTGAAAGAAAAGTCACTGAGATATATAAATATATGAAACACATATTTCTCAWTTATCATTTTGGTATATTATTTAGTTTAATATTGATTTTGTTCACCTGCTGCTTAGCTTTATTCTGTTCCCCTTTGCTTTCCGTGAAAAAGTGCATATAAGGGAATAGCTCGTTTATTTTCCTAAATGTGTGTCCTTGTGCTTTTAGACTCATTCTCTTCTTCTTAAGCTGAAGTCAAATTCTATTCATATGAGGATGCTCTCATCAACAATGATTGTTTTGTCTCTGATGAGCTTGTGACTGGATGTTTGTTTAAGTAGCAGGTGGTGACACATTTGTTAAAGCAGATCATTTGTTGTATTAATAAGACAAACAGAGGTATCTATTCATTATGTGCAAGGTAATGCCAGTTCATGGCTACTGTTCTAATCCTGGCAGCCTTTGAGTTTGGAATCAAACTTGTAGCATACGAAACATGACTTGAAATCCAAAGAGAGAAAAATGATGGAAGATACACAATTTCAGTGTTGTTAAACAGGCATAATTCACAGGGACAACAGTTGCCATGCTTCACCTTTTCCCATAATTATTCCATCTACGATGAGTTTTCCGTATTGTCACAAATGGAAAGGACCCCCAAACTCTCCAAAGAATTAGAAAATGCGGTAAAATAACTGTGTGAATTAGGTCAGTCCCAAATGAAAGAGATGATAGAGCTGTGCTGAAGGTAAGAGGCCCTACTGTGACACTGAGTATTACCTTGAACACTGCTAAATTAGCAAAACAGCTTCCCAGAGTAGATCTGGTGTRGTTCTAGTTAGCTTAGAGTGAAGTCAGAAGAGTTTGAATCTGTATTCATCTATTTGTTTTGTTGCGTTCATAAAAAAGCTTTTTTCATTGTGGTAGGCAGCCAGAGATGTAGCATAGCTACACAGTTATTATGCAAATTCTAATGCCCTGATAAAATCAGAGATGTTGGTAGCTAAACAGAGCGCAGTGATTGCACAATGGAGTTAGGAAATGGCAGTTCTGTTTTAGTAACTATGCAAGGTCCCTAAACTTTTGTGCTCCTTGCTATTTTGATCCATTCTTATAAAAGACATATGCACATGATATAATAAGCCTAGGAAAGTTACTTAAGGTGTCATAGTGAATCTCCATCTTCATAAATGCCCATATCACCACCACCAGACTTACGAATCAACCATAATTTTCATTTTTAAATTACCTTCTTTCTGATCACTCAGATTAGTTTCACTTGGCAGAAGATTGCTGGTAAGATGGGAATTTTTCTCTCTCTCCTACATACTAAGTATCAGTTTGTGGACACTGACAAAAATGCTCTGGTCCAGGAAAAAGTGTTAGTTTTCACAAAGTAATTTAGTTCTCATCAAATCTTGGCAACTTATCCTTAAATTGTCGGCTGGGCACAACAGGGCATAGACATGGACAAACAATATCTGGCATGATTTATGATATCCTTACCTCTAAATCTGTTCCAACACACATTTGCTTAGTTGACCATAAAAGAACAAAGGTATGAAGAATCACATTAACAGATACAGCCTTATTTGGCAATCAATATGGACAGGAATGTCATGAACTTTCTACTTTCATAGGCTACTTTCTAGCCTATGATTCCACTGTGTTTGTTAACTTCTCAGGGTCATGTTTTATCACAATCCAGTTCCCCCAAAACACACTTTCTAACCTAAGTACTTTAGTACTTGTGTTGCATTTTAGGGAGCTAGGAGTGGAAGATGTAGAAAGAGAATCTAATAGATGTCTAGAAATAGGAAGGAGCTAAAGATCATTGTTATCAGGAATTGTTTAATTTTATCTCATGGTACTAACAAAAGGGGGGAAAAAAAGACATCCCACTAAYTGTTCTGGAAACTTTTCAGCCTACCTAACATGGATAGGTTATATATTTTGTTAAGTTAATATAAGCTTTTTAGTAAGTATCCCTGTACATGTATGCCAGATTAGGGCAGAAATGGTACTTTCTTTTCATGTAATTGGTTGTTAGAATGTATCACCAAGAAACAAAACAAGTGAAAACATATCTGTGTCTAATTATCATACAAAAATTCATAGTTGAATCAACTGACTCATTCAGCTGATGATGTTTGCAGGGGAAACTTTTATCCTCCTTCAGCACAGTCATTTGACACTGCATTTTTTTCCAATTTTAAACAGAATTAAAATTAAAATCATCCTGAGATTTTCCTASTGAAATTTTCTTTATGAGACTTTTTAAAATTTGATGAAATCCAGGCCCCTCAGAACCATGACCCTCAAAATTATTTATTTGCCATCTACAYATTATCTGCAAAAAAATGACGTCATTTGTGGCACAGAAGTGATCCATTTTTTTCAAATACTCACCAGCATGAGTAAAGGCTTACAATCTGGCTGTTATAGAAGCATGTATTACATGTATTTCTGTAAAATATGTTTCTAAATCCCTCCCCTCCTTTCCCATGTTTACAATAAAGGCTAGAAGACTAGATAGGGTGGAATTAATGTTATGGAAAATCATGTGAAGTGGTGGCTGAAGGCATGAAAACCATAAGGTTCTAATCATGAGGTTTCTGCTATTACAAAGCAGGTGAAGGATGGGGTGCATTTGATCAAAAGAAACAGAAGAGCAGGAAAGTAAAACCAACAGAAAATCTGGTTCCTCTTCCTCCAGCAGAGAGCAGAGCTCCAGCAGCAGCTGATCAGCCCAGCCCGTATGAGGCAGCAGAAGAGTCTATGAGAGTGAGTGACCCTGAGCTGAAAGGTGCCAGGGGAAAATGGCATTTCCAATGTCTTGTTGACCACCTGGATCTGTGAATTCATCATCAAACTCTTTTTGTCCATGCAAAACTGTTTGGCAAACTTGAGTTGAATTGTGAATTTCTTCAGGTAACTAAAAGCATGTATTTTGTGGAAATAGCTGTTTCCAAGAAGACAAAATCCATCTTTATATAGAAGCTAAAGTATATATATTTCAGAGCCATATAAATGCCAGGGCATTTCTAGACTGCTAAACAAATGAGAAATTGGGAGTAAGTCTAAGCATTTGATCTCCAGTCATCCACCATGATTACTTGTCAGCTCACTCTCCAAGTGACTCTCTCCCTGGGACTGTTCCAACAAGCGCTCTCTAAAATAAAGCCTGAGCATGCTTCCAGGGACAGTTCACTTCAACAACTACTCCTGAAACCAGTGTGAATGATCCTGCACTGTATTTGGATCCCTTTTCCCTACACAGTTCTCCAGTGCTACCCCAGTATGGTCTGTACTCTTAAACAACCCTTACGCTATATCCTACGATATTTCACACATACCTTCAGCTTCATGAATTAAGAAGACTGATCCTGTGGGATGCAACACAGCCTGCTCATTATTTCTGACAATCTGAACTGGAAAAAAAAAACAAAAACAAAAACACACACACACAAAAACATACTTTAGTGCTACAGGAACATGGCATGGATGCAGAAAATACACAGAGCCAATTGCTATCTGGTGGCAGGCAGCCAGTTTTCTCCATAGGGAAAAGGCATGAAAAATGTGAACCTGAGGTATTCTAGGTCTCTTGGCCTCAGGACCAGGGAGTGGACTCTGACCCTCTTCTACTTAGTGATATAAGACAGTATTGTGTGATGATTTTTCTCTTTCCTCCTTAATGAGCACAAGATGGCATGCCAGAGACCATCAGTGAATTCCTCAAACCATAGTGCTATTTTGCTATGTTACATATATTAGGCTGCTATGGCATCTAAGTTATTTTGTTACAAAGTAAGTAGAAAGCAATGAAGTGTGAATTTTACAGATACGTTCTCAAAAATGCAATGCTCTGTGAAGCAATCATTCTTTTTTTTTTTTGCTTGCCGAGTTACTTTGTTGTTTTTCATTTATTTTTTCATTACTTTCTTCCTCCAAATGAGTGTTTACCTACTTTGAGTCTCCCCTCTTGTACAATGAAGCAAAACTTCTCAGGTGCTCACATCTGTCCCCATGTTTCCATGCTTTGCCAGCCTCCTGGAGCTGACATTCCCTTATTTTAAAAGACACTAACTATCAGTTACTTCTCAGTTCTTTGAGAGAGTTTCTTGGGCTAACCTTTGAAGTTTGGCCAAGTAGTGTGATCAAGAAAAGTCATGGCTTTGGCTTATGTAGTTCAGCTAGAGAACTTATAACATGGGTGAACTAAACACATATAATTGTGTTTTTGATGACTAATCTTGTATTATTCAGGGTATGAGTCCTTTGGCTAGCATACGCTGTATCTCCTTTTATAGCTTAGAGACAACAAGAATAGATGACCTTCACCCTGTTCATCCTTTGAAGATACTAAGCAGGCCTTCCCTCTGTACAGGACCTCTCCTTTGGTGACACCTGTCACTCCATCTGCAAGCTTTTGGAGAACACAAAACATCACGTCAAACACACTGCTCAGCTGCACACTGGCATTTTATGGAGACAGTTTTAAGTAATGAAAAGACCTCTTTTACAGACCCATTACATGACCCTGCTCACCAAGTGCAGGGAAGGTAGAGTGCAGTCAAACTTTCCTGTAGAGCTCATGGTGCAGATGGAACCGTGTTGGCATATTTGACAGTAAGCCATCCCCAACGCTGTTAAAGGTGAAACAGGATGCACCATAATATGATGTATTTTGGAAGTCCTTACCAGCTACAAAGGGGGTTTATTCCTTACAGTGAAAATTAGACTGACCAAGAGACTTCAAATTGTAAGCATGATTTGATCCCAGAATGAAACAACGATGCTTTTCCCTTCTCTCAGCTGTCCATGGCAGAGCAAGACACCAAACTCATTGATGTATATGGATCTTAACGTAAAGAAGAATTCCTTCCTAAAGGAAGGGTCTCAAAGCACACAGTAGTTTTTGGTTGAAATTACTTCTAGTTTGCAATCAGAATTTACCCATGCAGTCAGTTCAGATTTTACATAGAAAACTCAGAAACAGTGACATTGGTAGTCCCACACTGCTATTTTTGTAGTCACTTTTCAAGTTTTTATAGTTTTCTTTCAGAGAAGATTGTCATTCTAGCAAGTCATTTCAGACTTTTACCAATAACTTGTCTATTTCTATCATGCTTTTGATCTAGAGATTGATATTTTCAAAATTGTTAGAGAGATGATTATTTCCATTAATCAGGGTTTTTTTTCCTTAGTTTCCAATTACTTTTTCTTTTGTACTGTTAGAGACTGTAAAATAGTGCTCATTAACATGTCAATTACAAGTCCGTGCTAAGAGCTCATTTGAGCTATGAAGGTCACAATGTTTAGTTAAAAACAAACAAACAAAAAAAAAACCACAAAAAATCCCCCAGTACTGGACATGAAATAATAATAAAAAAGATAAATATAAATACTGAAAGGAATCAAAATTAGAAAGAGATCAGTATTTTTTTTTTTAACAATAATACATTCTCAGCCCTAAATCTGCTAATATCTGAATTGGCCAATCTGCAAAACTTTCCCATTATTTCTAATATAAAGTAACATTCCAAAGTCCAAAATTTTTATTGTATTAAAAATAGACAGTAGTGCAAGTTGATTGATTTAGTTGTAATTCATGGAAGTAGGATCTCCACTGTGTGGCCCTATGCCAGAATTGTTTATTAAAAAACATAGAGCAAGTTCAGATCTGCCRGTATAGTACTAATTACAGTTTCTATTGTGAGATGAGTTTGTAATTTTTGGAACTGGTGTGGTATTCAGTGGAGCTCAACAAAAAGAAATTTTCCTCTTTTTTCATTAATTTACAGCATTTACAGCATCTGTTGAGAAWAAAATCATGGATATTCTTTTTATGGTCAAAAGCATATTTAGGTTTTGTCTGTGAGAGGTGTTGATGGTATCCCACTTTCACTGAAAGCATTTCTACTAGTAAATCTTAGTCTTCAGCCACACAGTAAATTACATTTGGATAAGATTGGTGTAAAACACTATTCTTATGGCATTCTTTCTCTCTTTTTGCCCCTTTAGAAACTATGAAAAGAAGGGCCCTGGCGATGGAGAATCAGGCTTCATGACTCCTGTTCCTAGAAAAGAAACTCAATGAAAAAAAGAAAATATGCCACTGGAGACCATTTTAAGTATGTTTAGTGAATTTATTTTCTGCTACAAAGAAATGAAAGAAAAGGGAGGAAAAGATAATATAGGAACCTATAATAGCAAGATTACATTTTGGCATTTACCATTTATGCCTGTGCATGCTATGAGCTTTTCAAAGGAGAGAAAGTTGCAAGATAGGATAGATAAGGAGAGCACAGATATTTTTTTATACAGAATTGCTTGTCTAGTTAAGGCTGTGTTTAACCCAGGTAGGAGGATATCTTGGGATGAAATCAAGAATGTGCTTTTACCCGTATGCCAATAGATGTCTATTATTCAGCAGGCAGGAATTCTCAGCTCAAACAACCTTAAGTCTGGAGYGCAAATAATAAAAGCTTTAGAGCTGTAAGACTGAATTCAAAGAGCTAGTTTAATATTTACTTGTACGATTTCAGAACAGCAAGCACCAGGAGCTTACTGATGCTGTAAATTAATATAATAGCCTTTCATTTTTTATGACCTCATTCAGATCAAGATTGGATCATGACAGAAAATGAGGCTCATGATTTTAGGCTAGTCAAGTTTTCTTCATATCATTCAATGCAGAAGGATTTCAGTCTGTGTTCAAAAGAGGCCCAGAACTAGAAGGTGTGCTAGGCCAGGTATGAAGTGAATTGCCAAAAATCCTCTGGAGATACCTGCACACCTGCTCATTTTAGCTCACATTCAAGGCAGGATTATTAGCAACTCAGTTTCCTGAGGACTAAGTTCACTCATACAATATTTAGGAAAGAATAATGCACATATCTAGAGGGGTCTAAATCTCTTCCACATTACTTAGCAATACTGAGGAGGTTCTTGGAACAATGGAAAGCAGACTAGAGTAAGAAAATAAGGAGAAGCATAAAGGTTCAAAAAGTTGTAAGACTGGAGAAGAGGAAATCTACTTACAGGATATAGGGTAGATCAGTGAAGACTACCAGAGTGCATACCAAGGTTGGAGCTGTGGGAAGTTACACTAGCTGCAAAATATGTCCATTTGGTCAAGTCTAAGGTTTGCTGAAACACTTCTAAGGTAATACACATTGTCATAAGAATTTGCTGATGATTTCTGATGTTCTTTATTCTTTTTCCTTTTTTCCTTTTTATTCTTTCCCTTCAGTGCTGAACTTAGTTGTGGACATATCTGGAATTTAATAAAAAGGAAGTTTGGAGAGGAAATGTAAATTCAATCAATGTGTTTGAAATGCATGCCTTGAAAAAAGGAAGTATTTTATCTCAAAGACTGTAATCCAAAAGTGTAAACATATCAGGGACAATATACCATTCATTTGATCTAGTAAAATAGGTAAGAAGCACTGAAGATTTCATGTAAGTTAGATGATGCCACTTGTCACTGATAGTAGTACATATCCCATTAGAGAATGCAATTTTTTTCTTAAAAAAAAAAAAGCTACCTATGGATAAAGGCCATCCTCTTTACCGTTTGTTTGTTTGTGTTACTGTGTTTTACAGGACATTGTACTCACAGGGACCTGATTAGGTCAATGGATTGATGTAGACAAAGAAGGACAAGGAAAGAATGATCAAGCAATGATCACAGCCAAGCAGGAGCCAAGGTATTTAAAATTTTATGAATAATGTTAATATGTTAGAATCTATAGCTGTCCTTCCATCCAGTTCATAAAATGGAATGAGTCAGAGATGACATATATGATCTACAAACTGCATTTAATTCCCATTTTCTGTTGAGGCAGCTTTGCAGTGCTGGCCCAGCTCATGCTTAATGGAGCTGGTTCATGTTTTCTCAGGAAACCTCATGCCTCACATTCTACTGTTGGACTTTCAATCATCTGACAACTGCAAGATGATTCTACTCTGACAAAATTTCAGGATCTTTCTCTCTTAATTCTAAACTATAGAGGACAGGATGAGGTTTGATTTTTTTTTATATTTGTATTTCATATCTGTATTTCAGACAAAACAATAGAAAGAAAGGGACAATAGTCTTCTGGAGGATACAATTAGCTACCTGGTCAAAGGCAGAGCAGAGATTTTAGAAATATGTCTTAATAATCATTGAACATAATTTTGCTTTTAATGTTGATAGCACTCAGTCATTAGTAGAAGCAGAGGAAGTACTTCTATTTATTCTATTTATCTGGAAGGCAAATTATCTCAGAATTTCAGGGTTTAATTTCTTGTTTGTTACTAATGAAAATAAGCTTGTATTTTCATAATATCCTTTGATGGATCTTGTGGTCAAAAATGCAGAGAATTTTGCAAGCAGAAGTTAACAAGTACCGGATAGCAGAGCAGGAAGGTCCAACAGAAAAATCCTCCAGAGAAGAATGTTTATCTGTGTTAATTTGAAAGTGCAGCTGATTTTTCACTTCTCCCTACTTTGTTTTTAAATAAATTTTGAAACCTTGATAAAAGTCAAACAGAATAGAAAAGGAAGACTATATGCCTTGGGACAAAGTTATTTTCCATAAACATAAGAAGATGAACATCTCTCTTTTTTTTTTTTTAATCATTGTAATAGTGACAAAAATCAGATGTAAATATATATATATATTTGTATCCAAAAGAGTGCCTTTAAAATATTAAATAATTTAGTAATATAAAATCTTCCTTAATCTCAAATGGCCTGTGAACTATTTCACATTTATATTTACGCCAAAAAGCTTGCTCTTAAGCATTGCTTTTATCAGCTAAATGAATTTTAATCATTCAGAATAGGTAGAATATTCTATATTTTTCCACCTGATTTTTCAGGAGAGTTCTTTGCAAACAGCATTCTGAGACCTAAAAGTTCAAATCCATAATGAAGTGCCACTTTTGTAAGTTACATTTAAATCTGAGAGTTAAGGACACTCAAGCTATTGCATGCATTCTCCTGTCTTAGGAAAAATTCATGGATTGAGCTTTAGATATTTATATAACCTCCTGTTGGGGGTGAGCTGCTGCAGCTCTGTGTCCCCAGGCCCAACCAGGAGCAAGGCTGAGCACCTATTCCCAGCAGTTACCCACACAAACACAAATATACAACATATACATACATATATACATGACCAGACATGCAGATCAGCACAGACAAACACACTCAGCACTCACATGGACACCAACAGTGTCGACGGCCTCATCCTGTTCCCCTCTCTGCCTGATCAGGAGGAAGTTCCATTGGTGAGACATATATATTTATATAAACATATGTAAAGTGTGGATGCCTCCAGCAGTTGGGCTGAGACACTCAGTCCACTCAGTAGCTGCTCCTGGATCGTCGGTCTCCCCAGTTGCTGGCGTCTAGACGCACAAGTCCCTGAGGCCCACAGCCCCACTCCAGTTGCTGGCACAGACCCCTAACACACACACACACACACACACACACACACACACACACACACAGAGAGAGGTGGGTCTCCCAGTCAACCCCCAGACCTCAGAGTGTCTCTGGCAGTTGACTGGGACTCCCCTGGTCCCTCCAGTAGTCACCTGCTCCTGCAGTCTCATCCTTGGAGGCACACACACAAACCTGGCTCCCAGGCCACTTCACCTACTCACTGCCTAATTCAGCTCGATGTTTACTAGTGATCACACAGTCACTTGCAGACCCTCACTCGCTCCAGTTGCTGCCACCACAGGCTCCTCTGACCTGCGGTCCCACTCCAGTTGCTGTCTGTTGACTTCACTCACTCCAGTCTCTCCAGTTGCTGGCACCACATATGGGCCCCTATAACCTGTGGTCTGACTCCAGTTGCTGGCACTTAGAGACCTCCACACACACATGCACACAGAACAGGGAGTCTTTCACCCGGGAAAGTAGTTTGGAAGGACTTTAATAAGGAGACAGGACAGAGCGTGCTCCTCGGGCACAGGCCGTGGCCCTGTGCTGACAAGCACAATGACCAGCAACCTGTTTCCACACAATCAGCCCTTTTTATCTCCTTATCCTTCTAGTTTCCCATGTTTGTTCCTCCCCAAATCACCTAGATCCCTCCCATTCTCTGCATGTGGTTCATSCCCTCAGCATCCCATAAGAAGTCCTGTAAAATCCCAGAATCTTCTTCCCCTGCATCCCATAGTTTGTTCCTTGCCCGTTACCCCCCTCAGTCCAAAAGATGCTCCAGAGAGCTGCTCCTGTTAACTCCTCATGTTGAGTTTCACATCTGAATATCAAAGAAGTAAAAAAAAAAAAAGCCCTGTAGGTCAAGAACTCTTATAATCACACTAAAGTTTCATTATAAAGGGGATTATTAAGAAACATGTTAATCCAGGGATGCAGGATGGAGCCACAGAATAAGAACTCCAGACATAAGCTCTGTTTGCCCTGTGTATACCCTGCTGAAAAAGAGAAAATTGGTAGTGGTTCAAGAGTTGAGAAATATTTTCCAGAAAAAAAAAAAAAAGAGAATAACTACTGATTTTGGTAGTCTTAGATCCTGAGCTATAAACTTTGTCTCTTTTTTTTCCTCTTGTAGCATCACTGGGATTCTACTGACATCCTGGGGGAACTGCTCCTGCTTTATACTAATATGTGCGGACAAGCAGACTTCCCACCAGATTCTCTTCCTGTTATTGTCGTACTGTCTCTGTACTCCCATGCCAATGTGATTCTGAATGTATAGGATGAGAAGACACTAATGAGAAACTGTAGGAATTAATTTAAAAACCTATAAAGATCTATTTATGCACATAAGAATATGGATTTTTAATGAAGTACTCAGGAAGTAACAGTTAGTGATAAGTTTTATGTTCTGCCATAAAAATGGAAATCTCAGCCTTTCATTAGAATAAAATTTCCATTTCTATTTCTGATGGATCATGTGATATTATTGCAATGAACTTGACAATTGTAAGGGATTTCCTGCTGCATTGTATAACAGAGTCATTTTTAGTTTTTACATTTGAATAGAAAGAATAAAATAAATGAGGTATTTTTTTCGGAGAGATTTATCTAATACCACTCTATTTTAATGTCAATAATAGTTTCATTGCATATAGGTACAAAACAGGTCAGAAGAATAAAATAAATGAAATGTATCATACTAGTATCACCTGCACATGTAAGATATGGCTATGCCTATATATATACACATATATAAAAATATTATATATATATATATATGTTTAAAATCTTCAAAATAATCATAAGGAGCTGAATCAATAACTCCTATTAATTTTTTTGAAGTACATGCCTCATCACTCAAAACTGAATACATCTATACAAGCATGTGCCAAGCACAAATTTGGCAAATACTATTGAACAGGTTCCCAACAGACTCTAAATTTGATCTAAGCAGATGAACTGCTATTATCATAGCTGAACAAAGTAGATTTCTGAGAAATGTATCATGTGTTGCCCTGTTGTGGCTCTCAGAAACTCTTGATGAGCTTCCCTTTCCAAGAAATGTAAAGTTTGTAGGAACTGGTAGCAGAAAAAACAGGCAGCCTTTCATATGCAGAAGCTGTCTGCAACAGAGACAGAAAACAGAAGGAGAAAACTTCAGGCTAAGTTGGGAGCAAATATTCTGAGTCTAGCTTCATTGTGTTAAGTAGTGAGACAGTAGACAGAAAAGAGCAGTTAGCTAACCGTGGAGCAAGGAGGGCAGTGATAAGGTCACTGGTCCTTGGGCAACAGGGAGAAAAGACAAGTGTTTATTGCTTGTGAAGCAGCAATGGATTAGCAGGAGCTAGCATGTGGGATAAACTTCAGGGGGGTATAAAACTAATGTTCTGAGAGACCAATATCCCTATTTTTGTGTAGAGAAGTGTATAATACAAGCCTGTGAGTATCTCTTTGAGTAATGTCTGGTTACACGTGTGTATGAGCAAATGCATTTATATTGACCATGGACTAGAAACAAGATTTTTAAGCACAGTTTTTATACATTGAGTATATCACTGCATTATTGCATAATGAGATTCCATACAACAGATGGTTCTATATTTCACAGGAAATATATTGTCTCTGCCAAATTACTACAAGTTACTTTCAAAACAAGTTTAACTCCCATTAATGAAACTGATTTAGTATATTTTGTATTTAAGCTCCTTTTACAAGACTAACAGATTTCAATGTCTGAGTCATATATGAGCCTCAGTGTTGAAACATTATGATATTCCCTGAGTGATAAAGTGAAGCAGTTTGCAAAGTAAATGACATCTACAACCACTCTAGCAGTCAACCAATATTAAGAACATATTTGGGGGCATGGCATCATTTCCCAGAATCTGACAGAGAAGCACAAAGTTCTTTTGGAGACCATAATCAGCTGTTTATTAGTGTCGGAACAATGTACAACAATGTGACTTTGTTTATTCCAGAAGTGCCTTTATACTGTAGCAGCATTACGTAGTGTTACTTGACAATGAAGAATGTAACATTTTGCCTGACTACAGCTACAGAACTTTCAAATCAAAGTACTTTGCTGTTGGAAAATGAAAGAAAAGCAATGTGAATGATTCTGGTCTAATGAAGTACAGGACTTACCCTGGGAATAAAAATATGATAATTCTCATAACGGAAGCATTCCATTTAAATTGTCAGCTATTCAAATTAAAGAAGTAACTAATGAATAACTGCATGCAAGATTGCATGCTGATTAGTAGTACAATAATTAATATCAACTGATGTTATCAATCACTTCCCAGTGTAATTACCCAAGTTGTTGAATAGAAAATTGTTTTTAAAAGTACATTTCAACAAATTAAGTATTAATTATTACAGGTAACTTGTAAAACAGTGCTACCATACAGTTAGAACTGGGCAGGAGATAGTTTTCCAAGCCTTAAAGATATTTTTAATATTTTCTTTTTCTGTACTAAAATGAAACAGAGGCCTTGTAAAAAAAACTATTGTGAAAAGGGAACAAGACATACATAGAAAAACAGCCCTAAAACTCACGAGGCACCTGATAGTTAAAGAAGCTGTCAGTGATGCAAAAAAATCCATGGTCAGCCATGGGTAGATGCTCTAATGTTGACTGTCAGAAACAGATATGTAAACACCAGGAGAAAGGAGAGATTTCCAATAGATAGATTCTTATTTTTGGCAATGCAATGTTTAAACACATCAGAAAAAGTGCTTTGTTCTTACCTAAATTAATGTAATAGCTTTTATGTTTTTTTTACAGTCTGTGATAATGCTAGTTTCTGGTTATGTTATGCAGTTGGGTCCATGCTAACACTTATCTTAACAGAATGAAAGATAACATCCACTGTAACAAGAGCAGGGCTGCTTTTCTTCATGTATTAGTATAATGGAGAGGTACTCTTACTTGATAGACTATTTGTATGATCATGCTTAATTTCTTCTTTTGCAGGTGTTCCATTTGGTTGAGTTAATCATTAATTAGAGCTGGGACTTGAATCTGGGATTCTTTTATCTCACATGTATGCAAGTGACCACAAGAGTAATAGATATCCTAAACTGGCAAAGAGGTGAGGGATGTGTTTCTCTTTCTTTTGAATGGAAATTTCATCCTGGAGCTAAGAGATTTTTCACAATGTAAATTTAAACCAAACAGATGCTTTTTCTTAAAGTTTCAGATTTGACAACCAGCTTTATATAAATCATATTCTACAAGCTTTATATTCACAGTTGCTATAGGGAAAAAAATCCTAAACCAGCAAAAAGCCCCTCTGCTGATTAATTTCTTTTATATGACATTTTTATGAAGTATGAAAGTTAATTTGAATCAATGTCCTTGAAATGTATTATATTTCTCTTGAACTGATTTTTTTGTCTTTATTTTTTTTTCATGTGTTTCTTCATATCTTTGAAATAAATCATRGTATTTTAAAGTGTTTATTTTTGATTAACATTATTTAATTCAATTTTTCTTAGCGGTTAATTCCAACACCATACAAACTATTAAAAATTAAAGGTACAGAAGTAGAAGAAAATGTATGCTTTACTATGTGTCTTGCAGAATTTTTCTAGAGATCTGGAACTGTAGATGTGGGAACAAGRGGGACACTAACGCTGGCTCTCTTCAGATATCAAACCCAAAACATGCCTAAGTAAAGAGGTAAGTGTTCTTATATTTCTTATGCACTCCTTGTAGAGGAGAGCTGGGAGGAGTCTCAGAACAGAAGCCTAACTCTCAGATTGTTCTTGGAGCAGCTTTTCTTTTTCTCTATGGGCTATAGAGAAGGTTTAGGAAGATTAACCTTCTAATATGCAAATTTTAATTTGGTCCTTAAATTAGGTGAGATTAATATCTTCAGTTGTGTTTGAGAAACAAGTTTGTGGTTAGGGTAGTGTGAAAGGATAAATTTATGCTCAGCTCATTAACTCTGAATGCTGAAGTTAAAAGAACAGAACATATTAAGGATTCCTGGAAGCCTGATTTTGTGCAAAAGAGATTTCTGGTTCTGGAGTCTGCAGGAGAGAAGCTACGGTTTACTCACATTAGGAGTAAATATATTTTTGGCCTTTCCTGGCATAGTTTTTTGCTACTCTTTCCCTAAGCAGTCTGTTCCCAGATGAACTTCATCTCCACATTAAACACACTGGCTTTCTGCAAAGTGCCCAAAATATATATTTTCGGAAGGTTGTCAGCTGAGCAGGAAGCTACCTAAGCTAGACAGAACTGGAGCAGGAAGGAGAATAACAAGGAGACAGCAGAGATTTAAGCTAAAGTTCCTTGTTCAGACCCAAGAATACATAACTTTCTTACTTGCCAGTCTCAGATGGGAATCCTTTCCTGAAGCTATGCATATAAACTAAATTGTTCACYATGGCAAGTCATGCCCTAGTAGCTGAGCAACAATCTTTATACTTATTCAAGGATTGGCAGATGCACCACTTAGGCTCCAGTTACACTGCTTGATTAAAAAAAAAAAAAGGCAACAAAAAAAACCCCAAGCTGTATAGCCTAGCTTATGTTTATGCTACAYAGGGCTAGCTCTCTCTCTGGTAGATTTGTCTTGAAGAGGAATATATAGAGCAATGCAAAAGAATTAAGAAGTGACCTAACAGCTGAACAGGATAGACGATCATGGATACTGTGTTTCAGCTTAATTTATGGTCTTCTTTTAGTAGAGGCACATAGACAATAACCAAAATGAACAGTCCTACGAGGACCTGACTGTGCTGAGAAGACAGGATATCCTTCACCTGGCTTGAAAATCTTACTATGATGCACCATGATTCAGAGTAGGACTCTAAAATCCTTGCTATCTGTGTAATAGCATTAGTACATGTAAACTTTGCAACTGATAAATTCCAAGGAGGTTGGGTATCCCCAGAACTGGGACACAATCATCAGTTCTGAAAAATGTCAGCTATGAATTAAGATGCCCATAGAGGCAGGGGGACGCTAGCGTTTTGTTAAGGCTCTGTACCACGTTTCTTGTGGGTTGACCACAGATAGACAAGTAGCACCCCACTGATGAATCACAGAATAGCTGGGTTTGGAAGGGACCTCTGGAGATCATCTTGCCCAACTGCCCTGCTCAGAGTCAACTAGAGCAAGTTTCTCTGGACCATGTCCAGTCAGGTTTTGAATATCTCCAGAGAAGGAGACTCCACAATCTCTCTGGACAACCTGTTCCGGTGCTCTGTCATCCTCACTGTGAAGAAGTGTTTTCTTATGTTCAGATGGAATATCCTGTTTTTCAGTTTGTGCCTGTTGCCTCTTGTTCTGCCACTGGGCACCCTGAGAAGAGTCTGGCCCTATCTTCTTTACACCCTCCCATCAGATATTTAYAAACATTAATAAGATCCCCTCTCAGTCTTCTCTTCTCCAGGCTGAACTGTCCCAGCTCTCTCAGCCTCTCCTAATATGACAGAGGCTCCAGTCCCTTAATCATCTTTGGGGCTTTTTGCAAGACTCACTCCAGTAGCTCCACGACTCTCTTGTATTGGGGAGCCCAGAACTGGACACAGCACTCCAAATATGGTCTCACCAGTGCTGAGTTGAAGGGAAGGATCACCTCCCTTGACCTGCTGACAAGGTACCTCCTACTGCAGCTCAGGATACTGTTGACCTTCTTTGCCACGAGGGAGCATTGCTGAACCAAGTTCAACTTGTTGTTCACCAGGACACCCACGTCCTTCTCTGCAAAGATGCTCTCCAGCTGGTTGGCCCCCAGCCTATACTGGTGCATGGGGTTATTCTTCCCCACGTGTAGGACTTGGTACTTTCTTTTGTTGGAAACCATCACGAGGTTCCTCTCTGCCCATTTCTGCAGTCTGTCGAGGTCCCCCTGAATGGCAGCACAACCAGTTCGTCTATTAACCACTCCTCCCAGTTTTATATCATCTGTGAACTTGCTGAGGGTGCATTCTGTCTCCTCGTCCAGGTCTTTAATGAAGACATTAGACAGTATTGGCTCCAGTATCAACTGGTGGGGGACGCCACTAGTGACTGGCCTCCAGCTGGACTTCATGCTACTGATCACAAACCTCTGAGCCTGTAAGCTCAGCCAGTTTTCAGTCCATCTCACTGCGCACTTATCTAGCCCATACTTCATCAGCTTGTCTATGAGAAACATATGGGAGACTATTAAAAGCCTTACATGAGCGATTCCTGTTCCTGATTCTGCTGGTGACCTCCTTGAAAACTAATGCAAAAACTGAAGAGTTTTTCTCCATCAAAATCTGCTCCTCATCAAACTGGACCGAAAGACCAAGCAAATCCTGAAACAGAAAAATGTTCCCTCTAAATATGTGGTGTGGCCCTCTTGGCAATTCTTGTGCTACTTTTTTCTTTAAGTGGTGTTTCTAAGCATAGCAAATGTAAGTTACGGTATTCATTTCACTGCAAGTGAAGGGATGTTCTTTTTTAATGCCTACCAAATTGTCCCATAGCCTTCCTCCTCCCTTTCCATAAACAGATAATCATTTGTTTTTCAGTTGCAAAATGTTTGAGGAGTTTCTGCCTACCCTTCCCCCTCCAGGCCTCCTTCCTCCTCTCAGGAATAGCTCAATGGCCCTTGTTATCCTGAAACTCTTAGTAGAGCTTTGCTACAAACCAAAATGTCCAAATGATATGAGTTTAAAAATAAAATCTTTCTGAAGGGCTTTTCTTTTTCTTTTTTTTTTAATTTTTAACCCAAATCATTTCAGTGAGCTGATTTACAGCAGGGCTTCACTAACACCTGTACCAACAGAACTGAGGAGAAAGCAAACTGTGGTATTGGAGTGGAAAAGACCAGCCACAAATAGAGAAAACTAGGAATGTGAGATAGTACTTTTGTTAGAGGAAATATATCCCTGAGCTTCACCCTTACTGTATTAAAGCCTTATGTTGAGATAATTCAGTGGTGCTGACTGAATGGTCCTGAGAGAGAATACACAAACACAGTGGTCTGGTACATGAGGGATAGCTTTATGTTTTCCATTATAATGTGTACAAAATTCAGATTCAATCAGTTCACTGTTTGTAAACTGAAAAAAAAAAAAAAAAAAAAAAAAAGAGAGAGTAGCCTTGAGTACCTATTCCTTAAGGGAAAGAAAAAAATATCCTCAGCACAAACTGGCAGTTTACATTGCAATCTTAATAAAAAAGAAGAGTTGAAAAGAATCAGGCCTCAAAGTAATAACCGCATCAGACACTACAATATAAACCCATATCACAGAATTATTTTGATTTATGTTAGTAGTATAGCTAGAAATACCTAAGAGAGTATACAATGAAATTCAAGCAGAACAAAGTCTCAGAATTTGGTCTCTGTATAGTTTGCTACAAAGAAGTTTTGCTCAAGAGGGCCATAAACATACTTTAATGGAAGTTAGTAATTTGCCTACTGCATGTTGAGTCACCTAATTGTTGTTTATGTTGCTGTAATTGCTGTGATAAAAGTAGTAGAATGGACTAAACCAGATTTTCAGAGCTATAGAATGATATCCTCATTAAATTAAGAGATGATAACTGAATTCAATCTGATTGGCTATTAAAACATTTCCTAATGTTAATTCTGAATAATAAAACATGCTTTGCATCATATAAGAGACAACATGGGTAGAACGATGCCAAAAATGAATAGGGTTGTTTCAAGTCTGATTACCCTTGATGCATTCCTTCCTTATCATTTTCTGATTTCTCTATTCATAATTTTGGTTCTTTATAGGCCATTTTATAATTGAACAGCTTGTAAGAAAAAGTCTAATGTTTACAGAAAAGCAGTTGGGAGCCAGGATACACAAATTTTATTAATGTTTTTGACTGACTCACTGTGTGACCTTTTGTAAGTGAACAGGTGTCTCTGTGCCTCAGTTTCCATATTTGTAAAATCAGACTAATAATTACTACTCATCTGCATGCACAGCATAAAATGTACATTTATTTACTAACTGTCATTTGAAGATCCTAAGAAAAAGGTGGAACTTTATGGGTCAAATGCCAAATAAATCAGCCTTGTGCCCCTAAGGAGGCAGAATTGATTTACTGCTCATGGACATTCATAGTGGTTCCTTCATAACAAACACTGAGTCAGATGCTGCAATAAAGCAGAGATGAGAGGTATAACAGACTCTGAAAAAATTGGAAGAAAGGCCAGAATTCTACAAAAAAACCCTAGATCTTTTGAGGGAAGGACATCTTGGTTCAAAAAACAAACAAACAAAAAAACAAAGAATACAGCATGGAGCAGTATACCAAGAACGTATTTTTACAATGTCTGGGCAGAAATGGCCAGGAAAAGCAAGATGTTCAGACTGTCCTGGATGAATGCAGAGGGAGGTCTTCCAGTTTTGAGGAGATTGCTAAAAAGCCAGGCATAAAAATCCCAACAGACAAAACAGTCACTAAAAGGCAAATCAATATTTGTATATTAGCATTCTTAAAAGTTCCAAAATGACATACAAAAGAACAAATGAAAGTAGAAGTGCTATCATCTGTATCTGGTATGGTACTCCAGCTACAGGACTGTGGTAGTCAACCCGAATGTCCCATTCTCTTTTATAGCTTCCATTATCTATAATCAATATCAATGATTACTTTTAAATTGTCTCCTGTTTGAGTGAAGGAAGGGGCGTCCTGAGTTTTGCCTATATGAACTAATGTTGAGTTTTATTCACTTTGCTCACTCTATAGAAAAGAGTAATCAAGTTAGTGTTTGTATTTTTGGACTGGTGAATTTATGAATAAAGAATTCAGTACATTCTTTGTTGTCTCTGCACTTGGCCTCCAATACTGTAGGATCCTAAAAGACAAAAGTACTACCGAAAGAATGTTATATGAATTCCTATTTTAATTACTAGGAAAAGTGAAAGCTCTTGATTTGGATTCAGTACTGGCTTGCAAGATGGCCTGCTGAATCAACCCAGTTTTTACACTGTTCTCTTCTCTTCTGAGATTTGTTCTTTTAACCCTTCACACTGAAGTGTTCATTTAACATTACTTGCAATTATGTGAAAGTTATGTAAATAACTTCAGCTATTGTCTTCTATATTAAGAGCCAAATTCTTCCTCCTATAACACCTGTGCTGTTACTTTAAAAGCAGTCGAATGGCTCAGATGCCATTAAGGCATTTGTTGACTTCATGTATTATTTTTGGCATAGTATATGACTCCGTGACATTAACATTTTTTAAGTGAAATGCATTTTTCCTGAAAGTTCAGACTGAATTCAACTTATCCATTTGTGATAATAGCTTTCATCTACCAACACATAATAAGTTGAATTTGCATGCTAAATAGTGTGTTTTTTGTTGTTTATGATGATGATTATTCTTTTGAGCATTAATTGGGCGCTCAGCAGCTAGGTGTCTGGGCTTATTACATATGATTTTAGGGGGAAACATATGTTGCCCAAGTTTTATTAGTACCATGATTGCAAAATTTCATCCAATTTTCTCCAGCACTACCGAGATTTCCCCTGCTGAGAGACAGGGAATAAAGAAGGCAGATGGACAGACAAACAGACAGCAAAAGGTAACCCTTCTTTCAGCACCAATTCGAGAAACACCTCAGACTCTACATCACAAAGACGCCTGCCACTTGAGCACCATAAAGACGAAAATTTGGAAACAAATCCAACCAATCAAAAAGGATAAAAAAAGAACAAAAGCATCAAAAGGAAAACTGAATTTAGTGATACAGTGCCCGTAGATACAAAGCCTCCTCTGTATGGTTACTGCAGGTCCAGCTAGATATAACAGTAAACAGCAGCTATTAGCAAAAAAAGTAAAAGGGAAATCATATCAATTAGGTGCTTACTGTGCACTTCTGTAGAAAAAAAAAAGCTTAATATAAATAAATTATGAAGTGAATGTTTGACATCTTCTGGTTCATTTTCTTTGAAATATGCACTTAAATGTTAATATTAGATTCCATAAAGAAGTATAACAAAAAGGGCACCGGCAACAAAGATGAAAGAACATGAAAGACCTGAAGTTGACAGTGTAAGTACCAAATCTGATAGAGTATAGCAGTTATAGAAACATAAAACATGTTGAAAACATCGTAATTATAGCTGGTTAGAGATCAAAGTGATATGTGCAATAAAAGCAAACATAAGCAATCAGATAAGACACATTAAAAAAGGAATTCTGCTGTAAACATGAATGATAGCTATGGGATAATATTTAGCTGACATTATTCAATTAAAATATTTTTTTATGACATTGATCTTTTTTATTTATTTGTTCAATTCACTTGCTTACAATTAGATATTATGCTTTGAGTATTTATATATTTTAAAGGTATATAGGTTTTATGCTTCGAGTAGGTATGTGCATATGCGCACACACACAYACACATTTATATATACACACACATGTGCACACACACACACAGATGTGTATGTGTGTGTGTGTGTGTAATTCTTAAGACTATTTAAAGGGGAAGTTTATACCACATACTATGGATGCCTGAAAGCACTTGAGGAAAAATATTTCCTGCTCCATAGAAGATCAGACCTTATTATTCTATGATCATCCTTAAAGTGGTGATACAGGAGTATGCTACTTCAGATCTCACCAAAAGAGAGCATCTACAAGGTCAGACATCTCTGTTATATGTGAAGTTCATCAGTGTTTCATGGGTTTTATTGAGGGTATATCCTTCATGGCAGAATTGGCCAGATAACACACAATGACAGACATCTTCACCTACACAGAGGCTACATCAGATGTTGTTAAGAGAAAAAGATGTCTCCTGGAAGCTCTGGCTGGTATACCAATTAGATGATTAGGCTTTTAAGTTATAGAAATTTAAGTAGCATTTCAAAATGTTCTAATCAGAAGTGGGATAAGAAATAAAGAGGAAAATATAATATGGTCACATCTTGTGACACTTCTGAGTTTTTGAGAAAAAAAATATTTTTCTTGTTCAGTTTCTCAAATTGAGAGACACATGGGAGGTTAAAGGTTGGAAGCAGCYGTAAGTCTTCTTACGTGCTTGCAACTGAAGTTTCCTACCATTTTGTTCGTTCGCTTCTTTGTATGGTTGTTTTCCAATTGCAGTTGTTTAGGTTTTTTAATGCAACAGAAAAAAGGCATATTTCTAGTAAATTTCAGTAATCATTGAACAGCAATGATTGTTCATAATTTTAGGATTGTTCTTTTCTTTGGAAAGTCTGTGCAGAAAACATTTATTCCCCCATTATCTCCAGCTTAAAAAGTCTATTCTGCTGTGCTGCTACTGAATCCTCTCTCTTCGTGCATGATCCCCAGGTGTTAAACTGTGTTCATGGCCAGGTGACGCAGTGGATGTGACGTTCCCAGGGACTGCCAAGTCATACAGACATTTTGTCCGTGCCAGCCCCAGCCAATAGTAGGACACAGAAACCAAGCTCATGGATTATTCTTTAGCAGGAAATCTGCACAGCGTAGCAATGCAAAGACACAACTGAAGAGGACTGAATAGGTGCAAAGTTTCTGAACCATTCTTAGCTTGAACTGTTTTAGAATTTGCCAGTGCCAAATTATTTCTTTTTCCTTTTATGTTGAATATTTCAGAGTGCCACACTTTGGCACATAAACAAGTTAGCATCAATAGTGAAACAGTTGAACTTAAAAACTTTTTTTTTTTAGATGGCTTGACTAGCTTGGGAGCTATTTCTTATATTTGCAATGGATAATTCTGCTTGATCTGTAAATGTGATTCCAAACACATGAATACTTTGAAGTACTACTACTGTAATTACAAAAGACAATTTACCCTTTTCCTTCTCCTGCTTACTGTCTAATTTTTAGGTCTTATTTTATTTCTGAGAAGCCCAAAGTTAGTGAAAGAGAGCAGATTGCCTTTCTGTCTGTCTGTCTGTCTCTCATTCTAAGATAATAGCAAGAATCACTGTATGTTACATTATGAAAATGGATTGTGGGGGCAATGCTTTTTTTTCTTTAATGATGCAAAATGCCAAAGTTGCAATCAGAGCACATGAAAGTTATGATAATGATGGATTTGAAGAGGGCATTATTAGTGCCTCTAGCTGCAAAGTAAATTCTGCAGGAAATGGGGGCTGTTACAAAAGCTGATTCAATAACAGCTTGTTAGCAGCTTTCATAGTGTGCACCCATCTCCTCTCACACACACGACACACACACCTAATCCTGAAACTATATCAAAGCTGCCAAGTGTATATCTTTTCATCAAATTCAGGGAAACAAAGGAGGATTAAAATAACATTGCATATTTAAGATAGTGGTACGGATGTTCATCRGGATAAAGGTACCAAGCATGCTCCTCTAATGACTAGCTAGTAAAAAATCTAGTAGTAGGAAGTTGAGATAAAGATGTTTCTGAGCATCCGTTCTTTATGTGTCCAGTAATGTCACTATTTAGGGTTCAGATACGTTACTCATAAGATAGTGGTTAACAAGAGGGTTCCTCAGTGATAGGAGGAAGTTTTATGAAGAAGGATTTAAATTTTGGAGAGTATCATCTGTACTTTAAGAAAAATGTGAAATACAGAGCTATAGATTTGGGATTCCACTTCCATGTTGTGATAATGTGAAGTGTATGGTATGTCAATGGCAGGGATAACACAGGTTACACTATTGCAAAATGCCTTCAGTGATGTGAAGAAGAAAGTCAATGGCTAATTAATAAATAATATTAAAGTTAGAAGATAGCAACCCTTTTGATTAGCAGCCCTTAGCAGCATTTAAGGAGACTCAGAGATGAACAAGTGAAAATTATTCTTGCAGTTGGCCATGTATTTTTGAAAACTSTGCTGTTCAGATCTGCTGGTGTCAAGAAGATGAAAAAGATTGAAAAGATAAATGGTATTATCAGGTATTATATATTTCTGTAAAATATCTTTCTGCCTAATTTGAAATTGCTATGTAGATAAATTGTTGCACAAAACATACCTTTCTTGATAAAAAAAMCACCTGAATTAATATCTACCTGGTCTTTGAGATAAAATGTGATGGAAAGTAAAGGACAGATAACGTACCTTTACAGATTTTAAAGCCAAAAGGGAYCACTACAATCAGTGGGTATCACCTGTTTTCCTGTGAAATCATTGTAAAAACATTTTGTTCTTGTTAAGCAGATCTGCCTCTATAAATATATAAATAAAAGGTTTCAGCGTGAAAACCTGGTATTTTTATTAAATGAGTTTTTGATACAGGATGCTGTGACAGCAAGGCGGGCAAGAGAAGGTCGGATACCGGCGGAGAGAGACACTCAAGGTTCATAAGGGGTTAAACAGGATAGATTTAATAAAGGACTTACACTCCAAGCTGCACGGGGAGCCCCAGGAACTTCGCGGAGGGGTCACCGATGGGAGGCTGCTGGAGACACGGATCGGATGCACAGGTCGGACATCCAGGTGGGACTCAACTCGTTGATCCTAAGGGCCCTGTAAATCTACTAGAACTATTTCCTTATCTCAGCTGTGCTAACCTTGAGTAGCTACTGCCAAGGAAGCAGCTCGACGTTGCTGACAAAACGGAATATGCATGCCTGGCCCTGACGGGAATTTGGTCAGTGTGCAGTTTCACCCGCTGGGGCTGCTACCACGTACTCTGCCAGTCACTGACTCCTCGCCAGATCTTCCGCAGGTGTTCTCACTACAGATGCCCTTTTCAAATATGATTAATATTATGCGTACTTTTGATTAGTAAGTTGTGCCCATAAACCTGAGGATCTATTTGTAACAGGAAGCAAAAGAAAGTAACATGATGGTCATCACAGTAAATGCCTGAGCCCATTTTGTGCTTTGGCTAGAAATACTCATGACAACTTTGAAATTCTGATGACCTTTTTCCATTTGAAGGATATCACAGAAATTTAAAAATTCAAAATAAAGAAAGGTGAAAATGAGAATCTAATGAACTAAAATTAGAAATAAGGATTTCTTTGAAATGTACAGTATATTCCAAAGAAAAAATGTAAGTTTTGGTCAGAAGGAGGATAAAACTCTATATTTTGCTTACTAATTGTTTTATAATAGTTTAAAGAATAGTAAAGGAATTATTTTTCCACAATTATAAATATTTGCCTACCAAATTCTATCATAAGCTGTGAAAGAACAGGGAGATACAATATCTTTAGGAATTAGAAATTAAGCAATAGAAACGTGCAACATGTCTCAGAGTATCTGCCAAAAATGGATTTCATTATCCGGCATCATCATATGAATTCAAGTTTATGAACGCTGTAACTGCATTCTCCTTAAAGATCTGTCCTTCAGTGGTATAAATAACAAGGAAATAGACAAAAAAGATTCTGATCCTTTAGGAATTACAACTCTTTAATGAATCATTCATTCACTAATTAGACTAGAATGGGTGGGCTGAATTGGGTGTGTGTTTGCATGAGTAGCAAATTCTGCTTCCAGTAGCATTTGTGGAAAAACTTCTGAAATTTAAAATGGGGCAAATTTGGCCCAGGATRCCTGCTTCTGTCGCATTTCTTTCCAACCACTGCTTAGGCAGTATCATAAAAGTGTCAGAAAACTTTAGAATATGCTATAAATAACAACCATAAAGTTCTGAAACTGGTGTCACATTTGCCTGTTATGTGTTATGCTTTTCTGATAATAGAATAGGAGTTGATAGGATCTCATTTATTTCTCAACTGCTGGGTGGCATTAATTTATACTATTTTTTTCTAGTGAGCCTGTGTACAGTGGTTCACTAGACAGAAAAAGAATTATTTATGGACTATAAAATGTGAAGCTGGCACAGAAGCCAAATCGTTCCTTTAAGCTTCTGCTCTTGAGGATCTAGCTCCTCATACACTTAGTAAAGGGAAAGACTGAGATAATTATTTCATTAAAATTTGAATCCAAACCAGATTAATATTAATGTATTTGTTTTGATTTTAATTTTGCAGGAATAACCCACAGTGTGTATCTCAAAGAGTGGGTTGGGAAGCAYTTTGTCAGAAAAATACTGATTTTTCAAAAATAGATTTTTCTTCCACAGGAACATGTAGCAACAGTGTCTTAGCAGCAGGATAAAATTTCTGGTCAGAACAGAAAAGATACTAATCAACCTTAGAAAACTGAAAAGAGTGAATAGGGCAGTGAACACTCATTAGGAAACATGACACTTTAATTCAAATTTCTACTATGTCTAGTTCAGATTTGGGACTTGAATCTTGGCCTTCTACATTGAAGGTAAGTGCAATAACTACTGTTTTACAAGCCAATCTGAAGTTTTGACCCTGTCTCATAAAAAAAAAAAAAAAAAGAGAGAGAGAGAGAGGAAAAAAAGGCACTGAAAATAGCCAATAGTTCTTTAGTAAAGTCCCACGATTGGTGCAGAATGTGTTTTGGATGTGTCTTACTGTGAAATAACTGTGTTCTCTGATTCATATGTTGGTCCTGGTTCCTGATCATCCACCCAGCACATCTTGTTTTATTCCTGGCATCCCCTTAAGAGCAAACTCAGTGATGTCACCCAAAGTCAGTCTGGGTGCAGCTCTGGGAATCTGTTCTCTACAGAAAGTGCGGATGAGACTCTACCAACTCTGAATTTCTGCAGCCATCAGCATCCTCAGTCCTCCTATCCCAGCAGCTTCTCAAATGCCCCCTATTCCTGAGCACAAAGCCCAAAGACATGCAACACATGCTTTAGCATACATTGCGAAACATCGTTCTTGTCAGCCTCCATATTATGCTCATGCTCTCCCCCCCCCCAAAAAAAAAAACCCTACAAAAATAATAATAGTGCTTTAGGGACCTTGGGCACCACATAGCACTCAGACCAAGATTTAAGGCCAAGTGCTATGTAATATTGACTCGGCTAGTCCCATGGCATGGTGGACTGGCTTTGAGCCATGTGAATGTGACCCACTCTGTGTCACCTGGACAGGAAGACAATAATCACTCCATGTCGGAGCATGAATATAACTTTTGCTTTGCCTGAATCAAAACAAGGACTGAGAATTAGTTCTCTTTCATCTCACCGGGAYACGCTAATCACTGTGCTTTCCAAAAAAATTGCATCAAAGAGTTGAGCTGAAGTCCCTGTTGTTGAAGTTCTCTTTACAGAACTTCCCTTTCATCCCTAGCCATTGATGGTTAGCCCTCAGTAGCCAAGGTATTTAAGTGCACCTCTTGCTAACAATGTTTCATTGCCATTATAGGTGGGCAGAGACGATATCCTGAAACAGAACTCCCAGAGCTGATGCTACAAAAACTTTTTTCAGCCACATTTATCACTCTGTTGAAGTTTGGCTTGTGATACCTTGCATACAGCTAAATAAATAAACTCCTACATCAATAACTCAGTCAACCACATGGAATTCTACTTACCACATGACTGAACATACTATTGATTTTAAACTAACAGCTATCCAGCTTTTCCATCAATCCAACAATACTGGTTGCTTCTACTCATCTCTCATCTTCCTGTGGTCGTATCTCTTTTTCCTTTTCCTTGATACATTCTGTCTACCTTTCACTGGCAAAGCTAAAACTGGTGCTTTGTCCTTTCTTCCAGTGATAGGCTCTTTTAGCCAGCAAATGACTTACAAGACAGAGAATGCCAGCATGAGACAACAGGGTTTTCCTAGGGCATTCATGTCTGCCTAGCTGCAGTGCAATGCCAAATAAAGCATTTTTTCCAGTCACAATGAATATCACTGACAAATTTTTGTGAACAAAGAAGTGTTGGAAGACGTCATCCAAAGGAACTGCCTCCAGAAAAGCACAGGAATTTCCACCTTGTAAGTCAATTAAATGAGGCTGGTTAATGCACTGAGGAGGATACAGTAAGGAATAGCTTTGCAGTGGTGGAGGAATGGGACAGATAACTGGAAGACTTTTCTATTTCCAATTTTTTTGTGTTTGCAGCAGATGAGAATTTCATATAAAGCCAAATGGATGAGTGGCCAGTTGTGCTAGAAAAAAGACAAGGAGAGAAGCTTGATATTTCAAGAGGCCTTGTAGAAAAGAGAGGTTAGAAAATAAATGCAGACCTTGAGGCTAAAATCTTATTTTGCAAAGAAAAACCCTCTATGTATTTCTTTTTCAGCTTGCTGTTGAAGAAGCTTTATACTGTAAATATCATTGTATCTGGAGAGCTCAGCATCTGTTATTCTTTCATATTGATTAAAATACTTTAAATATCAGGACTCATGTGA